>NC_140978.1:21997763-22082763 GCF_056783735.1 Eptatretus burgeri
AGAGCACTGAAAAACAATGCTCGGAAGGCAATGGCAAACCATCCAGTATAACCCTTGCCAATAAACTGCTTCAGCAGCACCAATGCTCTTTAAAGAGTATGGTACATCAAATCAAATGTATCATATGCATATGATAACCTACGAACCTACCCAATTCTCATTATGTTTAATTCCAACAATAATAGAAAGTTTTGATGGATATCTTACCTTTGATGTGCTTTTTCTTCTCTTTTTAATGAGTTGTTTGTTAAAAGATGCATTTCATGCTCAGTATAGTTTAGTGATGCTGAAAAAGTAATTTATCTTTTTATTTGCTCTTTCAGTTTGGTGTTACAGAGGGTTTGGTGACATCTCTTCTTGATTCCTTCAACAAACAACACCAACGGCTATACTTCATGATTGGATGCTGCACCACCTCCTTCTTACTGGGACTATTAATGGTTACAGAGGTATCAAATATTATTAATTGATAGAGTAACAGCAATAACGAGCTGAGCCATTATTTGTTTGTCTTGTTCATTCAATTCCTTTTTCTTCATTTATGGAAATATAATTATTGTGGAAGAGCACACATGCAGAATTAATTGACCAACAAGGAGATGAAGACTCAACAATTAGAGGACAGGAGTTAGATATGCTATGTCTTTCAGAAACAGCAACCACGTTGACGATGAAAATCGAAAATACAATCCATCCATCCATCAGGACCATACTCTATCCAGAGCGTTGGTGCTGCCTAAGCAGTCTCCTTGGCTATTGGGCACAATCCTGGACGGGTCATCACTCCGACACAGGATACCAGCAAGCTGGCACTCATTTTGCCAACCTCGGAAGAATGACAGGCAGAGTTCACCCAACCTGGTATTAATTCAATAGCCAAGTGGGGTTTAACCATTAAGCCCCTACCTGGTATTAATTCAATAGCCAAGTGGGGTTTAACCCTAACCATTAAGCCAACATCAGGCATTAAAATACAATACTGCACAAGGAAATAAGTAGTCACAATGTGAATGGCAAACAAAGCTTTAAATTGAAGAAGAAAAAAATGAGAAGAAATAGACTGCTGTGATATGAAATGTGCAATCGTAAAAATTTCAAAGTTTGTTATGGGGAAGAGGGCTCCTTTATGACCTCATATTGATTTGTAAACAAAATCTAGGTTGATACAAGACTGAGAACATGCAGATGCATCAGGAAGATGAAAAAACAAAAGGAGAGAAGGTAGGGAAGAAATAATAGCAACGTCCAAGTATGAGGTGGGGTGGGGGGGGGTAATTGGGGTGAGAAAACATCAGATGCAGAGATGGAGTTGTGCCTGAGATAGTAGTGCACTGCCAACCTGAAGCCCTGAAGGGAAGTGTGCAATTTAACAGAATGAGGAAGATGGTGTCATAGGTGCGAGAAATGAAGCATAATGTAGTGAAGGTGAGCAGTTGGTGTTTATTTTGGGAATGTCACAAGTTGGAAGTTCATCGAAAACATGTGCATCCTTGAGGGTCTGGGGAGGTATGGAAGCTGAAAGAGCAGAGGAAGTCAAACTACTCAAGACGTGGTTAAAAAACAGAGAAGCTACCAACTTGACTGCAATCAGAACACACCTTGTTATTCTGCCTCATCGTGGGATATACCAACAATGTTGGGTGCTTTGGATTCCACAACATCCAAGAGAGATAAGTGTGAAGCATGGGAACCAGCCAAGAGTATGAATTAGGAGTACCTACCACTTAGTAGGGACTAATGATGAAAGCCTTTTCCCCCATGAAAGTTCAGATGTACCAGGGAAGGACTTGGCATGATGGAGGATTCCCAATCTGCAGCTGGGTTTGGAAGCCAACAGACCAACAAGGAGATCTATCATGTGGTCTATCAAAGAGAGAGAAGGAGGCCGAGAAGAGAGAGGAGGACCCTAATGGACAAATCTAGAAATTGATATGATCAGCAATACACAGATACACCTTAAAGGAATTAAAAGCATAAAGGAAAGCAGTGCTGTAAAAAAAATCTCAATGGGACATTAGGTGTGGGTTTGTAAGCATCTGCTTGAAAAGACCGAGCAGAGAATAAAATATGTGGGAGGGAGGGGTTGTGGAAGGAAAAATTTGAGAGGGAACATGTTAAACTAGATATCTGCGATCACAAAGCGATCTCCAAGGGTGAGCATTTTGCCTCCCCCAGCATCCGCAATCTAATGATGGCCATATTTTTTTGGACCGCCATATATGACCTTGACTATCAACAGTTAGTGGCAGAGTGTAACTTTAAAAAATGTGTCCCCATCGACAGTCTATCCATAAAATGCAACCTCATGAAAATCAGAGGAAAATTATGACCAAAAAAAAAAAAAATTCAAGTTATGACCAAAAAGGAAAAGTTGGTCAATTACATCACAATCATAATTTTTGTTAATAATGTCACAATCCAAAAAAGTAGGTAAAGAACACTAATTCAATATCAGGTGCACAACTTAAGTGCAGGTCCACTCCTTGGTGCCAGTATATCTTGGAAGGCCAAGAAGTCTTTGAGATTCTGCATTGGCAAAATTGAGCAATGCCAAAAAATCGTGTTTTATTTTTCAGACCAACATTTGACCTTGACGTTTAACTCGGAGGGGTATGATGTAAATGAGGCATAAATGATCCTCACTCTCAGCAATCGAGAGGGGACAATATTGTTCTGATCGGACAAAAATTAGTCGAGTAACGGTAGAAAAAATGTAACTTTTTCGATAATTAGGTAATGACCTTAAAATTATGTCAATGTCAAAATAAATGATGTCACCCCCGAACACTTTTTATTCCCATTATCGATGTCAAATTTCATTCCGAAAGTCCCAGCCGGCTCCACGATACAGCTCTGACATTGTCAGAAAAGAAGGAAAGATAAAACACCGAAATGATGCTTTAGTACTCATTTCGGGAGTCTAAATCCTCTGAGGTACCATTAAAAATTGGGGGCTCTAATTGTAGAAACGAGCCCGATAAGAGGTATAAGCCTACCCTATCCAACAGGAGGAGGCTTACCAAGCCTGTTGGGCTTTGAAGCTGCAGTTAGTTTTGCCAGCAGAGTTGGCTAAACTACAAGTGATGAGAGGCTAATAAGATGGTATATTTGTGCTGAAAAGATACTGCTGTGGTCTTCAACATGGTGCGCTCACTGAACTCATTGCCGCATACACCAAAGCCCAATACGAAGTCAAACCAAAGAGCTTGTCATGTCTTATAAGAGCTTAGAGTTTCCACGTCAGGGATTGTCAGCAGCAATTTGTTTTGTTTTTTTTTAACCAATGATCTGAAGAATTTGACACCAAAATTTGTCTATTACAATTTTTTTCTCTTAATTGCAATTTCAATTATAATGCAAATTGCTAAGTTTGCTGAAAGTGTGAATGATAGATGAAGTGTTGTTCTCATTTTGCAGGGTGGGATGTATGTGTTCCAACTGTTTGACTACTATTCCTGCAGTGGGTTTTGCTTGCTCTGGCTTGCTTTTTGGGAATGTGTTGCTGTCGCCTGGATTTATGGTGAGGCCAACCTCTTACTCCTCCTCTTCTTCCTCTCTTTCTTCACTTTCTCCTCTACCTCCATCTCCAACTCCTCTCTTTCAGGAATATAAAATGCCTGATCTTGATTTAACAGCTCAAGATTTTATCCATCCGATTTGGTCAAATAGACTTTCTTAATCTTAAATCATCAGAGACTCCTGAGTATAAATTTTTGTTCTTTTTTCTTATACATAGTCAAGGCTCATGGAAGAGCTAGACTGCAGAACGAATCAGGATCCAACATAACAAAAGGAACAGAAGCAGAAGGGGGAAATGCCAACAGCAAGTCGGAGGGAGAAAATAGACGGACATGGACAAGCACAGAATGCAGGTAATGATGAGGGGTAGTAGAGAACGCAAGGGGTGGACAAGATTATACAGAAGCAAAATTTTGGGAGAGGTGGGGAGTGATTTAACAGATGTAGAAAAGATCATGGTTTTGGGTTGGGGATGATTCGACATGGTGTTGAACAGCTGTCTTGAAGACTTGGATGGAAAAATGAGATTGAAGAGTGAAAGTTGGTTCCACAGGTGGGGAAAAAAGGAACAAATAAGTGGAGGTGAGCAGTGGTTCTGGATTTTGGCAGTTTCACCAGGATGGGGTTATTTATTGGTGGACCGCGTGTGTCCTGCAGATACCTGGGGGGGGGGGCACGGAGAGGGCGTAGGATGCCTGACCAGAAAGGAGGCTGAAGAAGAAAGAGAGCGAGAGACCACCAACCTGTCGGCGATGGTGAAGTGATAGGCTCATGGACTCAGCTTTATCGTGAGAGATGCCAATGATCTTGAAAGCCTTAGTTTCCATGGCATAAAGCTGAGCAAGGTGTGAGGCAGGAGCACCAGCCCACAGAGGAGAGCACTCAATCAAACTGAGGATGAAAGCCTTGTAGGTGGATAGGAGCTCAGGTGTGCCAAGGATTGATTTTGCACGACAGAGGATGCCAAGTCGGTGTCTGGCTTTGGAGGACACCTTTGAAATGTGGTTTGCCCAAGAGAGATCATGGCTGAGAGTGGGACCCAAGAGTTTGAGTGACTGAACTTTGAAAGGGTTGTTAAGAAAGTAGATGGAAGAGTTTGTAGCATGGTTCTTTTGGAGAGTGGTAGAGTGGGATTTTGGGATTTCTCACGGTAAAATGACATATTTCAAGTGTTTGACCAGCTTGTGATTTTGTCAACGTCTGAAAAGATGGAATAGACTGCAGCCATCCTGTCTGAAGGATGAGGGATGTCACAGATCACGGAAGAGGTTGGAGTCATAAGCAAATCGATAAAGGGGATGTTCCAGAGAGTTAGAGAGATCATTGATGAATATCAGGAATAGGACTGGGCTCAGAAGACTGCCTTGGGGCACTCCAGCTTTGACAGAAAGAGGAGAAGAAAGAATTCCATTGAGAGCCACACATTGTTTACGAGAGTGGAGGAAGTCAGCAATCCAAGAGTGGAGTTAGGCTTGAATTCCATAGGCAGATGGTTTGGAAAACAAGGCGAGATGCCAGACTGTTTTGAAAGCTCGAGATATGTCCAAAGAGACGGCCCTGATCTAATGTCTGATATTGAGCGTCTCCATCCATTGTTGAGAGAGTAGAAGCAGCATGTACAAGGTGGAGTGACCTGGTCTGAATCCAAATTGATGATCTGAGATGATGCCTTGGGAGAAAAGGAATGATTTTATGTCAACTTTAATGATGCATTCAATGATCTTGCTGATGATTGGAAGTAAGCTAATTTGTCTGTAGTTAAGAGGATCCATTTTTGCACCTTTTTATGTGATGCTGTATTGTTGACTGATTTCCAAGCAAATGGAAGATGACTTTTGGTAAACGACAAGGTGAAAAGGACAGACAGAGGAAGTGCAATAGCAGCAGGGCAGGTTTTTGGGGCACGTGAGCTGATGCCCTCCGGTCGAGTTGCAGAGTCAGAGTCGAGGGTTGCCAGAAACTTCTCTACCGTTTCAGATGCATAAGACACAGAGTCCAGGAGCAGTATGGTTTGACTGGGAAGGGTGGATACAGAGATAAAGGGTTTGGGTACACAAGACTTGGAAGCAAACACAGAATTGAGGCATTCGATCATCTCATGAGCGGAGTCAGCTGTGGTGCCATTTGAAGGGAGGGAAGGGGTGGAGGGAAGCATACACAGAGACAGACTTCACACATCACCACCAAGTTTTAGAGGAGGGAGACAAGTTTGCATGTTTATTACTGAGGTTGGACATTTGTTTTCTTCTGGCTCTCCTAAGACGAGATAAGCACTTGTCACAGGCTTTGTATAATAATCTAAGGTTGCCTTTGGTTGGATTTGACTACCAGGAAGGGAATGCAAGTTATTTTAAGGCGACTCCTTCACCACATTCATTCAGAGTACCGAAGGCAGGAGGATGGGTAAGATAACTGAAGATGAGATGGGATGAATCTGTGTATAAGGGAGAGCAGGTTTCTATGGAAGAATTCCCATGCGAAGTTAATATCAGGGGCAGTAGATATGCAGTATGAGACCAGTCTTGAAGTGCAATGGCTGCTTCCAGTTCCTGCAAATTTGCCTGAGTAAACTGCCAGACTCACTGGTGCTGAGGCTGTTCTCTGTGAATAACCAGAGAGATATTGACCTTCACAAGCATCTGATCAGATGAGCCAATTGGAGTAGATAAAGAACAAAATACATTGGCAGGGAAGTTAGTCATTACCAAACCAGAAGGAAAGACTTGACAATGAGAGAAATCCAGGTGGGAAACTTCACAGATTGAGTCAGTCCATGGAATCACAGAACTCCTTTGTAGAAGTGCCATGGCTGGTGAGAGAGGTACAGTTCCAACACCCAGCCACTTAGCATGTTGACAATTGAAATCACCACATATGAGGAAGAGAGAGAGAGAGTTGGGATGAGTGGTTGAAAGTTGGTCCATATCTTCTTTGAGTAAGAGAGAGAGAGAGAGAGAGAGAGAGAGAGAGAGAGAGAGAGAGAGAGAGAGAGAGAGAGAGAGAGAGAGAGAGAGAGGTAAATGGAGACATCACTGTTGGGAGGACGGTACAACACACAAACAAACATGTGGTTGGAGCAGTAGGGAAGTCACAGCCAGAGGTACTCCTGGGGTTTGGAAGGTTTAAGAGCAGTACACGGAGAGTGAGAAATGGAGTTCTTTGAAAATTATCCTTTAAATAATAGTGATTTAATGTTGACTTACCTTTTGTTTAAATGTGTAAACTGCAAGATGTTGAGTGCATCTCCAGATGATATATATATATATATATATATATATATATATATATATATATATATATATATATATATATATATATATATATATATATATATATATATGGTTGTATATTTTTGAGAAGAATGGTCTGGGTCTTTCTCTTCCACAGGTGCAGACCGCTTTTGCATTGCCCTCAAGGACATGTTGGGGTTCCATCCTGGTCAATGGATGAAATGGACTTGGATACTTGTTTCTCCAATGCTCATTCTAGTCAGTGATTACAGTGAATTTGTAAAGTGTCATTAGAGTGAAAGGATATTGTTCTGGCAAAATCATTATTATTCACAATTTTGAGTTGCAATCAGTTAAAAGTCAGTCTCTCTCTCTCTCTCTCTCTCTCTCTCTCTCTCTCTCTCTCTCTCTCTCTCTCTCTCTCTCTCTCTCTCTCTCTCTCTCTCTCCTTCTCTCTCTCCTTCTCTCTCTCTCTCTCTCTCTCTCTCTCTCTCTCTCTCTCTCTCTCTCTCTCTCTCCCCCTCTCTCTCTCCTTCTCTCTCTCCCTCTCTCTCTCCTTCTCTCTCTCCTTCTCTCTCTCTCTCTCTCTCTCTCTCTCTCTCTCTCTCTCTCTCTCTCTCTCTATCTATCTATCTATCTATCTATCTATCTATCTATCTATCTATCTATCTATCTATCTATCTCTCTCTCTCTCTATATCTCTCTATCTCTCTATCTCTCTATCTCTCTATCTCTCTATCTCTCTATCTCTCTATCTCTCTATCTCTCTATCTCTCTATCTCTCTATCTCTCTATCTCTCTATCTCTCTATCTCTCTATCTCTCTATCTCTCTGAAACTCTTTTAGGTATGCTTCATCTTCACGTTGGTGAAATTTGAGCCACTTGTTTACAACAAGGTGTATGTGTACCCTTCATGGGCACAGGGCCTGGGCTGGTGCACGGCTCTATCCTCTATGCTCTGTGTACCTGGCTATGCCATCATTCGTCTCATGGGGACAAAAGGTTCTTTCTGCAAGGTAAGAAGAGATTGGGATGCAGGGGAAATGAGGAGTGAAGAACACAGTAAAACCTGTTTGTATACATCAAACTCTTCCAAGACCGCAACAATATGACACTTTCCAAATGATGGAATCTGCCCCAAAATGCTCAGTTTGCATGCACAGAAATCCCAGGAAACTGGGGTCATCCCGGCAGCTGAACGTATATCGCGTGTGTGAGATAAGGATTGGAACATTAAATGGCTCACAACCCTTCTAAAGGAAGCCAAAACTACTTGTGAAAGTACCTCAGAGAAAGGCATGTGCCTCTCCACAAGGAAAGGCTTGGATAACTTTCTCAGCTTGCCAAACGAGTAACTACTGCAAGTACAAACTCCCGACCACGTGGGTGTGGGTGCAAGGTCCGAGTGGGTGGGCATGTGCTGCACAAACCTCCCCACCCCCCGACAGATTGCTTCCATTAAATGAACTGTGCATCTCGTCCAGGGGCTAGGAAGACCCACCATGCACCCCCTCAGCATTCATTGGTGTGGTGTCGTGGTAGTGGTGCTCCAAGGCAGACACGAGCGGGGGAACAGTTCAACCCTGCTTTATTGCACGAGCGAGAGCATGAGCGTACGTTGCCCGTAACTCCCCTTTATTACGTACTCGATGCACTCTACAAGCCACACGAGTTACAGGCTCCCAGGCCACAACAGCTTCAGCAACCACTCTGACGCCTCAGGCGGCGCGCACTCCTATATCCCGCGCAAGCACGTGATCACGATCTAAACCACTCCTTCACCACGCTCCCCACATCATGCCCTGCCCCTGCAGGCCGACTACACCACACTCCTCCCTCCTAAAACCATTATTATTAAATGACCATCATCATAATAAGCATAATCAGCACAGAATACCATGATATAAAAGCAGAGAAGTACAAAAATGATAATAACCAAAAAAAAGCATAGGCACATCACACCATATAACGCGTCGACGCAAGCGAGTTGAACTGCAATGGTCAGGTTCCGAAGACTGAGCTGCACGACGAACCCACAAAAACCCTGACCACATTACAGATATCAAGAAGCAAGGCGGGAAGCACAGCATCACTACGCAGCAGAAGCGCCCCCAGGCGGCTCATGCTTACATGCCCTCCGGCGAGGTCGTGGCGACCTCCCGAGCAAACCTCCCCCGGCACCATCAAATGCACCCGGCCGACAAGGCGGCACATCTCCCCCAGCCAGACCCGAATCAAATAAACATTCCGAGGCCGGAAGCTCACTGTGTGGAAGCTGCGGCGCCAATGCAAAACCCGACTGACCTTGGGCGGGGATGCTGAACAACGCCGTCGGCTGTGTGCACCAACAACCCCATAACAACCCGCGCATTACAATCAGCTGAGATTCCAACGCATGCCCAAACGGCCTCGGGCGAGAACAGAGAGTCGCGCCCCAGGCGCCAGGCACGTCTGACCTTGCCTAAACCAGAGGTGGGGGTAACGCTGAACAGCGAACCAGCCCCGGCTCTGAGTCGATCTCTGAGACCCACACGGCAATTGGGACGGCAGCAATCCCATACAAACCACACATCAAATCCAGTCATGTCATAAAGCAACAAGAACATCATCTGCGCAATTGCAAACTTCTCTTTTCATACAGCGCATTCTCCCGATAAAATCCCCACACATGACAGAGTAACAACCCATGGCCCGTGGCAGCGGGAGGTCAATAAAACCTCTTTATTTGCCACGATCGCCCCCAAAGCCTTCATATCACATCGGTCATAACGAAAATCCCATTGATTGATCCCAGCCAAACATATTCTCACACACGAGCTGTCGGCATTTATTTCAACAACGTTAAACTGCATCACTTGAGCAATGAAAATCATATACACAACGAACAGCAACCCATGAACCACATCACGTGTCCGTCTCTCGGTTGTCGTCGCGACGTAGCGATGACCTGCTTGTCGTCGACAGTCGCGATCCGCGAACTTCTTGAACGCGACGGGCTCGCTGCAATTCCCCGCTGAAAATCGCCTGAACGACACGGGCGTGCATTGCACCATGAGCACAGCCAAAGCGGGAGAGCTCATCGCGGCTGGCATGGCTCCCGTTGCTCCAGAACCGTACATCATCGTCGCAGGAAGCAATGAACAGCCGCTCCCGTTGCATCGATGCGGCTCCTGCCGCCAGAACCTCGCCCTCGGGTCTCGAAGGAGGCACCGGCGCACCTGGAGTTACGAACTGGAGATCCAGCTCGAGGTGCGCCAACCAGTCCCGGCCCAAAAGGGCGGGCCCCTCCCCTCATACCACAAACACCGAGAGTAGGGCGCTTTGACCCCGGTAGACCACCGAGACGTCTGCCACCGCAAGCGGTGCAATCGCTTCACCGGTGTACATGAACAGCGACAAGGTCGTCTTGACCAGGCGAACACCGCGAAGACTACGAGCCGCCCGCTCGCCCATGACCGACACTGCAGCCCCGGTGTCAACGTAAAACACAATATGCTCGCCATTCACCTCGACCTCCACCGTGATTGGTCTTGTCACCTCCGGACCAATCGAAAACAGACTCAACATTGGTTGCATCTCCTGCTCCGGCCCACCGGCATCGCTATGCCCCGGCTGCAGGCCGCTCCCCAGGTCACCGGGGTCGCCCCGCACCTCGCCATCCAAGACCCCAACGAAGGCCCCCGCCATCCGACACACACGCTTCAAATGTCCCACCGTGTGACAATGCAAACACACGGTGTTCTTATATTGGCACACTCGTCGCAGGTGCGGACCACCACACCCCCAGCACCCCTGGAAATCCACCTCACTCCCGGTGCGGCCGCGCTGCGGTGCGCGCCCCCAGCTCGCACCGCCAGACGCACGCGCGACCTGGGGCACCTGGGTCATCGCGTGGACCCCGGGGTCAACCGACATGCCCCAGCTGGAACTACTCATTACGTCCTGGCCGGCGATGGCGCGGACATCCGTGAGCGTCTGCTCGACAGCCGAAGCAGTCCCGACCGCTGAGTCGAATGTAACGTCGACACCGCGCATCCGCAGAATGGCTGCCACCATCTTCGCGTCTTGCAGACCCGAAATAAAACGATCTCTGAGTCGCGCCGGACGCTCCTCCGCTGTAAACTTGCAAGCCACGGCCGAATGCTTCACCCGTGCCACGAAATCTGCAACGCGCTCCTCCGCACCCTTCGCGAGGTGATCGAACTGGCACCGAGTGAGCTGCGATGACTTCTCCGGCGACATGTGGGTCTTCATCTTCTCCACGATATCCTGAAACGACAGCCCGTCATCACTGGGCTTATCTGGAGCTACCAAATCACTCGGCAGCCGGTAATGCTCCATCGACAGCGAGGCGAGCAAGATCGACTTGCGTTTGCCTTCATCATCCACATCATTCGCGTGGAAATAGCAGCCCAACTGTTCAGAAAACAATTCGAAGTCAACTCCCATGAAGACGGGCACGCGCCCGTGCGCTGTACCCCGACCTTCTGTCATGCTCGAGCTGGCCGTGCCGGTGAGACGCCTGGCCCTGGAGCCTGTGCGTGCGGCGCGCGAAACCTGCAATGCGCTCTTCGCGATGCGCTCCTCTGGGACCTTCGCCCGGCGTCGACCTCGAACCACGCGGGGTGCGCTGAGTTACTCGCTGCCGATCCGAACCCAACCACTCTGCACACGCCGATCCGAACAGCCTCGTCGCCAAACTGTGGTGTCGTGGTAGTGGTGCTCCAAGGCAGACACGAGCAGGGGAACAGTTCAACCCTGCTTTATTGCACGAGCAAGAGCGTGAGTGTACGTTGCCCGTAACTCCCCTTTATTACGTACTTGATGCACTCTACAAGCCACACGACTTACAGGCTCCCAGGCCACAACGGCTACAGCAACCACTCCAACGCCTCAGGCGGCGCGCACTCCTGTATCCCGCGCAAGCACGTGATCACTCTAAACCACTCCTCCACCACGCTCCCCACATCATGCCCTGCCCCCACAGGCCCACTACACCACAATTGGGACTACTATTTTCTTACTTATTATGGAGCTAGTGAAATTTTAAAACATGTACCCAAAGAATAAAGTGTCACGATCAACGTTTTTTGGGAGTAAAAACAATACCGGCTTTAAAGCAGTAGAAATTGCATTAGATAGGGGTGTGGGTAATTGGAAAAATGAAAACGCATCACTTTTTCCCCTCCAGGGTGTCTTCTTTGTCAATATTTTCAATGATCAAATTGATTTACTCATAATTTCAGCCTTTAAAAGAGATTTATAAGCACCTGTTCATTATTTTAGTCTCGCTAGGAACAAATATCATAGGGAATCTCTAACGCCGAAGATAACACTTATTTACACAATCCAATCTGCTCATAATGTCCTTTCCCTGCATGCCCACATAAAAATATAATGTCCTGGTACTCCATTATCACAAATTTCACTTTTACTGTTTTAGTCCTCATCCGAGGAGCTATCTGCAGTATATTCCTGTTCTCCTGTTTCATCATCAGATTCCTCCAGTTCTGTTGCATCTCTCTCCAGCACATTAATTAGGTTTTGTGGTAAGATAATTTCATCTGCACACAAGAGTGGTTCTAAATCCTCTTTCCATGTCCTTCCCAGGGTTTAGGGATCTCATATAGGGCAACATTTGCCATTTTTCATATTCTTGTCTGATAATTTGCTCGATCAACATGTTCTCTCAAGCATGCCCTACTCAGAGGCAATCAAGCCAGGTCAATGGTACTGGATGTTAGACTGTCAACTGAAATATCCCCATCACACTTTGACTTGAGCATCAAGTGCCGCACTTCATCTACGCTCTCCGATTTGGATTTCTCATACAGTGCACAGGTGAACTTTTCACACCCGATCAGAAGATCATCATCAACATTCCAGTCATCTCCCAAATGCTTAAGGGCATCACAGTGTGCAGGAGATTTCAGTAACTTGAGAGGTTTAATCTTTCCAATACCCCTGAACGAGCTGACTGAATCACAACCGGTGAATGCATGGAGCACCAGCATTGCCTCACACATTTGCTCTATGTCATGTTTAGAGAGATTTGTAATGTTAATAAGGCGCTTCTTGTTGCCATGACCTGTATCGAAGAGCATAGTAATGTCTATTTTCCTGGCATGATACAGCAAGATCCAGAATATGTCACTCTCTGGACTCCTGTCCCTTGCATACTCCTCTACATACAAAGCCAACCCATCCAGGAACTCCTCTCTCAAAATCACGCAGAAAAACCCACAGGATGTTTTTCCACTTTGAAACATTAAAGGCCATTAGGCCATCCTCATGTCTATCCTTTCCCATTGCCATGTTTGGGCCACTTCTAGTTGTCATGTAACAGTCAGGAAAGTTAGTATCTGGTAGCTCCTTTATTGAACTCTCATTGGTTCTTGGAATGGTTGCACTTTCGGTGTCTGCCACCACTTCACCCACAATATCCTGCAACATTATCCCATGTGCTGTGTGGACTGAACCTGCCTCATGCAACACATTGACAATTGTATCAAAATTATCAAACTCAGAGTGAAAAACAGACTGGCTAGTAGGATTGCGAATGATACTTGCAGGTAGAAGAGAAGCACTCTCTTGCACAGCTTTTGCTATTACTGTCTCAATTTCAAGGCGAAAACTATACCCTTCACAATGTCCAAACTTGTTTATCAGTGTTACTAGCTCCTCACTACAAAACATATGGCGAAGTGTCATACACAGCAGTATATGTTTGGGCATCTTCCACTTCCCATTTGTAGTCCTCCACAAATGTCCTGACCGATGCACAACACTTCCGGTTCCGTGTTTGGAGCGTCGACAGGTCTCGTTTGGGGCTCTCTGCTGACGATCTCAAAGTTAAGTTTCCGGTCGTTATCTGTCCCGTTTTAACTGTTTATTGTCTCACTTACATGTTACTGTGTGTTCCTAGTATGGTTTTGCTTCAAATCGTGCTATTTTGTGAGATTTTGTCGACTTTATCTTACCGGACGCTTGAGGCCTACCGATTCCCCTCGGTGTACGATCATGTTTTGTTTTTTCTCCCCATTACCTTCAGTTTCAATCTTCCCCACTTTCCTAACGTCCCCCATCCCTCCCAACTAATCACTCTATTTCTTATCTTAAATTAAAAAAAACAAAATTCAAACAAAAAACGCTACCTTTCTCCTTCCTCACTCACAACTCGATTCTTCTTCTTCTTATTCTTTTTCTTCTTCTTCCTCCTCTTCTTCTTCTTCATCTTCTCTTCTTCTTCTTCTTCTTCTTCTGTTCTTATTCTTCCTCGATGTTTTCTACAACACTTCCATGACCTAATCTGTTGAAAACTCTCTAAAATATTAATAATAATAATAATAATAATAATAATAATAATAATAAAAACGATCTCTTATAATGCTTCATCTTCCTCTTTCACACATGTGGTACTCTTTAGGCCTGTCACATTTGCCACGGCGGGCGTGGGGTCTCCAAAATATACGGCCACTAGCAATTATATGGCGACTGCAGTATTTCCATGGTCACACAATGTCGCAGTCACATATGTTTTTATTTTTCGGACAGCCTCAAGGTGTATTTATAAATTGTGGTGAACGGAAACGTGGGGGGTGCCGTATGGTCTTTGATTTGATGTCGCATGGTGACCTTAGGGCGTTCCTGTGGCAGCCATATAATTTTCAAGGCAGACACAAGGTGCCCACAAGGCGACTGCGGGGGGACCGCAGGGGGACCCTAAGGCGAACGTGCGACCAGACGGATGGTAACGCGTGGGTTCTTTTTTTTTTGTTTGTTTACCAGTTCTTTTGTTTCGGCTTGTTGAATTGCTACAGCGAACGTAGAAATGAAAAAAAAGTTATAACTCCGCGTTATAATTCCACGGCGACCCCTACGGCCTGTAAAAGCTAGCCAAACGGCGTAGGGCCACCCTGAGGCCACCGCAGAAACTCTGCGGCCGCCGCACGTTTCTGTAAATTCAGAGGGCGTACGGCCGCCGTATCCTCGCCGAAGAGCAAATGTGACTTAGGCCTTAGGGAAGAGTTGGCGAGCTGTTGCTGGCACCCTGAACAAATTACAGTCAGGTTCGTGAAAGACTTGGCCTAATCTAACTCTTGCAATCGACCCCATAAATAAATTGTGTTTAATTGGAGCTGTTAAAGTAGTAGTTGTAGTTCATGCGAGCAAACGGTAGCTTTCACTACGCAATGCAATAATTGGCTTGGTTCAAAAAGCCGACATGGTTGGCTTGTACGTTTAAATGCCAAGTTTATGCAAGCTTTTATGGAGGTGCGTCTTGTGTGCATGTTTGTGTGTTTTTCAGCGGATAAAGCAGCTGATGAAACCAGAGATAGAGGACTTGGTGTCCTGGCACAACAAACGGCTTGGTTTACAAGAGGGGTCTCACTTGTTGCTGTGCACTGAAACCTAATGTTACTAAAATTGGTGCGAATGCCAATGCCTGCTGATGAAACCAGAGATAGAATACAACTTAACCACAGAGTTGATCAATTTCCATGTTTTTTCTGTTTTAAAATAATAATGGGTCCTCTTTGAATTATGTTGTCTTATTTGGGGGATGGTTGGGGAGAATGGATGGTAAGAGAGGAAATTGTGGGGAGAGAGTGGGAAAGTTGGAAGTGACCTGAGTCAGGCAAAGGGATGAGAAATGTGGAAAAGGAGGGGGGGTGATAGAGGGAAAAGAAAAATCTGCCATAATTTTATCCATTAATAAATTGATTGCTGACTTCTGTTTCCCATTTTGCTTTTTCTTCCTTCCAAAACACCGATACAACAAGGAACATTTTTCTTCTTCCATCAGTCTAGCCAATTGGAGAATTGTTAAAAGCTAATCCTCCTTCATGAGATGAGATGAGGTTGTTCTAAATAATGACTTCAAATATAAAGTTGATACAACAGTGTTTAAATTGTGATCGTGGAGTTTGTACATTTATCACATGCTGGACTAGTTCATGATGAGACGCAAATGTACTGTTGTGGGAATGCATTCTGGGGGGTAACTTTGCATAATATAGTGAGAGTTATTTCCCATATTGCATGCACCATAATGAATATGTGTCGTTTTATGTGTGGATAAAGTTTGTTTTAGGCTGTATATAGACGATACAGTGGTGGATGGAGGAAAAATGATGCTTGGGCGAGATCTCAAATTTCCACTTTTCTAAATGGTCATCGACTTACTCAGCGTACAGCTGTTGTTCAATTGTGTCTGTATGGTTCATCTCTTCCTTGCCTTTAGTGAGGCAACCTCGTCTATCAACTTCAAAATCAATTGACTCGGCTAGTCCACACTCAATGGAGAGGATGGCTAGATTACTGAGCCGAGAGTGGATCTGAGGTCGGTCTTAATCAGTTTCAGTTTGGAGAAGCTCCTCTCACATGCTGCAATTCTCACACAGATGGTGAGAAAATCCCTCAGAATAATGAGATGGTTAGAGAAAGATTCCTTGAATCCCCACTTCACAACATATTTTAGGATTCCATCTTCTAGCACACCATTTCCTTCCCAGTTGTTTCCTCATACATTTTGATGTATCAAAGAAGAGGATGAATTCTCAAGAGCTTGCTGCGTGATGAGGTCTCTGTGAGACGGTGAATTTTCCTGGCAATGTAGCTGTCGTTGGATGGGTCCATCAGGTAACTGGGTGACGTGAGAAACCCAAACTTATTAATGTTCATGTCACTGTGATATGTGCGTCAGGTCATTTCCTCATGTCACCAATCCAAGATTTCATACTGCTGCCATTTAATCTCACCTTGTATCTAGAACGGCACATTCTTAACAAAAATTTTGTTAACTGAACATGCTCAAATGATGGCCGACTGCTATACGGCCCATAGACACGTATCATCCATGCACCTGTTGTGGAATTTATATTATATTTTAACTTACTATTAGTTAACTGTTTTAAACGACTCGATGTAAATCCTGTTACTCAAATGAAAGCCACAATTAATTCACTGTCCACAACGTGAAAGTACATTACATCAGAGAGTTTTATTTTACTTGGTACCAAGGAGTACAAGCCACCAAGATGGTAACATCTCCAATGATTTGCACTAAAACAAGATTACATTTCCTGGTATTTATATGCTTTCATGGGAGAGTGGAGGGGGCTGACAAGCCTTAGCCAAAGAACTCCAAAATGCAATACGTGTCTTCGAGGTGAAAAGCGAATGACATAATTACGGCAAAAGTTGCTGTTATCAACCAGGTCACTTTGTTCCATAGTAAGACATTCCTTTTATCAACATTTAGGTCAAAAGACTCTTGGGTAAAGGAAAGCATAACTGACATTACAGCATAAAAATTAAATTTATAAAACACCAGCAACAATTATAATTGAGAGTACATTAATATAATTATTTTCTCCCATGCACCCGATAATGTCACATATTTTCTTGGCATGGGTTATGAACGTCATAAGTCAGATATATGAAGTTATCACCCTATATACCCCATTGGGAGGCGGGGATGGAGTAACCTTTGTTGCAGTAGCGGCCTGTCCAAGTCTGTACTCTTGCCAATTAAATTGCCTCGGTAGCCCTATGTGCCTTTACGGCATGAAAGGAATATTATTATTATTCTTGTTATTATACCCCAATGGGGGAGTTGATGACATATGATAAGTTTCAATTTGTTTTGTTGAGTGGTTTCGGAGAAAATGATGTACAATATTTTTCCTTTAATCCAATATGGCGACAATACCATGTGGCATACGACATCAGAGTTAGTCATAAAATATTATCCAGAGGGAGTCCCTCCTATGTTTAAAGTTTCGCGTCAATCTTACAAGCATATAGACGTGGGCACACACAGACAGAGGCATTGCAATTGTCTCACATCCCCCCACGTTTTTGTCATGTCCCCCCCCCCACGTTTTTGTCAAGGGGGGGACAACATATCGATTTCCCCTCCCCCCACTTTTTTCATTGAACGTAAGTTACGTAACACAAAACGAGCTGCTCTAGTACAACCAGGCTGAGATGCTCCTCAAATACAAGAATAAATTTTTTAATCTCTATTAACGTTTTATTGGTGTATTATAGTTCTATTAAAGATGATAGGTTTACAATTCAACATTGAGAATCCATGCTTTCCAAGCCATGGTCTCCCACCGGCCAAGCGTCCAGAGCGATGTCGCATTTTGATCCTTCGATGTCGGCTATTCCTATCATTATGAAGCAGAATTCGCCAAGTGTTAAATTGTTCACAGTTCACCCACTAACAGGGAACATGACCTGGACATTTTGAGGTATGTTGGGACATTTTCGGACTTTGTATCGTCATTTTATGAGTGTTTAAAGAAAGCGCGACTTCATGGCCCGGAGCGCCACGCCTCGGATAGTGTTAGGCCGCAACGGCTCGGGGCCCCTTTAGCGACCAAAATAGTTTATTTCACCTTTCTAACTTATATCGCCGGATGCCTGATATTATTACCTGCACGATGATGTGTGTGTTTAATTTTTGTGACTTTGCACTGTCGAGTTATAAGCCAATAAAAGATTGCGCGGCCTGGTATGCTGATCGAGATGGTGGAGCTTGTGCATGATGACGCAGTTTCACTCTACCGGCTCACACGAACGAACGGAAAGATATTTTGTAATTCTGTTTTCATATTTCGCAGTCGACAACAGTGGCCTAAATCCCAACGTTGAAAACCGAGTGAAAATCGAAGGAAAGTGAGTATTTTGGCGACTAAATTAGCTTTGAATACTTGGGAAACATAAAATAAAATGCGCTGATTCACTCGCTTTTGCGGCGGTTAATGTAAATAATGTTTTCATCGGTACTTGGACTTAGGGGAGGTATGGACCTACAAAACGAGAAGTATCATTCGGTCGTCGGACTTATGAGGATTAAATTATAGATTTTAAAAGTTAGCTGTTGAAAAATATGCAAAATTTACCTAAGCGGTTCGGACAAACGAACGGAAAATTATTTTTGAATTCTGTTCTCGGATTATACAGTATCTATTGGGTAGTAATGAGATTACCTCAAAAATCCGATTTAAAAAGGCTTAGGCTTAGTAGCTTAGCCGCGGCTTGCAATTTTTACTAGGAAAAAGAACGTTCCGGAAGGAATTTCTTTTCCGCCATCATCCGAATAATTTTCCGTTTGCACGAGGACAAAGACGAAGGATAGACCGACAGGATAAGGTGTCTCATTACCTTCGCATTTGCGAAAGGTTATGTATTGGTCGCTGTGTATTTATTTATTTATTTATTTGTGAATGTGTGTGTGTGTGTGTGTGTGTGTGTGTGTGTGTGTGTGTGTGTGTGTGTGTGTGTGTGTGTGTGTGTGTGTGTGTGTGTGTGTGTGTGTGTGTGTGTGTGTGTGTGTGTGTGTGTGTTTGTGTGTGTTTGTTATTCGCATAACTCAGAAAGTATTAAACCAAATCGCTTGAAATTTGGTGGGATGATGGGTTATTATCCAAGGAACATTTGATTAGATTTTGCGAGCGATCGGGTCAAAGGTCAAGGTCAAGGTCACGGAAAGGTCAAATTCGTATTTTTACCATAGCGCGGTCAATTTTGATCTAATTGGCATGCAACCGATGCCAAAATGTTCAGAATTCATTGCCCAATCTTGTGATCGGCGACATTACACAATTACGTCATTACCCTTGTTAGCGGTTGGGGGTCAAAGGTCAGTGGGGTCATGACCTTTCAAAATATGTGGTTTTTGTCATAACACGGTCAAATCAAAACCGATTTGCATGAAACAAACACCAAAATGTTCACTGTTCTGTTCCCCCCACTCTCATGCCAAGAACAAAAAAGTAGCGGAGGCGAAGGTATGCGCTCTACCGAGTGCCCATTCTAGTTGGTTAATTAAATGCAGATTAAATAAAATGATGAATATTAGTAATCCCAGGTAATAAAATACCAGGGTATCTGACCCTAACCAAAAGTAATAAAAGTAATAAGCACGTAGTCGGTAACTAAGTGAGTAATGGATGCTAAATTGGGAGTTCAGATGCTAAATTAAGAACTGAACTCCTATCGGCGCTCTTTTAGTAATACACGAGCAAAGTACTCGCCCATGGGCGGGTACAGTTATCTATTGAATGGCGTTGGTCCCGTCTCGATCGTATGAAATTGAGAAATTGACGTTATCCGGTGACCTTGACCTTGATCCCCTTATGTCCGTTCCCAAGGACCACATATGCCAAGTTTCATCTCATTCTATCCAACGGTTTGGCCGTCTATAAAAGACAAACAAACATGAAAAATTGACGTTTTAGTCAATTTATGATGTCATAACTCGAAAACCGGAAGTCGGAAGTGAATGTTGTCAATGAACTGTGTCATTTAATTTTGATTATCTGTCGAATGGCATTGGTCCCGTCTCGATCAGATGAAATTGACCCGGTGACTTGACCCCTTGACCCCGTGACATTTAACCTTGAACTTGACCCCCCTATGTCCGTTCTCATGTCCCAAGGATCACTCATACCAAGTTTCATCTCATTCCATCGAACGGTTCGGCCGCCTATAAAGGACGAACAAACATACATACAAACATATTCTATCTTTTTAGTATAGTAAGAAGATGTGCTACACAAAGCTTATCACATGTCAACATTGTGCCTGGAGGTATAGTGACCTAGCCAAAAGTATGTTGACCTTAAAAATGCCCTGTTACACAAAAATAACCCTTATAATTCACATGTCAAAATTTATTCAACTGAAATGTAATTTCCTTCTCGTTTCATAGAGGATATGGATATCAGAAAGCTTTTCGTGACAGCATCAAGTAGCACATCCCTGACCACTCTCCTGGAGCAATCAAGTTCCCAGAAAGAGGTGGACGATTCAAAGGAGAAGATAGCAAAAAAGGGTGCATGTGCGAGTACTCGGCCTAATTTCCCAGATCAGCCTTTTCAACCTCATGATGTCAGTTGTATCCCAGTCCAAATACTGCCAAACCGAAAATTGAAGTTTCAACAACAGTGGTTCAAAGATTTTCTGTGGCTTCATTTTGATCAGAGCATCGGCGGTGTACTCTGTCACACCTGTACGGACGCTTCTCGTGAAAAACTTACCGAACTTGCCCGCTGTGCAGAAGACGCATTTGTCTCAAAGGGCTTTCGGAACTGGAAAAAGGCTACAGAAAAATTCAGACAACACGAACGATCAAACACACATAGGCTTGCCTCTGAAAATCTGAAATGTCACAGAAGTCAACCTGGTGACCATGTGCAGCTGAGCAGCAAACGACTAGAAGAGCAAAGATCTGCACGGTCAGCACTTCTGAAGATTATCACCTCACTGCAATATTTAGCCCGACTAGGTTTTGCAATTCGTGGGAAGGATGCCTCTGAAGGGAATTTCAAAATGCTCTTACAGTTGCGGGCCGAGGATGATGTAAACCTCAAGACGTGGCTGTCAAGGAAGACGACGTTCACAAGTGGAGAAATTCAGAACGAAATTCTAAAATTGATGAGTCATGCCATCCTCGGAAATATCTGCAGTAATGTGAATGAAATGTTCACTCAGTTCGGACTTGTAACTGATGGAACGCAAGATATTCAGGGTAATGAGCAGGAGTCGGTGTGTGTGCGCTATGTGACAGATTCCTTTGATTTTCAAGAAGATCTCATCAGCTTCTACCAAGTATCGTCAACAACAATAGTCTCACTTTATAAGATGCTTCAGGATGTCCTAATTCAGTGTCAACTCCCTATTGAACACCTTAGAGCACAGACTTACGATGGGGCAAGCAACATGTCCGGAAAGTACAAGGGCTGTCAAGCACAGCGAAAAAAACTCCAACCGCTGGCCAATTATGTTCACTGTGGAGCTCATGTCACCCAACTCATTACATCCAAAGCCCTACAAACTGCACCGTTCATAAGAGACACCCTTGATTATGTCCAGGTGCTCAGCAACATCTACAACTCTGGAAAATTCAAGCATCTGAACTTGAATATCCACGCTGACTATGCTGACACTCCTTGCCCTACACGCCTGAGACCAATTTGCCCGACACGTTGGTTAACTCGTTCTCCTGCCGTGAAATCGACATTGGATAACAATGAAGCGGTACTGGATGCCCTTCAACAAGCAAGTGATGACTTTGGTACGAACACGGCATCGCGAGCCAACGGTATTCGAAGCTGTCTTTCATCAGGAAAGTGTGTTCTCGGTCTGTTTGCATCATTGCCCGTTCTCCAATCCCTTGAATACCTCAATAAGGCACTTCAGGGTTCACAAGTTACCGTCTCTGGTATGCTTACTGCTGCAAAGGTAACTGCACAGAATCTCCAATCTCTCCGTACCAACCAGACGTTTAAGGAGGTTTTCGAAGCAGCACAACAGAAGCTCCAGCAGTGCCAACTAGATCCAGTGACCCTCCCTCGTAAGCGCAAGCTTCCGGAGAGACTTGATGGAGGCACGCAGGAATACACTGACAATTCTGCAGAGGACGTATACAGAGTTGAATTTTTCAAAGTCATCGACAGCGCATCCGAGAACTTGAACGAGTACTTCACATCAACCGACCTCATGGCGTATAGGGACTTGGGTGAAATGCTCCTGTCTGTGTCATTCAAACCACAAATAGTCTGAAAATATCCCGAACTGTCGGATTCCCTAGAGCAAGAACTTGGCTTCTTTCGTAACCAGTTCAGTGGTTCATCTGTTGAGGATTACCGTAAGATATTTGTAGACATGGTGCCGGAAGTCCGTCGAATGTTCCCACAGGTAGAACGTTTTGCTTTGGCTTCTATTGGTTTCGCCAGCAAGTTAATGCGAAGCTGAACGGTCATTCAGCGCACTCAGACATCTGAAGACTTGGTTACGTTCCACAATGACCCAACAACGCCTCAACCATCTCATGATCTGTCATGTTCACCGAGATCGTCTGACTGCACTTGACCCCCAAGACATTGCTACAAAGTTTTTAACTGGAGCGGCAGACAAGAGGGTTCATAATTTTGGCAAGTTTTAAGGTAAGTTGACCGTACTCGTGTAATATCAATTTGTATGTCAGTTTATGTTTAGTGAATCAGTTCAAGGGTCGTGAGAAGGAGGCTTGACAAACAATTCTTTATATATATATATATATATATATATATATATATATATATATATATATATATATATATATATATATATATATATATATATATATATATATATTTAATTAATCAGACACATTTCAATGTTTCAAGCGTCATCAAAGAAATACATATATATATATATATATATATATATATATATATATATATATATATATATATATTACTATATATATATATATATATATATTACTATATATATATATATATATATATATATATATATATATATATATATATATATATATATATATATATATATATATATATATATATATTACTATATATATATATATATATATATATATATATATATATTACTATATATATTGTTGTGGTTGACGAAATTCGCAAACCACCATTCAGGTCCCTTAGGTGAGATATCTCGGTAAGTATATGTGTAGTTAGGCCCAAACCCGTTGTCTAGAGGGAATAAATGTCATTCATGCGGGCTGCGACTCTTCAGGATAGCCGTTTTTCTTTTACTATCTTTATTTTGGACCAGCCGCCATTACTACCACCACCAACCACGTCTCAACAGCCATCACAACAACAACCACCAACCACAACGCCACTTCACAACAACAACCACCAACCACAACGCCGCTTCACAACAACAACCACCAACCACAACGCCGCTTCACAACAACAACCACCAACCACAACGCCGCTTCACAACAACAACCACCAACCACAACGCCGCTTCACAACAACAGCCACGACCTTTACCGTCACAACTCGCCACCATCGCATCCACACCATCTCGCGCCACTCGTGGGCACCGATACTGGACTCGTGCTGGGCGCGCACCGAGCAGCGTATTCAAAAACATCACAGACTTTCCGCAGAAAAACGGATCAAAAACGACTCACGCCCACTTCTGTTCCGTCCTATCGGTGAGCGAGGGGCGATTTGGCCCCGCCTCCAGGGCGTTGGAGGGCGGTCGCTATATGCAAATTCATGGATCAAAAAGCATTCACGCCCACTTTTCCTCGGTCCAATGGGGAGCCAGTTAGAGGTGAAGGGTCGGAGGCAAAGGGTCAAGGGTGAAAGAGCGAAGCCACGGGGCTTATATAAACGGCTGCGTTCGTCAGTAAAAGGAGTTGTGCGGAGTTCAAGAGAGTCGTCGGTGGAGCTGGAAAGAAGTGGGAGAAGTCAAGAGTGAAGAGTTGGGAAGAGCCAAGAGAGGAGACGGAGAGGGCGAGTAGACGGAGCTGTGGTAAGGTGGCGGCGGCGAAGGCGGACGAGGGGGTGCTCGCGTCGGTGCCGGGAGCTGCAGAGGGAGAGGCCAGCAACGCGACCGAGGTGGAGGAGGAGACGCTCGCCGCGGGACCCGAGACAGGGTGATATCCTCCTTCCCCCGAGCATCAGCAACCCCCTCCTGTTTCCCCCCCGCGCTGAGATAGTGCGACAAAGGGGGCCCCCTTCCCACCCCCTACCAGACACTGTCCGCGAGGCCCGCGGAGTTGAGGCACCACCGCCGCTCTGCGTCTCATCATCAGACGGTAGGCCCGACACGGTCTCGGCCAAAGGCCCGCCTCATCCTGGAGGGTGATTCTTTTCTTTTGCTTTGGGTATACGTGTTGTCGGCGCCGTCTGTGAAGTAAAATTGTATAAGTGTTGCCGAGTGCTCGCGTAGTTGGTAATAGATCTGCATTGTTGCATTTGCTTTTTGTGTAATATTGTGTTTCTTCTTCTTTTACATGTGCTTTTGGTGGAATTGTATATGTGTGCTTTCCGTTCATCGCGAAATAAATGTGCTTATTGTTGAACTGTTTTCCCGCTTCGCTTCGTCTTTTCCTCTATTGAATCTCCATCTTGCTTCACATAAAGGGTTGGTCGTGGGCTAAAACGCCCGATAATTAATCGAACCGTCGAGGCCGACGAATAACACCGCTCGGTTATCCCGATAGTACGGAACGTGTCGCGTAAAGTGGCCCGTGTCCGAAGTCGACCTGCGGCGAGGTGCGATCGCCCGGTCTACCCTCCGTGTGGGTACTTAGGTAGGTCGAATTTGGCGAGCAACCCTATCCCACGCGGGGGCCGATTGGCACGATCGCGGTGAGACCGAAAGGTCCACCCGTGACTAGTTCCCGGCGTTAGTCCGAGAGGGTCACGACTGGATTGTCCGTCCGGTGGGCGACGTGCCGCGATTCGAGTTACGTGGCCGTTCGCACGCCGGCGGGCGCGAATCCGCAACACTGGTGTCAGGTTGTGCGATATAAACTCATCGCCCTCCTCACGGCACTGGTAACGGAGAACGGGAAAACGGGCTCTCCTGTCTCCGGCTAAATACACGGGAATCGGTCCAGTGGTGAGAGGAGCGACCCCCGATTCCCTCCAAATTACGAGCGAGCTAAATTAACCCTTTAAGAGAAGCAAGATGGCGTCTCAAGGCGAGCGGGAGCCGGGGGTATTAGAAATGGATGTAGAATGTGTAGAATCCATGGCTCAGGATGAAATCCCCGTGCAGGAAATGTTGGTTGTACAGGAAAACGAACTCGCCCAACTGAACCCAGAGCCCGAAATGGGTGCGGCAGCGGCCGCGGTGTATGACACCTCCCCTCCCCCTCTCCACCAAAACCCTTCCCCAACCCCTGCCGAAACGGCTCACCCAAGCGCACCCGACATGGCCCAGCTATTCACCATGCTGGCAAAAATGAATGCGGAAATGACAGCAAGATGGATGCGAATGCACAAAAGATGAATGCGGAAATGACAGCGAAGATAAATGCGAACATGAACGAAAAGATGGATACAAACACAAATGAAATGAGAAACGAAATGAACAAGCAAATAAACGGAATGGAAGCAAACATGAAGGAGGAAATGAAAGAGCTGCGGGGTGAGACGCAGAACATGGGCCGATGCCTGCAGGCGGGCATGAAGGCCGTGACCAGGGAGATAAAAATGACGACTCCACGTGTGGGAGCGAACGAGCTGGAAGGGGGTACAACGGCTGTCGGGCCCGCGGTGGAGACGGGTAAAAAAATAATTCGGGGGACGTGTTGGGCGAGGGTCGTGACGATGACCGAAAGGGAAAAATTAAATGGGGAGACCAAAACGTGTGAGACGAGACACGAGGTGACGACAAAGGAAATAAAAATAGTGGAGACAAGGGAGGTAAAGGGTGAAGAGTTGGCAGAGACACGGGAGATGGGAACGATAGAGGGAAGACTGCACGATGAAGACGGGGTAAGTGATGCACACACAAACGGAGGTAGTGGAGGATAATGGGGGTGAGCTGGTGGACTGGGTGAAGACCCAGTGCGAGCAGCTGGATAGCCTCCTCCAGGAACGAGGGGAGGGAGTATGCCCCCTTGAGGCGAGTCACGACCAGGTGAGTTAGGTCGTGCTTTGCGAGGTTGAGGGGACGGGTGCTGTGGACAGGTGCACGGAGAGCTTGGGGGGTATAGAGGCCCCGGAGACCCTTGTGGGGACACGAATCCCCAGTGTGGTTGTCCCTGTATGTGTGGTGCAAGGTGTGAGTGCGTCCCCGTGTATGGAAGCGACCCCGTGTGTGAGTGGTGTGGTGGCAATGGTGCCGGAGTACGTGCTTCCCAGCACGCCGTGTGTGGATGAGGCACCGTGTGTGGAAGAGGCCGTGTGTGTGGATGAAACGGCCAGTGTGAGTGAGGCACCGCGGGTGAGTGCCCCCGCGTGTGTGAGTGAGGCACGGTGTGTGGATGAGGAACCGCGGGTGAGTGCCCCCGCGTGTGTGAGTGGTGTGGTTTGTGTGAGGGAAATGGCACGAGTGAGTGGAAGGCCGCGAGTGAATGGAGCACCACGTGTGAGTGGTATGGTTTATGCAAGGGAGACCGTGTGTGTGAGAGAGCGGTATGTGAGGGAGATGTCGGTTGGCATGCGGGAGCACGCAGCCGCGTCTCCCGGTGTGAATGTAATGGTGAGGTGTGTTGGCGTCGTAACACGCGGGAGTGCGTGGGTCGAATGGCGACGACGGCGACATGTGAGGAAAGAAAGCCGAGTAGCGGCTGTAGTTGTTTCGGGGACCGTGCCGGGTTCACCCAGCAGTGAGCACGAGGTCCGTGCTGTGCAACGCACGAGGCCTCCACGTGCTCGCTTGCGAGAAGTGAAGTCCCGGTCCGGAAACGCACGCGGTGGATTTGCCGATCCCGCGGACGGACAAAGTTTAGGCAGGATTATGGATTTGGACCGGACGGGTTCTCCACGCGATCGTGTGTGTTAAGCTCCAACGGGCAAAGCACATGTGTTCGCGTGGGGAACCCCTCGAGACGTGGGGCTTGTTTTTTTTATGCGCACGGTGACGCCATGGCTGCATGTGGGGTTGGAATCCGGCAGGAGGGGTATCCCTGCTGGATGGTACCGTCCAAGGAGGGAGGAGGAACACGTGCAGCTGCATGACGTCACGGGCAGGTGCAAAGGGCGCGAGCTGCGAGTTGCCGCGCAGTTGCTGCGCATGGAAAAAAAAAAAAAGCAAGCCTCACTTTCGGGTGCACAGGATTCCTGGGCAAGGGGTGGAAGACCCCCTTGACCAGGGCACAGGATGGAAACTAGTTAGGGGGAAGGGTTAGCTTAGTTAGACCGACTTCATGGGGCAGGGGTAAGTCCTCGTGGAGTCCGTGGAATGGATTAGTTAGAGGGATTGTAGCCAGATTTAGGTTGGGAAATAAAATGATTTTTTTGGATTTGGAGACAGTGACTGACAGTGAGTGTGTAGAGGGGACATAGTTTAGCTACGTAGTGTTAAATGGAACGTGCTTTAGTGTAAGGGACGACATGGGAGCACGAGTTAGTTAGGGGAGGTAGTTAGCAGGATGGCAGAGTTCAGCGGTGAGTGTGTTGAAGAGTTGGTGAGTTGTGAGGTGAGTACTTGAGTGAGTGAGGCCAGCGGGTCTGTGTGTATGGAGCGAATGGGGACTGCATGGTGCGATGAGTGATTGGGTGGAGGAGTGACTCCCGCCCAAGGGACCCCGGGGTCAGTGTAGAGTGAGTGAGGGGGTTAGTCAAATTTGCAAAATGGAGGTCGTTTTGTTGTTGGTGTGAATGTAGGCTCGAAACCCGTTTGGAGGGGTGCAGGAGCCCTGTTGACGGGCTGGGAGCGTGGCTGCGAAAAGTGAGTATCGCTGAGTGGGTACCCCGGGCACCAGGCTAGTCGGCTGTGGTAGGCCAAGGGCCCATGGGGGGCCGGGATAGCGTAGTGGGCACGGGTGCGCCTGCTTGGTGCGGGGGCCCGGGGCGCCATTAGCCGCGTGGGCAGTGTTGTGGGCACGGGTGACCCTCGGAAAGGGGCCCGGGAAGCCAGCCTGCCACGTGTGCGTTTCAGGGGAGGTGCCATGGGGGGCACTCCCCGGTGTTAGGGAGCTGGTAGGCTCGGAGGCAGTGTTGTGCCCGGGGGTGCCATCGTCGGAGAATCGGCAGAGGGTCGTGCCTGCCAAAGGGAGCCACGTGTCCCAGCCATGCGACCGTGTGAGGGAACGGAGAGAAAATTGGGGGGCGAGGCCCGAAATGGTGAATACACCAACACAGGCGACGGGAATCTGGGTTGTTAGAACCAATAGTTTAAGCGAGAGGCGCTTGTTGAAAGCCCCGGGGTAGTTTAACAGTTAAATGGTTAGGGTAGATTAGGAGATGTACCCCTCCGCACCATCCATCCCCTCGCTGTCGTTGTGGGCCGCTGGACCCACTTTGGTTATAGATCGCTGAACTCTGGGGAGGCCATTCTGAGGCTTCGTGGGGCCTCGACACAGGACGCTAGCTCTCCCTTATTCCCCTCCGGGAAGGGAACGTAGGGGTTGGGAGTAGGCTAGGTGACAGGATAGGTTAGCCGAACAAGGACAGTACAGGGGGTTAGGGGACGGTTTATAGTGGGGAAGTAAAAATAAAAAAATAAGTTGGGGCTAAATTGGGGTTTGACAAATTAAGGGAGTGGGTATGTACAGTGACAGGCAAAGGCGATAGGTGGGAGGGAGACAGGTAGGTAGGTCCGAGCCCGCCTTCCAAGTGGCCAGCACCACTGCACTCCCTCCACCAACCTCCACTGAACGGCAAAGGCTGGCCAACTTCATCGGCTGGCCGTGTTTTGCTTCAAGGCGGAGGCCGGCCAACTTCATCGGCAGCTGTTGTTTTGCTGCAAGGCCTGTGCCATCAGCTGGCCGTGTTTTGCTTCAAGGCCTGTGCCGGCCACTTCATCTGCTGGCTGTTTTTCTTCAAGGCCTGTGCCGGCCAGTTCATCTGCCGGTTGTGTTTGCCTGCAGCGGCCTTCTTCTGCGGGCTGTGTTTGCCTGCTGCCTTTGCCATGCCATGCCCACTGCCCCTGTTCACCAGCCCCGTTCAATTTTTGCGTTGCCCCCCCCCCCCTGTTCATTGCCATGTGCGCCAGGATCAAGGCAACAGTTTGCAAGCTGCAAGAACTGCCCTGTTGGCAGCTACAACACGGGCCTGCAGTGGCGGCCCGTGCACCGTGTTTGTGTTCATCCATCCATTCGTTGTGTTCATTGCGTGTGCCACTTGAGCTGGCACGGAGACTGCGTTTGTGCAGCCCATGCACCGTTGTGGTTCACTGCGTTCAGTTCAAAAAGGAAGGCCTTGGACTGCGTGTGAGCAGCCGGCCACGTTCCCTGTCACCTGCATTGTTTTGAGCCAGAGACTGCATGCGAGCAGCCTGGCTCCCTGCTAACTGCTTTCTTTTTGCAGAGTTCATTGATCCATGGCCATGGTTTAGTGTAAAATTTGTAAGTTAAGGTAAGATGTACTGTAAATATGAGTGCGCCCCCGGCATGTTTGTCTTAGCGCCGGCAATTTTATTTAAGTCGTCCGTGTGAGTGAGTTTGTTTAGGTAGTTACTCAGCCCTCAGGTTATTTATTTTGGGGACACGAATACCATGAATGTCGCACTCAGGGATCCGTAGGTAAAATGTACTAGGGGAAAACTACACATGATGGCACACGAAAATTTGACGACTCGGGACGAGTCTGTAAAAAGGGGAGGGGGTAGTGTTGTGGTTGACGAAATTCGCAAACCACCATTCAGGTCCCTTAGGTGAGATATCTCGGTAAGTATATGTGTAGTTAGGCCCAAACCCGTTGTCTAGAGGGAATAAATGTCATTCATGCGGGCTGCGACTCTTCAGGATAGCCGTTTTTCTTTTACTATCTTTATTTTGGACCAGCCGCCATTACTACCACCACCAACCACGTCTCAACAGCCATCACAACAACAACCACCAACCACAACGCCGCTTCACAACAACAACCACCAACCACAACTCCGCTTCACAACAACAACCACCAACCACAACGCCGCTTCACAACAACAACCACCAACCACAACGCCGCTTCACAACAGCCACGACCTTTACCGTCACAACTCGCCACCATCGCATCCACACCATCTCGCGCCACTCGTGGGCACCGATACTGGACTCGTGCAGGGCGCGCACCGAGCAGCGTATTCAGAGACATCACAGACTTTCCGAAGAAAAAAACGGATCAAAAACGAGTCACGCCCACTTTTGTTCCGTCCAACCGGTGAGCGAGGGGCGATTTGGCCCCGCCTCCAGGGCGTTGGAGGGCAGTCGCTATATGCAAATTCATGGATCAAAAAGCATTCACGCCCACTTTTCCTCGGGCCAATGGGGAGCCAGTTAGAGAGGTGAAGGGTCGGAGGCAAAGGGTCAAGGGTGAAAGAGCGAAGCCACGGGGCTTATATAAACGGCTGCGTTCGTCAGTAAAAGGAGTTGTGCGGAGTTCAAGAGAGTCGTCGGTGGAGCTGGAAAGAAGTGGGAGAAGTCAAGAGTGAAGAGTTGGGACGAGCCAAGAGAGGAGACGGAGAGGGCGAATAGACGGAGCTGTGGAGAAGTGGTGGCGGCGAAGGTGGACGAGGGGGTGCTCGCGTCGGTGCCGGGAGCTGCACAGGGAGAGGCCAGCAACGCGACCGAGGTGGAGGAGGAGACGCTCGCCGCGGGACCCGAGACAGGGTGATATCCTCCTTCCCCCGAGCATCAGCAACCCCCTCCTGTTTCCCCCCGCGCTGAGATAGTGCGACAAAGGGGGCCCCCTTCCCACCCCCTACCAGACACTGTCCGCGAGGCCCGCGGAGTTGAGGCGCCACCGCCGCTCTGCGTCTCATCATCAGACGGTAGGCCCGACACGGTCTCGGCCCCATGCCCGCCTCATCCTGGAGGGTGGTTCTTTTCTTTTGCTTTGGGTATACGTGTTGTCGGCGCCGTCTGTGAAGTAAAATTGTATAAGTGTTGCCGTGTGCCCGGTAGTCGGATAGATCTGCATTGTTGCATTTGCTTTTTGTGTAATATTGCATTGTCTTCTTCTTTTACATGTGCTTTTGGTGGAATTGTATATGTGTGCTTTCCGTTCATCGCGAAATAAATGTGCTTATTGTTTAACTGTTTTCCCGCTTCGCTTCGTCTTTTCCTCTATTGAATCTCCATCTTGCTTCACGTAAAGGGTTGGTCGTGGGCTAAAACGCCCGATAATTAATCGAACCTTCGAGGCCGACGAATAACACCGCTCGGTTATCCCGATAGTACGGAACGGGTCGCTTAAAGTGGCCCGTGTCCGAAGTCGACCTGCGGCGAGGTGCGATCGCCCGGTCTACCCTCCGTGTGGGTACTTAGGTAGGTCGAATTTGGCGAGCAACCCTATCCCACGCGGGGGCCGATTGGCACGATCGTGGTGAGACCGAAAGGTCCACCCGTGACTGGTTCCCGGCGTTAGTCCGAGAGGGTCACGACTGGATTGTCCGTCCGGTGGGCGACGTGCCGCGATTCGAGTTACGTGGCCGTCCGCACGCCGGTGGGCGCGAATCCGCAACACTGGTGTCAGGTCGTGCGATATAAACTCATCACCCTCCTCGCGGCACTGGTATTGGAGAACGGGAAAACGGGCTCTCCTGTCTCCAATTAAATTCACGGGAATCGGTCCAGGGGTGAGAGGAGCGACCCCCGATTCCCTCCAAATTACGAGCGAGCTAAATTAACCCTTTAAGAGAAGCAAGATGGCGTCTCAAGGCGAGCGGGAGCCGGGGGTATTAGAAATGGATGTAGAATGTGTGGAATCCATGGCTCAGGATGAAATCCCCGTGCAGGAAATGTTGGTTGTACAGGAAAACGAACTCGCCCAACTGAACCCAGAGCCCGAAGTGGGTGCGGCAGCGGCCGCGGTGTATGACACCTCCCCTCCCCCTCTCCACCAAAACCCTTCCCCAACCCCTGCCGAAACGGCTCACCCAAGCGCACCCGACATGGCCCAGCTAATCACCATGCTGGCAAAGATGGATGCGAATGCACAAAAGATGAATGCGGATATGAAAAACTAAATGAAAGGCATGAACAAAAAGATGGATACAAATACAAATGAAATGAAAAACGAAATGAACAAGCAAATAAACGGAATGGAAGCAAACATGAAGGAGGAAATGAAAGAGCTCCGGGGTGAGACGCAGAACATGGGCCGATGCCTGCAGGCGGGCATGAAGGCCGTGAGCAGGGAACTCAAAATGGCGACTCCACGTGTCGGAACGAACGAGCTGGGAGGGGGTGCAACGGCTGACAGGCCCGCGGTGGAGGCGGGTGAAAAAATAATTCGGGGGGCGTGTTGGGCGAGGGTCGTGACGATGACCAAAAGGGAAAAATTAAATGGGGAGACCAAAACGTGTGAGACGAGACACGAGGTGACGACAAAGGAAATAAAGATAGTTGAGACAAGGGAGGTAAAGGGTGAAGAGTTGGCAGAGACACGGGAGATGGGAACGATAGAGGGAAGACTGCACGATGAAGACGGGGTAAGTGACGCACACACACACAGAGGTCGTGGAGGATAATGGGGGTGAGCTCGCGGACTGGGTGGAGGCCCGGTGCGAGCAGTTGGATGGCCTCCTCCAGGAACGAGGGGAGGGAGTATGCCCCCTTGAGGCGAGTCACGACCAGGTGAGTTCGGTCGTGCTTTGCGAGTTCGAGGGGAGGAGTGCTGCGAACGGGTGCACGGAGAGCTTGGGGGGTATAGAGGCCCCGGAGACCCTTGCGGGGACACGAATCCCCAGTGTAGTTGTCCCTGTGTGTGTGGTGCAAGGTGTGAGTGCGTCCCCGTGTGTGGAAGCGACCCCGTGTGTGAGTGGTGTGGTGGCGATGGTGCCGGAGTGCGTGCTTCCCAGCACGCCGTGTGTGGATGAGGCGCCGTGTGTGGATGAGGCACCGTGTGTGAGTGAGGCTGTGTGTGTGGATGAAACGGCCAGTGTGGATGAGGGACCGCGGGTAAGTGCCCCCGCGTGTGTGAGTGAGGCACGGTGTGTGGATGAGGAACCGCGGGTGAGTGCCCCCGCGTGTGTGAGTGAGGAACGAGTGAGTGGAAGGCCGCGAGTGAATGGAGTACCACGTGTGAGTGGTATGGTTTATGCAAGGGAGACCGTGTGTGTGAGAGAGCGGTATGTGAGGGAGATGTCGGTTGGCATGCGGGAGCACGCAGCCGCGTCTCCCGGTGTGAATGTAATGGAATGGAGTGTGAGCGTCGTAACACGCGGGAGTGCGTGTGTCGAATGGCGACGACGGCGACATGAGAAGAAAGAAAGCCGAGTAGCGGCTGTAGTTGTTTCGGGGACCGTGCCGGGTTCACCCAGCAGTGAGCACGAGGTCCGTGCTGTGCAACGCACGAGACCCCCACGTGCTCGCTTGTGAGAGTGAAGTCCCGGTCCGGAAACGCACGCGGTGGATTTGCCGATCCCGCGGACGGACAAAGTTTAGGCAGGATGACGGATTTGGACCGGACGGGTTCTCCACGCGATCGTGTGTGTTAAGCTCCAACGGGCAAAGCACATGTGTTCGCGTGGGGAACCCCTCGAGACGTGGGGCTTGTGTTTTTTTATGCGCACGGTGACGCCATGGCTGCACGTGGGGTTGGAATCCGGCAGGAGGGGTATCCCTGCCGGATGGTACCGTCCAAGGAGGGACGAGGAACACGTGCAGCTGCATGACGTCACGGGCAGGTGCAAAGTGCGCGAGTTGCCGCGCTGGTGCTGCGAATGGAAAAAAAAAAAAAGCAAGCCTCACCTTCGGGTGCACAGGATTCCTGGGCAAGGGGTGGAAGACCCCCTTTACCGGGGCACAGGATGGAAACTAGTTAGGGGGAAGGGTTAGCTTAGTTAGACCGACTTCATGGGGCAGGGGTAAGTCCTCATGGAGTCCGTGGAATGGATTAGTTAGAGGGATTGTAGCGAGATTTAGGTTGGGAAAATGGAGAATGGGATTATTTTGAAGACGGTGACAGACAGTGAATGTGTAGTGGGGACGTATCTTAGCTACGTAGTGTTAAAAGGAACGTGCTGTAGTTTAAGGGATGACGTGGGAGCACGAGTTAGTTCGGGGATGTAGTTAGAAGGATGGCAGAGTTCAGCGTGAGTGTGTTGAAGAGTTGGTGAGTTGTGAGGTGAGTACTTGTTGAGTGAGTGAGGCCAGCGGGTCTGTGTGTATGGAGCGAATGGGGACTGCATGGTGCGATGAGTGATTGGGGGGAGGAGTGACTCCTGCCCAAGGGACCCCCGGGGTCAGTGTAGACTGAGTTAGGGGGTTAGTCAAATTGAAAAATGGAGGTCGTTTTGTTGTTGGTGGGAGTGTAGGCTCGAAACCCGTTTGGAGGGGTGCAGGAGCCCTGTTGACGTGCTGGGAGCGTGGCTGCGATAGGTGAGTATCGCTGAGTGGGTACCCCGGGCACCAGGCTAGTCGGCCGTGGTAGGCCAAGCGCCCATGGGGGGCCGGGATAGCGTAGTGGGCACGGGTGCGTCTGCTTGGTGCGGGGGCCCGGGGCGCCATTAGCCGCGTGGGCAGTGTTGTGGGCACGGGTGACCCTCGGAAAGGGGCCTGGGAAGCCAGCCTGCCACGTGTGCGTTTCAGGGGAGGTGCCATGGGGGGAACTCCCCGGTGTTAGGGAGCTGGTAGGCTCGGAGGCAGTGTAGTGCCCGGGGGTGCCATCGTCGGAGAATCGGCAGAGGGTCGTGCCTGCCAAAGGGAGCCACGTGTCCCAGCCATGAGACTGTGTGAGGGCACGGAGAGAAAATTGGGGGGCGAGGCCCGAAATTGTGAGGACGCCAACACAGGCGATGGGAATCTGGGTTTATAGAACCAATAGTTTAAGCGAGAGGCGCTTGTTGAAAGCCCCGGGGTAGTTTAACAGTTAAATGGTTAGGGTAGATAGGAAGTGTACCCCTCCGCACCATCCTTCCCCTCGCTCTCATTGTGGGCCGCTGGACCCACTTTGGGTTAGATCGCTGAACTCTGGGGAGGCCATTCTGAGGCTTGAGTTTTTCCTCGACACAGGACGTTAGCTCTCCCTTACTCCCCTCCGGGAAGGGAACGTAGGGGTTGGGAGTAGGCTAGGTGACAGGATAGGTTAGCCGAACAAGGACAGTAAAGATGGGTTAGGGGACGATTTATAGTGGGGAAGTAAAAAAAAATAATAATAATAATAATAATAATAATAAGTTGGGGCTTAATTGGGGTTTGACAAATTAAGGGAGTGGGTATGTACAGTGACAGGCAAAGGCGATAGGTGGGATGGAGACAGGTAGGTAGGTCCGAGCCCGCCTTCTGACTAGCCAGCACCACCGCACTCCCTCCACCAACCTCCACTGAACGGCAAAAGCAGGCCAGCTTCATCTGCTGGCTGTTTTTCTGCAAGGCCTGTGCCGGCCCACTTCATCTGCCGGCTGGCTGTTTTTCTTCAAGGCCTGTGCAAGGTTTGCAAGCTGCAAGAACTGCCCTGATGGCAGCTACAACACAGGCCTGCACTGGCGGCCCGTGCACCGTGTTTGTGTTCATCCATCCATTCGTTGTGTTCATTGCGTGTGCCACTTGAGCTGGCACGGAGACTGCGTTGTGCAGCCCATGCACCGTTGTGGTTCACTGCGTTCAGTTCAAACCATTCATCCATCCATTCGTTGTGTTCATTGCGTGTGCCACTTGAGCTGGCACGGAGACTGCATTTGTGCAGCCCATGCACCGTTGTGGTTCACGGCGTTCAGTTCAATCCATTCATCCATCCATTCGTTGTGTTCATTGCGTGTGCCACTTGAGCTGGCACGGAGACTACGTTTGTGCAGCCCATGCACCGTTGTGGTTCACTGCGTTCAGTTCAAAAAGGAAGGCCTTGGACTGCGTGTGAGCAGCCGGCCACGTTCCCTGTCACCTGCATTGTTTTGAGCCAGAGACTGCATGCGAGCAGCCTGGCTCCCTGCTAACTGCTTTCTTTTTGCAGAGTTCAGTGATCCTGGGCCATGGTTTAGTGTAAAATTTGTGAGTTAAGGTTAAGATGTACTGTAAGTATGAGTGCGCCCCCGGCATGTATGTCTTAGCGCCGGCAATTTTATTTAAGTCGTGAGTGAGTGAGTTTGTTTAGGTAGTTACTCAGCCCTTAGGTTATTTATTTTGGGGACACGAATACCATGAATGTCGCACTCAGGGATCCGTAGGTAAAATGTACTTGGGGAGAACTACACATGATGGCACACGAAAATTTGACGACTCAGGACGAGTCTGTAAAAAGGGGAGGGGGTAGTGTTGTGGTTGACGAAATTCACAAACCACCATTCAGGTCCCTTAGGTGAGATATCTCGGTAAGTATATGTGTAGTTAGGCCCAAACCCGTTGTCTAGAGGGAATAAATGTCATTCATGCGGGCTGCGACTCTTCAGGATAGCCGTTTTTCTTTTACTATCTTTATTTTGGACCAGCCGCCATTATTACCACCACCAACCACGTCTCAACAGCCATCACACAACAACCACCAACCACAATGCCGCTTCACAACAACCAACAACCACAACGCCGCTTCACAACAACAACCACCAACCACAACGCCGCTTCACAACAACAGCCACGACCTTTACCGTCACAACTCGCCACCATCGCATCCACACCATCTCGCGCCACTCGTGGGCACCGATACTGGACTCGTGCAGGGCGCGCACCGAGCAGCGTATTCAGAGACATCACAGACTTTCCGAAGAAAAAAACGGATCAAAAACGACTCACGCCCACTTTTGTTCCGTCCAATCGGTGAGCGAGGGGCGATTTGGCCCCGCCTCCAGGGCGTTGGAGGGCGGTCGCTATATGCAAATTCATGGATCAAAAAGCATTCACGCCCACTTTTCCTCGGGCCAATGGGGAGCCAGTTAGAGAGGTGAAGGGTCGGAGGCAAAGGGTCAAGGGTGAAAGAGCGAAGCCACGGGGCTTATATAAACGGCTGCGTTCGTCAGGAAAGTTGAGAGTTGTGCGGAGTTCAAGAGAGTCGTCGGTGGAGCTGGAAAGAAGTGGGAGAAGTCAAGAGTGAAGAGTTGGGACGAGCCAAGAGAGGAGACGGAAAGGGCAAGTAGACGGAGCTGTGGAGAGGTGACGGCGGCGAAGGCGGACGAGGGGGTGCTCGCGTCGGTGCCGGGAGCTGCACAGGGAGAGGCCAGCAACGCGACCGAGGTGGAGGAGGAGACGCTCGCCGCGGGACCCGAGACAGGGTGATATCCTCCTTCCCCCGAGCATCAGCAACCCCCTCCTGTTTCCCCCCTGCGCTGAGATAGTGCGACAAAGGGGGCCCCTTTCCAGACACTGTCCGCGAGGCCCGCGGAGTTGAGGCACCACCGCCACTTCGCGTCTCATCATCAGACGGGTAGGCCCGACCCGGTCTCGGCCCCAGGCCCGTCTACCCCCCTCATCCTGGAGGGTGCTTCTTTTCTTTTGCTTTGGGCATATGTGTTGTCGGCGCCGTCTGTGAAGTAAAATTGTATAAGTGTTGCCGTGTGCCCGGTAGTCGGATAGATCTGCATTGTTGCATTTGCTTTTTGTGTAATATTGCATTGTCTTCTTCTTTTACATGTGCTTTTGGTGGAATTGTATATGTGTGCTTTCCGTTCATCGCAAAATAAATGTGCTTCATGATGAACTGTTTTCCCGCTTCGCTTCGTCTTTTCTTTCATTGAATCTCCATCTTGCTTCACGTAAAGGGTTGGTCATGGGCTAAAACGCCCGATAATTAATCGAACCGTCGAGGCCGACGAATAACACCGCTCGGTTATCCCGATAGTACGGAACTGGTCGCTTAAAGTGGCCCGTGTCCGAAGTCGACCTGCGGCGAGGTGCGATCGCCCGGTCTACCCTCCGTGTGGGTACTTAGGTAGGTCGAATTTGGCGAGCAACCCTATCCCACGCGGGGGCCGATTGGCATGATCGTGGTGAGACCGAAAGGTCCACCCGTGACTGGTTCCCGGCGTTAGTCCGAGTGGGTCACGACTGGATTGTCCGTCTGGTGGGCGACGTGCCGCGATTCGAGTTACGTGGCCGTCCGCACGCCGGCGGGCGCGAATCCGCAACAATATATATACATACATATATATTATTGTGGATTTCCGCCACTCTGGCGTGCAGGCGACAACCTCTAGCTAATTGCGGCCGCATGCGGCCGCCGAACGTGGCAATCCAGTCGCAGCTTTCAGATCAACGCCGAAATCCAGCTACGGGTGTGTTTTTAACCACAGCACAACATTGTCAATGCTCTGCCCGCGCTATAGGGTCGATCGCCGAATTGTCGATTTACCTAATTATTCACGTGGACAGATGACCGAGAGGTTGTACCTCAACGGGACCTGCTCGGAAACGAGCCGCTTTAAGCAGCTCTTTCCATCTGTGATTGCCGAGCGGTTTATTATCGCCAAGCCCCGTTGGCCCCGATTATCTTATCGGTGTTAAAAACTAGCTATTTATTCCGAACGCAATTATGGCAGTTCAATGGAGGAAGGGACGCAACGAGCAGGTGAATATTCAAACAATGGGGGTATTTATTTTACACGCATGCAGTCAATGAAGCAATGGGGGGATGGGGGATGGGGACAGGACACGAGCAAAAAGACCTACAGCCGTTGTTTACTCAGTATGTACATGCACTTATAACAATCCTACTTAAAGGACAAGGCGCCACAGACTTCCAGGCAAAACCCCAGAAAAGAAAAGGGAGAACTGGGCCCGTAAGCCTTTAATGTTTCTCAGAGCTTGGTAGACCGAAGGAGCTCTGAGAGGCCGTGCAGGTTACCTGCCACCCTCGTGGTGACTTGCTGGGCTCTGGTTCGGCGACCCTCGGTGTCTCTGCTCGCACTCCGCTGGACTCCACCAGATCCTTCAACAGCGCCTCCAACGGCGATCCGGCTGGCGACTGCTCTCTGGCTTCTATGCGACCAACTCCTCTGTCCAATTCCACTCACTCCGGACTCCAACACAACTCTGGCGCTCTGCACACCGACTCGCCAAGGAGACCAAGGAGAGAGACTCTCTCATCAGCTCGCCAACCTCTCTCTCTCTCTCTCTCTCTCTCTCTCTCTCTCTCTCTCTCTCTCTCTCTCTCTCTCTCTCTCTCTCTCTCTCTCTCTCTCTCTCTCTCTCTCTCTCTCTCTCTGTTCCAACGTGGCCCTTTATCGCCCCGGGGCATGAGCCCCTCCCTTCTAGGGGCGCGGGGAAAAATTCCCGAAGAGTTCTCGGCTTTTCATACGTTTAGTAACCGTCACTTCTGTTTATACGTTTCAGAATATCGGGGCGAGAGTTGTCGAGTTGTTCTCTCTTCAGAGTATTGGGTTATTCTTAACCGTTGCTTTTGTTTGTAGAGGAGGGTCGCTGTGTTGTGGAGATTGACGAGGTTGTTGAGATGTTGTTGTTGCAGTGTGGTTGGCACTGTGGTGGGGATGGTGTGGTTGTTGAGATATCGGTGTGGTGGTGGAGGTGGCATGGGTTGTAGAGATGTTGTTGAGGAGTGGTGTGTTTGTTTGAAATTAAAGACAGAAAAGAATAATGGCCAACTCGAAGATGCACAGCCCGGCACACAATAATGCCCTTTCAACATCGGTGGGGAAATCTAATCTGGACACACACTTATCGACATGGTTGAATCACTCCCTCATATATACGCGATTTTTATCTCCAGCAAATCCCAATGCACAATTCCTTTCTTTCATCCCAGGACCAGCTGGATTCTGTCCTGGCGATATATATCAAACAAATAAGCAAGATCAGAGGTTTTCCTCCCAGATCCTGCTACACAATGCTCCCTTGAATCACTCAAGGTAGTGTGGTGGTCGTATGGCAGCTTAGCTGCCGGGGTAGCTATCATTTCATGAAGCACGACTGTGTCGCTGATGCAGTACCCCTCTACCAGTACACACACTGGAACTGGTACTCATTTCGCTGACCTCGGAATGATGACAGGCTTAGTCAACCCCCTGGTGTATTAATTCAGCGGGCGACGGAGCTTGAACTCAGGACCCTAGGATCCCAAGCCGCCACCCTAACCACTGAGCCATCACCAAGCTACTCAAGGTTAAACCTTCCTTATCTCATACACAATGTCCTAAGCAGGAATATATTTTAATTAACTGCAGGCAAGTGAATTGAGTTGGGAAGAAACAAAAGCCTTATAGAAAAAGGTACAAATCCCAACATTCCCTCCTCTTGTTACTTTAAAAAACAATGTTTATTAAATCACAATCAAGCAACTTCTTAATTCAGGCCCGCAGATGACCCAGCTTCGCGGTGCAGAAAGACCACTCCCTGGGAGGAGTTCCATCCTTCGTGGCAGCTCCAGATGGTCTCCATGGCGGTCGAAAGGCTCACCCTGCACCCCTCTAACCCAGCAAGAGAGTGCTACCTGCCCCACTAAAGATGGAATCACATATCAACCCCCTGATTAACAAATCACTCAGTAAAATCTCCATCCAAAAACTGCTCGGGCTCAAGGTCTGAGTCTGAATTCGTACTTAACTGATGCACATCCATTTCCAGTTACATTTTAACATTTATGCCAGAATCTACAGCATCTTGGTCCACATCCACATTTACATTTTCATCTTCCTTTCCAAACATTACATGCAAGTCATCATTCTCAAATTTAGCTGCTGCAATCAATTGGATAAGATCCTCATCTTTAATCACAGGTGCCTGGTGCACAAAAGTATACATATTACAAGCGGGTGATACATCGGGAGCAAGGGTAGTGGGGGGGGGGGGTGTACAATCGTGGTTGTGGGTGGTGTGGGGAATTTTCCCCTTTTATTGGAAAGTCCCTTTCCCGAGCTCCAGCTAAAAGTGTCATCTCAGGTTCGGGCTTGGTTTCGTGCTTCTTGGGTGTTGACTTCGGATGCCATCCTGTAACACACTTTCGCAACCCAGCCGTAATTGCTGCTTTGATTATAGACAATATAATGAATATTCCAATCAACACAGCCAATCCTGTCAGCAGGAACCTGAGAATGGCTCCTGCCCAACCTCCAAACAATCCCTGCAACCATGTCTTGGATTGTAATCATGATATTTTGCAGCCTCCTTTCTTATGTGTCCTGCTAGGTCATAGAAATATACCATTTAATGATTCCTGGGGTTCCACGAGATTATTCATTCGTATCCTTATATCTATCATTATCCCAGTTATCCCTTCATGTAGCACTATGCCTCGTTTCAGGCGTACAGTGCCTATCTCCCCTTCATCCCATGTTACACGAGGTGCATAATTATATGTAAGGGTCATATAAGTGTTTTTCCCATAGACACCTTTCTCATGCAATTGGTCCCAATGCTTACCTTCTGCCCTGCGTACCCTATCTTGGTATACATATTACATGTATGCGGCACAGCCATGCCCCAACCAATGATGCAACCAACAGCCAAAAAGGCAGCACACACCACCAACATTTGACAATACACATAGCTTCTACTATCAATTTACCATTTTTCGACTAGCATACCTTGCGATGTTATATACCTTCTTATTTCCAAATTGTCCCGACATCGTGTGTCATCCTGTACACATATCAGGAATCCGTATATATTGTGATGCTTCTATCCTTGGCTCAATTGCATGCTGCAACCTGGCCTTCAGCACTCCATGGCCTTTGACAGCCAGTGCCCCCTGAAGTACACTGGCATGTTATACATTGCAGGGGTTCAGTTCATTAACTGCCATATTTTTATGTTTTCATCGTGAGACTCCAACCAACGTTTTACATTGGAAATTGTTTCTAACTCTGCTAAATTCTCAATTATCTCTTACACGGGCCCTTTGCTATTATCCACAAGCCCGAAGTATATTGTATTATATATATATATATATATATATATATATATATATATATATATATATATATATATATATATATATATATATATATATATATATATATATATATATATATATATATACAGTGTCAACACACTGCTCGATGTCACTCTCCTCAGCTGGAACCCATTATCATCACTGTTTCGTGGACTACTCCAGTACAGCTCCTCATGGGCGGCCCCAGCAGTGCAGCACACACACCACCAAGCGACATCAGCCCACATGCTCACCACCAGATATCATTGACCAGATATAGATCCCCACAGACCTGCCTTTACATGTGAATGGAATCACTGCACTCGCCTCTGTCTCCAAATCCACAATTTGGCCATTTCTGCTGCCTCCTGTAATTGTGTTACAGTATTCTTGACTTGCTTAGATGATGCTCCAATCATCTTGAGGTACTTCAGCATAGACTTTTCCACAAACCCCATACAACCCACTTCCACTGGTAACACATCACACATCCACCCACGGTCACCACATACTTCTCCTTACTTCTTCATACCGACACAACTTTCTTTCATATGCCCATTCCATATTTCCTTCCCATGGCACTGTCAGCTCAACGATGATAACCCTTTTACCACATCAGACCAAATAATTAAATCAGGTCTTTGTTGGATGACTGCAATATGAGATGGGAACCTCAGCGATCTGTCCAAATCTGCATCTGCCTGGCAGCCCACACCTGGCTTCAAAATGCATGTTGCCCCTTTGATGGTGCTTAACCTTACTTTCTCACCCTTCTTTTTGAACTTGATAATGGTCTTCTCTTTTATGTCTGATTTGTTTGCCTCATCACATAGCCTTTTCGTAACCTCCACAATCACTCGCAAAACCTGGTTATGTTGCCAAGTATACCTGGCTAGAGATTTCGGGCAATCAGACAGTACATGCTCCAATGTCTCTCTTCCACCACACTTGGCACATTCTACTGACTCAGCCAATTTCCATTTTGCCAGATTCATCGCAGTTGGCATCTGGTCACACATTGATTTAAGTGCAAAGATTAGTCACTGTGGCTCCATCTTCCACAGCGATGCCCAGCTAACCTTCTGCACAACCATCTCCGATGCTGTCCATGCTCCTTGCTGAGGTTGACTTGTCGCTTGAACCATTCTTCTCTCCTCTTCCATAGATTTAATCTCTTCGATAACCATCTCTCGTCTCCCACCTGCACTCACTTGTGGCCACTGTTTCCGTTCTTTCCAACCAAATCCTTTCCTATCTTTCTGCACTGCCCCAATGATTTCCTTCATTTCAACCTACTCTCTGCATTTTCAACCATCCTCTGAACATCCCACTTAGTTTCCATTCTTATCTTTTGCCCCAGTTCACTGGTCATTGGGTTTTTTGAATCTCGAAGCATCATTTTGAATCTGGCTTTCCCAATTTTATATTCTTCAGCTCGTGACTTAAATGGAAGCTTTATCTCTGAACTTCTGCTGTATAACACCAAACTAGCCAACATTTTTGGCAAACCCAACCATTTCCGCATGTACGAATTTACCGTCTTCTCCATCCTCTCCACTCTTGTGAGAGCAATCTCATATATTTGGAGATGCCATAAGACACGAGGCAACAACCCAAATTGGTAGCACCATATCTTATACCTCCCTGGCAAGCCGCAACCATCAATTGCAGACAGACCCTGCACAAGTTGCTTCTGCACCTGCATTCCTCAATGCCTATCTGTTAACAGCTGTGCATACCATCTGCCAAGACTCTTAACTGGCTGTTCATTCAACGTAGGGATTCTATCCCCTGCCACCACAAAATGGATCTCTTTCATTTCACCTTTCTTCATGGAAAGACTCTTGCTCTTCTTTGGCTTAAATTCCATCCAGCTCCATTCAATGAGCTCCTCTAATTGCATCAACAACATTTTAGCTGCTTCCAACTCAGGAGACGGAATGGTGATGTCGTCCAAAAAGGCCATTGTTGGTGGCTGTGGTTTTTCCCAACCTCGAACTACACCAGTTGATACTCCTTTTGTCCCACGAATAATTACTTGCATAGCCATAACAAACACCAACGGTGAAATCACACACCCCATTGGTATGCCTACTTCAAGTTCCTGCCACTTGGTTGTGTACTTTGGTGAAGAAAAACGCATAAAAAGCCATTGTAGTATTGGACAATCACCTCCCTCACCATGTTGGGGACCCAGAAAAAATGCAATGCTTTGGCAATCAGGTGATGCTGCACTGAGACATATGCATTTGCCAGGTCCAGCCATATAACATAAAGATCCTTTTTCTCTTGCCTTGCATATCGGATAGTGTCCCAGATCATCGCCACATGCTCAAGACACCCCGGAAAGCCTGGCACACGTGCTTTTTGAACAGATGTATCAATGTTTTTATTATTTACCACAAAGTTGACCAGTCTTCTTGCTAATACACCAAAAAAGATCTTACCTTCCACATTCAATAAAGATATTGGACGAAACTGAAATATCTCCTTTGAGTCCTCTTCTTTGGGGATATAAATCCCCTTTGCCAAACACCAACATTCCGGTATCAGTTGTTTCCTCCAAACAACTCTGAGCAGCGACCACAATACTCGTAACAGCCTTGGACACTTCTTATACACCTTGTACGAAATTCCATTCAGACCAGGGGCACTCTTACTTCCAGCTTTCCGCACGACCTCTTTGATTTCTTGCCAATGAAAGTCCAAGAGGTCAAAAGTAAGTCCTGGCTCTGGTGGGCGGTCAAAGCCCCCAAGGTCTGGCAGGTTCACTGATCTGAGCGGGTTGCTATAAGTCTTCCTCAAATGTTCCTCCAGCTCTGCTTGTGGTGCCATGATGGTCCCTGAGCTACAACTTTGAAACAGATCCCGAACAAATCCATGGGATTCCTCAGGAATGCTTCTCTCTTCTTTCTCTGTTCCCTTCTTTTCTGTCAAATCCTCTCCTTCCTTCCCAACACTCGAATTTGCTTCCAAATATCCTCCATTAATAGTAACAGGCCAGGTTCTCTTATTCACTTGCCATCTTATACCTTTGCTTAAGATGTCTCTTCTGGGTTCTCAGCTCACCCTTCTTGACTTGCTGCCGATTTGCCTGTTTCATTCTCTCTCCAGAAGTCTTCTTCTCTTCACCAAAACGATCAAGACACATTGCATGTATAAGCATGCAGAGAGATTCCAGCTTTGCACCCACCTCACCATCAAGGTTAATCTTGGACAGATCATAATCCAATTGCCTCCACACTCCTTCATCATTCATTCTTGGCCATCTGATGCATTCTTTGGTGATCTTCATACCTGGTGCTGGAGTGCGACTGAGCACAGGTATTCGGAGCATTGTGGTATTTCTCCTGGCTCTGCACTTCCTGATACGCCATATATATATATATATATATATATATATATATATATATATATATATATATATATATATATATATATATATATATATATATATATATATATATACATATACATATATATATATATATATATATATATATATATATATATCCTAGCGATACCCGTGCACATGCACGGGATAGCAGTACAACATAGCTGGTAGCAGACGACAGACCGTACACGGGGAATGACAAAAATACGCATTGTGCAAAATGCAAGTGGTACTATGGAACGCCAAGACTTCCCAAACATTTTCGGCATGTCTGCTAAGTGCCACAGCAATTTTATAGGGATCGTGTGATGACGAGCTGAGTTTTTAGTGTGCAAGCTTGGTATTATAATAGAGATGTATACTATATATATATATATATATATATATATATATATATATATATATATATATATATATATATATATATATATATATATATATATATATATATATATATATATATATATATATATATATATATATATATATATATATATATATATATATATATATATATATATATATATATATATGTATATATATATATATATATATATATATATATATATGTATATATATATATATATATATATATATATATATATATATATATATATATATATATATATATATATATATATATATATATATATATGTATATATATATATATATATATATATATATATATATATATATATATATATATATATATATATATATATATATATATATATATATATATATATATATATATATATATATATGGGCGTAGTGGCGTGCGCCTGTAATCCGGCTACTCGGAGGCTTGGGTTGGAGGATCGCTTGAGGACGGGAGCTCTGCGCTGGGCCGCACTATGAGAGGGTGTATGGCAGCCCGGAATCATGGTGAAACCCAACCCTTATCCCTGTGTCGTAAGAGGCGACCTGGGTTGCGTCAGGAAGGGCATCTGGCGTAAAACCTGTGCCAATTCAGTATGCGGATCATAACAGATGATCCGCTGTGGCGACCCCTAACGGGAGCAGCCGAAAGACGAACAACAACATATATATATATATATATATATATATATATATATATATATATATATATATAAATATATATATATATTACAGAGACATATACATACATACATACATATACATATATACACAAGCCGGGAGGCGACATGGGTGGTCGCTAAATAATTGCATACTAGTCATACAGTTTTTGACGGATAGGGCTGAAAATTTTTGACAAAGAGGATGATTATAGTGCGCATAAAAGCGCACAAGCCGATTTTTGATTTTAGTAAAAAATATATATATAAATATTTTTCGGATTTTTTTCAAAAATTTCAGTCCCATTGCTAGGCAACGGTGGCGTCTATTATATAGCAACGGTGCTCAAAAGCATACAACTAGATCCTGGTATGAACCTACCAGTCAAGTTTCATCAAAATCGGTTGACTCCTCTGGCTTCCAGAGCTGTCCATTACATACATACAGACAGACAGACGGAAAACCTGAGAATAACGGTAGTCTTGCGACCACCCAATATACATATATATATATATATATATATATATATATATATATATATATATATATATATATATATATATATATATATATATATATATATACATATATATATACACACACACATACAAGTAGAGGATAAATGGGGTTTCTCAGGTATCCATTCAAATGAATGGGGAAAAAGGGAAAAACTCTCTGAATCAAGCTCCAAAAGCCCAAAACAGGAGACTGATTTCCTCTCTCTACAAAAAAGCTAATGTTAAAACATTTCTGTCTCAATCCCTAAAAGCCCAAAATAGGAGACTGATCTCTGCCCCATTGAGCAAATGTTAAACTGAGACTTACTGATTAAAGCACTTCTTTCCTTTCATATTTTTCATTCCATTCAAAGAGTGATCCAATGAATATTTGTTCATGTTCTGCTTTCGGTAATAAATTAATTTTCCTATTACATTAGGAAATGAATGTTATTAGAACATTAGAATGTTAGAGAGGTGATGATGCACTCTGGAATAAATGATTGGGAAACTGATTCCGCTCATCTACAACAGCAAATGGACAAGTCACAGAAAGGGATAGCTATAGGGATCGATGTCACACAAAAAAGAGAGATAGCATAAGAATGGAAAAAAAGGTGGGTGAAGAGACAAGAAGGTTCAAGAGTATTGAAGAAGTGAAGAGAATGGAAGCCACATATGAGCTGATTGGTAGTAACAGTGAGAGTAATTCGGACAGCGATAGCAAATGGACTTCACCAGAGAGAATAAAAAAGTGTAAAGTAGATGTAATGGGGAAAATAGCTCTAACGTCAGACAGGCTTGGCATAAGCGCAAGAAAGCGAGCAGCACTTGTCGCAACATGCATGAACGTGGCTAATATTCCCGTGGCTGACACCAACATATCAGTGACATCGGCCTGGTGCAAAGGCAGACAGAAATGACTACAGCAGTCAGCAAAAGTCAAAACTGACTTCACATATCCGGAATTTTTAGTTGTGCCCTGGGATGGTAAGATCCTGAAAGTCAAAGGTGGGAAATCGTCCGAAAGATGCTGTGTATATGTATCAGGTAGCAACGATGATAAAACGAAGTTCCAGAAGCTGTTGGATGTATCAGAAATTCCAGACAGTACCGGTTCTTCACACGAGTTCGCAGTTAGTAACTTGCTGTCTGCTTGGCAAGTAGAAACCAATGTAACTGGCTTAGTATTCGATACTACTGCCTCATACCAGTCAATGGCGCGGTGCCTGTACTCTACTAGAAACTTACCTAGGAAAAGCTGTTCTGTGGCTAGCATGCCGCCATCATAAATCAGAACTACACATCAAGCATGTTGTTGAAGTCGTTACAGAGGACAGTATGGAACCAGGTATGAAATTATTCAAACACCTCGCAAAATCCTGGCCAATCTTGCAACCAAGCATCGACTACAATAAGCTCAACAAATTTGATTGGGATGAGTGCTCGACTTGGATGAAATAACAAGCAGAGGTGGTGCTACTGTGGGCAGTTGAGAAGCTTAAACGCAATACATTCCCGAGAGATGATTATAAGGAACTCCTACAGTTAGTTATAGTATGGTTGTGTGGCTATGTAGAGAACTTTCGGTTCCGTACACCTGGCACCGATCATCATGCCAGATAGATGAGCAAAGCGATCTACTTCATAAAACTTTCATTGCTGGAGAAACAGTTTTGTGTGGACACAAAGGAGAAGAACTGGGGTACCTAATGTCAGAATATGTTGGAATTTTCTACGCAAAGTACTTCTTCCAGTCACCACTCAGTGCGGCGGCTCCATTGAATGACTTCCACTTCCTTCAACAAATGTTGAAGTACAGGCATATTCAATCACTCATGGCGGAAACTACCATAGAATCAATCAAATGACACCTATGGTACCTAACACCTCAGCTCATCATATTCTCATTAGCTGATGAAACTCTTTCTGCAAGCAAACGGGAGAGTTTAGCAAAGGTACTCTACGAAACACCAAGACTGACTCACGACCAGTTGAAGACTGGGAACCCGCAGTTCCCTTCAATCGAAAGTGACGAAGATGAAGATATCAATATTGATAATCTCATCAACGAACAGTCATGGCTCATCTTTGACCTATTAGAATGTTATGACATTCTGGATTATGAATGGATGACAGAGGATGCTAGTAGCTGGTCTATGTCTGATGGCTATAACAAATTCGCAAACTACGTGAAAAATGCCTATGTTGTGAACGACCTCGCGGAGCATGGTATCAAACTAATATCAGATTATCATCGACAAATCGCATGATGAGGAACAAATTCAGACATTGTTGCATGTTGTAGAATGGCATCGAGCTGCTTTTCCGGACTATACAAAGTCGACTCTGCACTAGCTGATGTGTTGAGCCATACTCTGGACTACTGTACTCTGTGGTGGACTACTGTACTCGGACGTAGATGAACTCATATGATAATGTTCCAGTGTGTTAAATGCTTTCTTCTGAAATACGATAGACGATGTTATTGAATACCATTGATTCTGTCGCTTCATTCGAGACCTGTTTGCTGTTTTTAATCTCAGGACATAGCTTCTTGAAGGAATAAACGCCTGGAATCGATTTAGTATCACACAAAAGATGGTTTCTGAGTGCAAAAAAACGAACTCTGTGCCATCGAAATCACATATCGGAAGCGTATAGGCAAAGCGTCACCTGCCGTTTACCTCAAAATGGCTGATTTTTTGGCCGCCATATTGGTTTTCTGAAACACATTATTGTGAACAGAAATGAATTCAACACCCTCAAAAACCCCACAAAAGACTCATTACAAGCCATATCTGTGCACAATGTACGGCCTACATACCGAAATGGAAAATCTTTGGCCGCCATATTGGAAAAAATGGCCGACGGTGGCCATTTTTGGGAGGAAATTCTGAAACTTGTGTAGTGGTGTTTTTGACCATAATTGACTCCTATGACGTGTAGCCAACTTGGATATTTCGAAAAAGTTGTTTTTTGAAACGCCCTAATATACATACACAAACATTCAAAAACATATGTGTATGTATGTATATATATATATATATATATATATATATATATATATATATATATATATATATATATATATATATATATATATATATATATATATATATATATATATACCAGAAGCCTGGTGTTGGCGCAGTGGTTAGGGCAGCGGCTTGGGATCCAAAAGGTCCTGAGTTCAAGCCCTGTTGGGCCACTGATTTAATACACCAGGGGTTGACTCAGCCTGTCATCCTTCCGAGGTCGGCAAAGTGAGTACCAGTGTACTGGGCCGGTGGATACCCCGGTTAAAATAGGTATACCATATCCCTGTGTCGTAAGAGGCGACCAGGGTTGCGTCAGGAAGGGCATCTGGCGTAAAACATGTGCCAAATCACAATGCGGATCATACGGCCGATCCGCTGTGACGACCCCTAATGGGAGCAGCCGAATGAAGAAGAAGATATATATATATATATATATATATATATATATATATATATATATATATATATATATATATATCGGGTGTAGTGGCATGCGCCTGTAATCCGGCTACTCGGAGGCTTGGTTTGGAGGATCGCTTGAGGACGGGAGCTCTGCGCTGAGCCGCGCTATGAGAGGGTGTAGGGCAGCCCGGAATCATGGTAAAACCCAATCCTTATCCCTGTGTCGTAAGAGGCGATCAGGGTTGCGTCAAGAAGGGCATCCGGCATAAAACCTATGCCAAATCAGTATGCGGATCATAACGGATGATCTGCTGTGGCGACCCCTAACGGGAGCAGCCGAAAGACGAACAACAACATATATATATATATATATATATATATATATATATATATATATATATATATATATATATATATATATATATACATACATATACACATATACATACATACATGATTACATATTGTTATAGATTTCCACCAGCGTTGGCGTTCGCACGACCGCTTCAGCACAATCTTGGTCGCGCGCCCACCGAAGGCCGGAATCTAGTCGTAGCTTTCCGGACAACCCTGAAAACCAGCTTCGGGTGCCTTTTAATGCACCATAAACCTGTCAATTATTCTGTCCACGCGCTGCAGGATTAATCGCCGAATTGTCGATATACCTAACTATTCGCACTGACAGAAATACGGAGAGGTTATACCTCAACCGGAACTTGTATGGAATGAGCCGTTAGGCGTGCTCGTCTCGTGTGCGTTTTGCCAAGCGGTTTTAAATCGCCAAGTTCCGTCGGGCCAGATTATCACTTTTATCGGCTTGAACAGCCAGTTAATTCCCCAAACGCGTAGTGGCAGTCGATGTAAGGAAAATGACGCAACAAGCAGCTGTACATTTAAACAATGGGACATTTATTCACAGTAAGCACGTAATCAATGGGGGGGGGGGGGTGGGGGACAAGACACGAGCAAAAAGCCTACAGCCGAGGTCTATGCGGTAATACATATATATATATATATATATATATATATATATATATATATATATACATACATACATACATATACATATATATACATATACATACATATATATTGTTATGGCTGTGGAAATTCGCAGAACACCATATAGGTCCTTGGTTCAGTTATGCCGATAAGTCTTTGTTCAGTTACATTTCCCCACCATTGTCTAATGGGATTTATTCGTGTCACCCGGGCTATGATCTTTGAGTTAGCCGTTTTTCTTTTACTATCGTTATTTTGGACCAACCGCCATTACTACCACCACAAAGCGCCACCAACTACAACAACCACGATCACCACAACCACCTCGTTAACCGCCAACATCCCCACAGACAACGAACAGCTGCCTTCACAACAACCACCTTAACCACCACCGCCCAACCACACCACCCTCACTACCACCACAAACGCCAGCCACACCACCATCAAGACCCCCACAAAACGTCAGCCACGCCACCATAACGCCAACCACACCACCACCGCATTTCCACCTCAACACGGTTACGAGAAGCCTGGCATTCATCGGGGGAGAACGGACCACGGCCTCACCCTCCCCCCAACGACAGACACGTGCGGAAAAGACGAAAGCTGTGAAGAGATGATCGCCTACAGAAGTACTCAACGGACAACCCCGATTCAGCGAGGAAAACGCCCTGCTTCTGGAAGCTTCGCATGCATGCTGGAAGGGAGGGGGCGAGGGCCGTGGAGATAAAAGCGAGCGCTGAACGCAGTGAGGAGTGGGTGTGTGTCGTCGAGGAGAACCGAGTGGTGGGTTGTCGAGGAGAAGCAAGTGGAGAGGCGAGTGGAAGTCAGTCGGTGAGGAGCTGGAGAGGCTCCAAGAGGGACGCCCAAGCAAGTCACCACGATGGTGGAGGTAACCTGCGGCGGCCTCTTGGAGTTCCTTCGGTCAACCAAGCTCCTTGGACATAAAGACCCTAAGGGGTCCAGTCTGACCCCTTGTCTTTGAGGGGGTCTTCTTCTTGCTTTTATTTGTGTGAATGTTGTGGCGCCATGTCCGCAAGTAGAACTGTATAAGTGACTGTACATGATTAGTTATAGACGGTATTTGCTCTTTCCTTTGCATTGTGTTTGGCTGTATAACTGCATGCGTGTTTCACCAATTTATTGCTTAATTTTATACGTGTAAAATAATAAATGTGCTTGTTTGAATGTGAACCTGTTCGTCGTGTCATTTTCCCCATTGAAACGCCATACTGCATTTCGGAATGGTAGCGGGCTTTTTGATAGCCGATAAAAGAATCGGGTCCAGCGAGGTCTCGCGATAATACCCCGCTCGGTTATCCCAGAACGGAACGAACCGCTGAAGCGGTTCGTGTCCAAGCAGACCTCACTGAGGTACAGTCTCTCGGTAGGCTGCCCGCGCAAATAATTAGGTATATCGATAACTCGGCGATTGACCCTGTCGCGGGCGGGTAGAATATTGACTAGGCCGTGGTGTGCGCTTGGAGCACACCCGTGACTGGTTTTCGTGTTGTTCCGGAAAGTCGCGACTGAATTGTTCGTCCGGTGGGCGTACGGCCGCGATTCGGCTAAAAGCGGCTGTCCGCATGCCGGCGGGTGCAAATTCGTAACAATATATACATATACATATACAGTATATATATATATATATATATATATATATATATATATATATATATATATATATATATATATATATATATATATATATATATATATATATAGTTATGCATTTCAGAATCCGTTCTGATGAATGCATCCACACATCCAGGTCCTCAGATAGTTATTTCCTTGAATGCATGTTTAGATTTGCCCCCATCCCCATATCAAATGAGATTTTAAATGTGATGCCTTGAGAAGGGTAAACAATAGATCCCCTCTCTTCTGGGAAGATTTTTTTTTCTTTACGACAGACACATTTACACACATTTATTTCGCGAGCTCTGACGAGCGCCCTTATTTTTCCTCAGCAACTTTCTTCCGTGAGCGCTGACGCCCACCTTTTTTGAGAGCGCGGGTTGTCATGGTAACCATGTGCAAGTGGAGTGGGGTGAGCTTTGGCCGGACTATGCCTGCCGAGATGGCCCGCAGATATAAAACTAATTGGAAGTCCATTCTGAGGCGAGAGAAGTCAAGGGGGGGGGGGGGGAGAAGAGAATGAGAAAGAAAGCCAGAGAGGAAAAAGGGGCGAGAAGTAAGTGCGAGAAACGAGCAAGAAGCGGGTGTAAGCGTGCAAAAAGAGAAGAAAGCGAGGGTGTGGGTGTCTGACCAGCGCCAACGAGACAATTCGTCCTTCCCAGTGCTTGAGCAAGCTGGCGTGTTGTGCGTGTGTGGGTGTGAGCAACACCGACTGAGTGAGGCACGGGTCAGTCACCGACGGACCATGTGGGTCACTGGACATCACCAGTTTCGTGAAGTGTGAGGAGCTGCCCGTCACAGCACCAGGGTCTAAACCCGCGACAGACGATCTCGGTGCCCTCCCAAACGTCGACTGGCATTCAAGGCTGGGTGCTGGCGACGGATGTGACACGCACGCACACATTTCAGGACGTTTTCACTTCACGGACGACTACTCTCTGGTGAGCGAGACGACTTCTTCCCCCCCCCCCCCGCCCCGAATGATCTGCTGGTTACCCTTGTCTGTGTTTTGCTGCAAGTCAACCCCCCGATAAGCATCTGCTCTCTGTCTCTTTCCTCTCGTTTTGATTGATTTTTCCTGAGTAACTATTCATTTATTTACCTCAGAAAATAAAAAGTTATTTTTATGAATAATAAATAATTTGTTGACTTCCACCCTGTCCGTGTTTGTCCTTCCCTTCCATTGGTCTAGCATTGTCCGAACCTCGATAGACTGGGAGGTAATTACCACAGATTTGACCAAAAATAGTCGGCACGCACCAGCGCTTAAAATGCTCGGCCACCCGAATTAAAATCTAATCGAGATAACATTGGTGCTTGACCGAGGGCACACTCCCCGCTCAGGTAACCACGTGACCTCTGGTTAAACGGCATAATTAGATGGTGGACACTGGAACTCGTGGTTCACTGGGTGGCGTTCGTGGTTTTAAAACAACCCACTGTACTACGTTAATTGTGAGCAGTGGCCCCAGGTCTGGCTATTCCTGTGATGTGTCACGTGATTGGGTTTTCGTATATCATGCCTCGCCCGCTAGGGGTGGGGGGGAGTGTGCTTCTGGTCGCGCAATAAAGCGGAGTAGATGGTGGCCTGCGTGCTTCTTGCATCCCACTGCACCTAGTACACTCTAGTTGGCTGACGAGGATGATTGAATACGGACTTATGCCCGTTTTCGACGGGGACGACTTCGAATTGTTTTCGGAGCAATTGGAATGCTATTTCCACGCGAACGATGTGGTCGACGAGAGCAAGCAGAAGTCGATCTTGCTCGCTTCGCTTTCGCCGGAGCATTATCGGCTGCTGGGTGATTTAGTGGCACCGAACAGGCTCCGGGATGACGAGCTGGCGTTTCGGGACATTGTGGAGAAAATGAAAGCACACATGGCGCCGGAGAAGTCATTGCAGCTCGCTCGATTCCAGTTCGATCGCCTCTCGAAAGGGGCAGAGGAACGCGTCGCTGAGTTCGTGGCGCGGATTAAGCATTCTTCCGTGGCCTGCAAGTTCACGGCGGGGGAGCGGCCAGCTCGGCTCAGAGATCATTTGATTTCTGGTTTACAAGATGCGAAAATGGTTTCAGCGGTTTTACAGCTGAAGGATGAAGCCATTACATTCGACTCGGCAGTCAGCACGGCTACGGCGGTCGAGCAGACTCGCGGGGATGTTCGAGCCATCACCGACCACGCGGGGTCGCGAGCACGACCTTCGATGCGGGTCGAACGTCGCCACACGGCCGCGCGTGCGGCGGGGTGACCCCGCGGACATGCTTGGGATGTGGAGGTCGACACCTGCGCCGTGCGTGCCCGTATAAAAGCAACGTGTGTTTGAATTGTCACAAGGTGGGTCATTTGGCGCGTGTGTGCTGTGGGGCGTCGGCCACCGTTAAAGTCGTGGACGGCGAGGTGCGAGGCGACTCGGGGCAGCACCAGCGGCCGTTGTTGAGCCTGTTTTCAATTGGCCCGGCGACAGCGCGCCCGATGACGGTGGAAGTCGAAGTGAACGAAACGCCGATCACGTTCCAGGTCGATACGGGAGCAGTGGTGTCGCTCATCGGCGAACAGACCGCGCGTAGACTCAACGGCTTGAGGCTTATCAGGTCAAACCTCGCGCTGTTCACGTACACCCGCGAGAAGATAACGCCAGTCGGGATGGCAGACGTGTCTGTGCGGTACCAAGGCCAGGTCGCCACGCTTCGGGTGTATGTCGTACGGGGGAGGGGGCCGTCTCTCCTCGGCCGAGATTGGATGACCCGCATCAGGCTAGACTGGGCCGCAGTTCACCTTGTGCAACTCGTGCCGAGCCAGTGGGAGGATCAGTTGGAGGAGATTCTTCAGAGACATCAAGGGTTGTTTAGCGGCGACCTTGGAAAACTCAAGGGCATGGAGGCGAAACTCTTCCTGAAGGAGGTGGTGGTTCCTCGGTTTTGTAAACCGCGTCCAGTGCCGTATGCCCTGCGGGACAAGGTCAAGGGTGAACTGGATAGGCTGGAGGCCTGTGGAGTGATTGAACGGGTGTCGTACTCAGATTGGGCCACCCCGGTTGTCACGGTGCTGAAACGGAATGGAGACGTCCGATTGTGCGGAGACTTCAAATCCACGGTTAACCCGGGGCTCAGCGTGGAGCAATATCCACTGCCGTCAATCGATGAGATATATGCGCGATTGGCGGGGAGTCAATACTTCACGAAGCTGGACCTGCGTGATGCATATTTTCACCTGCCGATGGATCCCGGGAGTAGCGAGCTTTTAACAATCAACACGTGTCAAGGACTCTATCGATATACCCGACTCTGTTTTGGGATTGCTTCGGCCCCAGCTTTGTGGCAGAAGGCCATGGATCAGGTTTGCATTGGCCTGCCCGCTCAGACCTACCTGGACGATGTGCTCATTGCGGGGAAAACGGCGGACGAGCATCTTGCGAACATTGCCCGAGTGCTGACAAAGCTAGAAGCGTGCGGCCTGCGCTTAAACAGGGACAAGTGCGCGTTCTTCAAGCAGCGCTTGGAATACCTCGGGCACATCATCATGCCGGAGGGGCTGTTGAAAGGTCCTCGGAAGGTGGAGGCGATTCAGCGCATGCCACCGCCTCGCGACAAGACGCAGCTGCGCTCGTTCATTGGCATGGCCCAGTATTACCAAAGGTTCGTGCGCGGGCTCAGCTCACAACTTGCGCCGTTAACGCGGTTGCTCAAGAAGGACGAGCGCTGGGCTTGGGGGCCTGCACACCAGGCGTCGTTCGACCGCGTCAAGCGGCTGCTCACAGAGGATACGGTCCTCGTGCACTACGAGCCTGCGCGTCCGCTCCTATTGGCATGCGACAGCTCTGCATATGGCATTGGGGCAGTGCTCTCCCACAGGATGGACGATGGTTCCGAGCGGCCTGTTTGTTTTGCATCCCGGACCCTGTCCACAGCAGAGCGCGGATATGCCCAGATTGAGCGTGAGGCTCTCAGCCTCGTCTGGGGTGTGCAGAGGTTTCATCAATATCTGCTGGGACGGCATTTCACTTTGCAGACGGATCACAAACCGCTTCAATTCATCCTGAGACCCGAACGCGGGGTGCCGGTGGTAGCAGCCGCGCGAATACAGCGGTGGTCTGTTTCTGGGTGCTTACGATTATGATATTCAGTTCCGAAGCACCGAGAAGCATGCTAACTGCGACGGGCTCTCACGCTTGCCGTGTGCGGAGGGTCCAGCTGCGTCTGAGTTGGGCGACCGGGTCGATGTGTTCGCACTGGACCAGGTCCAAAGCGGGCCGGTCACGGCCAGGCAGGTCGCGGTGGAATCGGCTCGTGATCCGGTGCTTGCCCGTGTCGTCCAGGCGATTTCTACGGGGAATTGGAGCGATCTGCCTTCGACACCGGCATTTCAACCTTTCACGTCACGCGCGGCGGAGCTGTCGTTGGTCCAGCGGTGCGTAATGTGGGGAATGAGGACCGTGATTCCACCGAGGTTCAGGCAGCGGTGTTTGGAAGAACTGCATGTCAGTCACCTTGGCATCGTGAAGACCAAGAGTCTTGCTCGTAGCCTGTTGTGGTGGCCGGGGTTGGACAAAGACATTGAGCAGTTGGTTAAGCGTTGCGCCACGTGCCAGACAGATGCTGATAACCCGCGTCGAGCTTCGGGTCTCTGGCCTGTGCCAGACCGAGCTTGGCAGAGGGTCCATGTAGATTTTGCGGGACCGGTTAATGGCAAGATGTTTTTGATTGTGATTGATGCATTCTCTAAATGGCCGGAGGTTGTAGTAATGCAGCATACTTCAGCAAACATTACAGTAGAGAAGCTGCGGACGATCTTTGCTAATAAAGGGTTGCCGGAGATCCTGGTCTCTGATAATGGTCCGCAGTTCATCGCGGGTGTATTTGATGAGTTTATGCGCCAGAATGGTATTCGACATCTAAGGTCCGCACCGTATCACCCTGAGCCGAATGGCCAAGCTGAGTCGTTTGTCAAGATGTTGAAGCGGGCTTTGCGCAGGGGGGGTGTTGCACCTGTGCAGACGGTGGTCGATGTCTTTTTGCTCCATTACAGGAACGCAGTTCATCCTGTCACGGGTGATTCACCTGCCATTCGTCTCTATGGACGGGCTTTGCGGTCCAGGCTGGATTTGCTACGACCTGGAGGGTCGGGGAGTGGGGCAATGTCACGTCCGACGCGGCTGCGCAGCTTCGAGGTGGGGCAGCGGGTAATGGTGCGCAATTATTTCCACGGTTCCAAATGGGTGCCGGCGGTGGTCTCTGTGGTGCTGGGGCCGGCGAATTGTATGGTGCGGACTGATGGTGGGGATGTGTGGAAGCGGCACGTGGACCAGATGCATGATCGCTGTTCAGCGTCACCCCTCCCACACCTCCCCGAGCCGAACGATGCGGGACCCCCACCAATGGTGTCGCCGGCACCTGACGTTGTATCGCCGGGGCTGGCTGGGCCAGCGCCAAGGGGGGCTTCGCCTGATGCCGTCCTACCCGGGGACGTCGAGCAGGCTGGGCAGTCGGGGGTAGCTGGTGTTGCGGAAAGTGCGAGTCCGGCGAGGGTGTCGCCTCGGCCGAGCCGGGAGGCGTCTGAGCCTAGGCTGTCTGGTGGCGCTGCCCGTCCGAGGTGGGTCAGGGTGCGGCCGCGGTACTTGGAGGATTATGAGTGTTGATGGGTTCCGATGGTCATGTTGTGATTATCCGTTCATTATATGACGGGTCATTTTACGAGGGGAGGAGTGTGCTGTGTCACGTGATTGGGTTTTCGTATATCATGCCTCGCCCGCTAGGGGTGGGGGGAGTGTGCTTCTGTTCGCGCAATAAAGCGGAGTAGATGGTGGCCCGCGTGCTTCTTGCGTCCCACTGCACCTAGTACACTCTAATTCCGAGGACAATCAGGGATTAATCCCCCTGAGTGACAAGCTGGTGTCTCGGTACCCGTGGCCACAACAATATATACATATACACATCTACACACAGTGCCTATAGAAAGTCTACACCCCTTTTCCAAATTTTCACCTTTATTTGCACATCGTAACCCACAACTTCCAAGTGAAAAACAAATTCTACAAATTTCAGAGAATTAATTAAAAACCAAACTATTCCATCTTGGTTGGATTAGCGTCCTAGGATAAAAAGAAAAACTCGGAACACCAGAAATGCATTTGAAACAGCACAGCCAAAGCAATCTGGAAACAGCTTGGGATTGGGGGAAACCAAAACAGAGATAACACCATTTTACAAACAAAATATCTCACTTTTATTTGAGTTGAAAACACAAAATCCAATCTTTAAACCAACTTTAAAAGAGTTCTCCATTTCACTAAGAAGGTAAAACACCAATTACTACAACTACTTGTTCAACTGCCAAAATGATTCCCACCAACTTAAGGTGTTGGCCGTGTCACACTTATGACCAGTCTTTCATGAAGCGGCTGGCCAGGCTTGACATGAATGTGGCAGGAATTTAGAGTTTGTCAAGGGTGTCAGTGTCAATGATATCTTTGCAAAAGACACTGTGGGATGTTTAATTGTCCATAAACATCCATTGATAGATGGGACTCACAGTTTAACATCCATCCATCCGACTTGAAAGCATACACACTGATGCCTCACCCGACATATGAAACACCTGGGTGACAGTTTATAGCTCAGGCAAGATTCCAGGCACAACAGCTCACAGCCTAGTGCTCATACATCAAAGCTTTCCTGCCAGCCCGAGACAAAACACCCACTGCATTAAAAAAAAAAAAAGTTCACAAAACCGGTGCATAAATCTTCAAGTCAACTTTTACATTTATAGGCTTTTTTTAAAACTAGAAAGTCTCATTCTTGTCCAAGGAGTGGTTTAAGTACTGGGACATCAATCACAGTTTGGTCTAGCAGCAAAATAAATAAATTTAAAAAGCGAATAAAATTCCATCTCCGGTTCAAACTTTAGAGATGACTCCTTTGTGGGAAATAATGACTGTTACCATCCTACCCTTTTCATTTCCCTTCCTTTCAAATCCCACGAGTGCCAGTTCCAGGTGCAGGGCCTGATTCAGCAGAATGTTCACTCTTGACAGCGATGCTGTGGCGACATGCGCCTAGTCCTACACAGTAAAGCATGACAGCAACAAATGCTTACTCTGTACCACCATATACCAATAATAATTATATTAGAAGACGCGTACTACAAACCACACAAATGGATTTAGGTTTAACATTTGCAGATAAGCACATGTTTATCCTGTAATACTTATGACAGCAGAAAAGAAAATGTGTTGAAAGAATAGTTTACATGTTGCACAAAGACAATCACACACGACCACCCCACTCCCCTCCACCCAAAAAGGAGGAAACATTTTTCATTGTGGTGTTCACGAGGAAAAGCGATGTTCTGAAGATAAAGTTCCCATGCAAAGATGGCAGCTGGAAACAACCACCATATTGAAGTGAAATCTGCTAGATCTTCAGATGCCAGCCTTCCACCAAAGTTATTGCAAATTGTGAAGTTCCAACTACAAACCTTCCCTCGAAAATGTCCTCCTTCACCAGACAACACCAAAAACTAGAACAAAACTTGGGGAAGTTGAAGCCTTCTACACAATGGGCAATTTATCATCCTCTTGAACCAACAATGTATGCAGACAATGCAATCTCACCACGAACCATACGGCCTGGTATCTTTATGGTTAGGTTCTCTGTCACAATGTGTCCCAGTCCACCCCTGGAAGGTGACTGTAAGCTACCTGTGAACCTTCAGAATTGCTTCCCTCTTGCTTCCTTGTGCAAGAGTACAAGGAGGTGGAGAAGAGCTGCTGAACTTCCTCCAGCGATCGTCCACGGGTCTCAGGGAGAGTCAATGCGAGGAAGATAAATCCAAGGAAGGATAGACCCAGGTAAAGAAAGAACACACCTGGAAGAAACGAGGTGGTCTCATAAATATTGACCAGAGCAACGTTATAACATTTCTTTCAAGTGAAACAATTGTCAAATCATTAAAAAATAAAACTATTTTTTTAATTTTTTTTTGTGATGAGGTCCATTAGAATGATGCAACATTAAGCAGCAAATTAAACTTGAATTAATTTCTGTGGAAGCAACCACATCTTTTCCACAATATTGTTTGTCAAACACACATTTGACATCATGTGCATTTTAACCAATTGTAGACAAAACATGGCTACCTCCACAGAAATTACCTCATTGATTACCTTCGCATTCTGCAAAAGGTTATGTTTTGGTCGCTGTGTATTTATTTATTTGTGAATATGTGTGTTTGTTTGTTATTCGCATAACTCAGAAAGTATTAAACCGAATTGCATGAAAATTGGTGGGATTATTCGTGATTATCCAACGACGATTTGATTAGATTTTGGGAGCGATCGGGTCAAAGGTCAAGGTCATGAAAAGGTCAAAAACAAACTTTTGAGCATAACTTCCTTCATAAGACAGCTATCGACATGCAACCAACGCCATATTGTTCCATGACGAAATACCTTTCGGGTACGTGGTGTCAGATTTGACGTGACGTCATCAGAAGTGCGTCAAAATGACGTAAATTTTCAATTTTCGACCTCATCAGTTTTGATCATACCGTTTTGTAGGACTTACCTCAAGGACGTCACACACCAAATTTGATGTCGTTCGGACTGACCGTTATGACGTCATTGACGTTTGAACATAACGTTTTTCAATTGTGGCTAAAATGTCCTGATATTTTATATTCAAATATCTATGTAATTTGTAAAGGAAATTGTCCCAAATCCAGGCATTATGATCAGTACCAAAATATCTGCTTATTTATGAACCGGTTTTGCAAATTAACTCTATGGTCAAGGTCAAGGTCACACTCAAGGTCAAAATATACTTGTAGGCATAACTTCAGATCTAATAGAGCTATTGACATGAAACCAACATTAAAATTTTCCGTGAAATAAGAGCTTTCAGGGTGGTAGTACGCGATTGGCAGTGACGTCATTGGAAGTGCGTCAAAATGACGTCACAAGATGACGTCATTTTTAAACTTTAGATTTTTTTTCAGTGTTTATCATTCCATTTTGTTGGACTGCCCTCAATGACGTCTAACACCAAATTTGACGTCCATCGGACTGATGGTTGTGACGTCATGGACGTTTTTAAATGACGTTTTTCAAATGTGCCTGGAAAAAAGTAGCGACGGCGAAAGTATGCGCTCTACCGAGTGCCCATTCTAGTTTAATTTGATTTTGGTGTACCGTATTCTTTACAGAGCATTGGTGCTGCCGAAGCAGTTTCTTGGCAAGGGTTGTACTTGGTAGTTTGCCGTTACCTTCCCAGCAGTGTTTGTCCATGCTTTATCCTTTTAAATGCTGAGTACTCAAGCAGGGAAGCAGCATGTGCCATATTTAAATCCTTGATATGACCCAGCCAGGGTTTGAACCAACGACCTCCCAGACTCCGAATGGACACTCTAATCATTCTGCCACTGAGTCTGGTTACCTCAATGAATTCACAATTTAATGGTGCATTTGTTTTCACATACAAACTGAAACATACAACAGTGATTAGTCATTAAAAGTTTTTGAAAACAAAATTTTAGAACAATTTTACAAACAATACGTTTTCCTTTGCAACTTGAGCAACGATGTTCCAAAAATGAGGTCCACAGTTAATTGTCAAGAAAACCTTTTGTGGCTAGATTGTAAGCAAAAGTCATGGGACACATAATTCCGAATTACGAGATGAAATTGCAACAGTCTTTGCATACCATCATTTAATCAAGCTGCACATAACAATGATGTAGTCTAAAAGGCCAACAAATCACATACTGTAAGTACGACGCAGACTGTCGCACTGTGAGAGAGGTCATTAACCTTGTAAAAAGTCACAAGATATACAGGAGCAAAATGGGCAAGGCACAAGTTTGAGAGAGTTTTTATGATTTACCAAAGTATTTGAGGTACTCAGCGAGATGGAGGAAGGTGAGGGAGACCACTACGTTGGAAAGCCAGTTGACAGTAGCAGAGGCAGAGTTTCCAGTACCCCGAGCCCACAGTGGATAAATCTCTGCATTTACAGTCCATGGCATAGTTCCCATGCCTGTAATCACCATCAAAATCAAGAAAAGGAAAAGATGACAATCAAGTTATGTTTCTTTAAAAACGACAGTTTTCCACTGGGATGATGATGAAACAAGAAGTCCAAAGTTTGAGAAGGTCTGAAGAGCAAAGATGACAGGCATATCCTGAAACTGCAGTGAAACAGCCTCCAGGCTGGACAGATTGTGTGACGTCAAAAAATAAAGTAAAATAACCTTTTATGAGAGCAACTATGACTTTCACTCACCTGGAGCAAATGCCAGGAGGTACATCACCATGCCCAGTACAGCTAACCAAGCATAAGGTGTGGGGCAGTAGTTGTAAGCCCAGTAGTAAAAATTGTTCTCCGTTCCATTACTGCACCTGTATTGCAGGAGGTGAGTGAGAAGCAAACGAGAAATATCTTTTGCATAAGGACATTTAATGTGTCAAAGGAACTTCAGTTACATTTTATATTAGTCATGAAAAAGCTTAAAGAGCAGGTTTTGGGTCACTGATGACTTCACGTGATTCGAAGGTTGTAATCACATGAATAATCGTTGGGCAATTATTTTCTTACATTTGAAACTCAAAATATGCTAAAATTAACTTTCAAGTCAAAACTTTTGTCAGTGATCGAAAAACAGACTGGAATTTACCGAAGATGCTATGATGTCACGTTCTGCGAAAACTTCATGAACATTCAGAAACAGCTTGTGAACAATGGCGAGATGTGAATCAGAGAGTGATTTCAGCGGCGATGAAATTGAGCGTTTTCATTCCGATATTGCCGAGGACGAGTCGGAGGATGATGGGAATTTATACTATGGAGTTTCTGGCCCTGAGCCATATAAATTTGAGCCACTTGCAAGTGCCAGAAAATGGCCTATTTTGTGTTCAAGTGGCAGGACTGACTGCCCGGCAGTTCACACTGACGGACTCCACCAGACAGATTGGTTTGTAGATTTTCATTTTCTTGTTCGATGCATAAAATAATGTAAAGTTTGATTCGTCTGTGACTTGATATAATAATTTTAACCCTCTAGTCACTCAAGAGTCAGAGATAGAATGAATCAATAATGGACCCAAATATATTATACACCGTAGCCTTGGCGTTGAAGTCTTTCTGACAGCAGAGCTTGACCCCAGCGAAAGTGAACAGTTAGAACAAACCCCAACTTTCAAGAGACTGTTGTGGTATACAAATACCAAAACATGTTTACTCAATTCTTCCAAATTTAGAAAAAAAAAGTGGAAAATTGATCAATTTTTTACAATTGAAATGAAATAGCCCAATTTGCTGATGCTGTTAAAAAAAAGTAATTTAATCAACAATAAGTTGATTTGTTGAGAAATTTTTTCATGCTTGTTTTTCAGAAAGTTTATTTATGTGTTTTTCCATGTACTCTTTAAGAATACATTTCAAGGTTTTTCTCACTTAAACTCAACAATTGATTCTGTGACAGAGTAGTATCTGGAGAACTTGTCAACCAACAACTCGTATTCACAGAGTGGTGATCAGATGTGTTTATGCCTTCGTAATCCTCGCTGTGAAATGGTCACCACAAATGACAAGTCTATCCAAAGGGTCCTCTTTACCCGTTTTCTTTGGGAGAAAATTCACCCATTTTGTTTGTACAAATCTTATCCACTGCCGGCGAATGTTTGATTCCTTTGGGAATCGGTGGGAGCGATTACCCGTTTTCCAGCCATTTTCGCAAAACATGACGACACACGTACGACGCATGATGTACAAATATCCAAATAACTTTGTTCTACAATAATTCAAAATAAAAAAAGATAATATAGACAGTTGCAAGCTCAAAAAATAGCGAAAGAACGGCCCGCTGAGCTGGACACTTCTTCAATGAGCGAGTGAGCGTCCGCTTTGTTTTGGAGAACGTGACGTCAACATCCATATATGGCACGCGGCTGTTTTTTTTTCAACAGCCTTGAGAAATAAAAACTTCAGAGTTAAATTTAATTAATTTCCCCAATAGTTAGGCAACCACAATAGTTTGCATCAAACTATTTAATGCACATATAATCATATTGATAAATTTTCAGAACATGTTTGGTGACCCGCAACCTGCTCTAACTAAAACTCAACAATGGTATACTAGTCTTTGTGAATGTGAGTCTCATCTGCATTGGAGGACACGTAAGAGTTAGGCAATGGATTTTATCAACTGAAAGCCGACAAGAGCATGACAATTGCCTTTCACTCTGAGGAAGAGCTAATGCTTGAAACATCAACCACATCTTCCTCCCAACACTGCAGTTCACCATGCTATCGGTTACAAGATGATAAAATCCATTTTGAGAGTCTAAAGTTCAGAAACCCCAATGATATACAGTAGTGGACAAAAAATGGAAACATGAGTAAATGAGGGACACCAAGTGTATTGAAAGCAACAACTTCCACACAGGTGTGGCCCATGTGTTAATTTAGCAAATTAACATCCCAGCATGCTTTGGGTCTTGTATAAAAATGCTGCACAGCCCTGGTTGTCGATAACTATGGCTGGCATGGCTGCAAGAGGAGACCTCAGTGACTTTGAAAGAGGGGTGATTGTTGGGGCACATTTGGCAGGAGCTTGAGTGACAAAGACAGCTCAAGTTGCTGATGTTTCATGAGTAACAGTGTCTGAGGTGATGTTGGAATGGAAATCCGAGGGAAAGACTTCATCAGAAAAGGGCAACAGTGGGCAGAAGTGCATACTCTAGGATCGTGATATACATGCATTCATTTGAATTGCAAGATAAAGCAAGCGAGCAACTGCTGATTAATTGAATGTATATTTCAAGCTGGGGTGCAAGAAGCCAGTTTCATCAAAAACGCTCCACCCAGAACTCCACAGAGCGGGATACCATAATCGAGTTGCAGTGCACAAATAGCTCATCACACCTGGCAATGTACATTTGAGTCCAGTGGTACAAAGATCACAGGCAACCCAGGAAAAAATGCTACAGTTAGAACTATAGCATATGAGAGTAGTACTATCATATAATATAATTGGTAACAGGTCCAACTACAGTAGTCTGCAGATAATTACTTTGGGAAAGCAATGCAAGAGGAGACCTTACCTGTATTTTTGCCTGGGAATGCAGTGGATAAATGTGATATGGGCAGATGAATCATCCTTCATCATGATTTAATTATTATTATGATTATTCTTTAAATGAGATTTCACCCACTACCAAGCCAAAGGCCACTCAAAGTGGGGGCTACACAGAGGAAAGTATGGATATTAAACAGAAAGGAGGAATCTATTATGTCTGGAGTTAGCTTAATGGTTAAGGTGGTGGGCTTGGGATCCAAGGATCCTGAGTTCAAATCCTGCTCAGCTGTTGAATTAATACCAGGTGGGGTTGACTCTGCCGGTCATCCTTCCGAGGTTGGCAAAATGAGTGCCAGCATGCTGGAATACTGAGTCAGAATGGCGACCCGTCCAGGATTATGTCCGTTACATAATGGAGTGTGGTTTCACTTGGTAGCCCAGGAGACTGCTCAGGCAGTCACCAACGCTCTGCACAGAGTATGGTCCCAACGGATGGATGGAGGAATCCATTCGCATTCCTCTTGAATTGAGGGGGAAGCAGGATGCAGGTAAACTGTTCCAAAGTTATGCAGTGTGGGGGAAAAAAAACTAGAAGAATACCTCATAGTCTTACTCCTTGGGAAAGATGCAGTGTATGGATGGGAAGAAACTGCTAAATTTGGAGAGCGAATGAAAGTATTCTCAGGTGGAAAAACTTGAGAGATATCCTCGGAACACATTCTGTGGTAATATCTATCTATATATTACTAAAACACTCATATATGTATGTATGCATGCATGTATGTATGTTCCCAAAATACAGCTAAAACGGTGCAAGATAGCACAAAAATTTTCGGCCCACCTTACTCACCATTCACCTGTGGTGTGCATTATCAAGTTTCGTTCAAATCAGGCAACAAAAAATTATTTAAAAATAAATTCCTGATATAGTCAAGTAATCTTCGGGAGAATTTGATCAATGCAAACAACCTCAGCAGTATAGTTCGCTGGAGCTATCTTTTTTTCTTGAAATGATTTATTTTAAAATCTCAAACATTTAGTATAGACAAAGAACGATTATTTTTAAGCATAAAATAAACATCGCCATTTTGATCTAATACTTCCATGTTCATTAATAAATAAAATAGTGTTTAGAAGATTACGCACAATAATTTGTTCGACTTTCTTTTCTCCGTTTTTTTTTTTTTTCACATTGACGCGCAATGTCAAGTTTCGTTCAAATCAGACAACGAAAAAAATTATTTTAAAAATCAATTCCCGATTCAGTCATGTACTCTTCAGGATTATTTGATCAATGCAAACAATCTCAGCGGTATAGTTTGCTCAAGCTAAATATATTTTTTTCTTTTTTCTTTGAAATGATTTTTTTTTTCATCAACCGCTGTCACAACGGGAACCCAACGGGTTCACGGGTCGTCTAGTTTCTAGTATGTATGTATGTATGTATGTATGTATGTATGTATGTATGTATGTATGTATGTATGTATGTATGTATGTATGTATGTATGTATGTATATATATATATATATATATATATATATATATATATATATATATATATATATATATATATATGTAAAAAACGGCTCACAGAAGCAACAGAGTGGACTGAGAGACGTTCGAGGGATGATGCCAACTGCTGTCCCACCAGAATGGCAGCATGTCGCTGGATTCTTTCTCGGAGAGATAGGTGACAGGCTAGAGCACCAGCCCAAATATGGCAAGTCATATATAGTGGCCTTGTATAGATGGAGCATAGCAGCTTGAGGAAGGTATCGCCAAGCATGAAGTAAGCATCCAAGGTTCTGGGAGGCTCTTTTAGCTGTATGAGAGATGTACTTTCCCAGCTGAGGTTTGAGCTGATATCCAAGACAAGTAGATGGATTACAGGAAGTTCCTGCAGAGGTGAATAATCCAACGACAGGGTTGGAAAACAAGGTAATCTTGAACTAGACACAGACAACAAGTGGGTCTTTTTTCATTGAAAGTAACAAGCCGGTCTTTTCTCCAGTTAATCACACTCTCTAGGTCCTGATTGAGAGTGGTACTGGCATGGGCACGGGAAGGAGACAAGGTTCCTGAGTAGTTAGTATACAGTGTTGACTCACCTGTGTAAATTCTTTATTGAGAAAGAATACAATCAGGCAGATCATTGATATATCATAAGTACAATATTTGACCCAACACAGCACCCTGAGGAACACCAGCATTCGTATTATGGACAGGGGACGACTGCCTCTCATGTACCACAGAGACTTGACGATTTTCAAGGAAGTTAGAAATTGTATCAAGCAATTTTCCAGAGGTGCCATATGATTTTGGCTTACGGATGAGGCCCTTGTGCCACACTTTGTCAAAAGCCTTCGTGATGTCGAGAACAACAACCCTGGCTTCTCCATGATGATCCAAAGCCCTATTCACATGTTCAGTGATTAGAGATAGAACATTACCAGTAGACCTTGAATGTGAAAAGCCATACTAGACATGAGTTAGGAGATTGTGTGTTTCCAGATGAGTCGTGAATTATCGTTTGATCAAGAATTCAAACACTGCATAAAATGGGTTTTCGTCGAATGGACTGATAGTTGGAAGGATCAGATTTTTCACCGGAGCCTTTAAAGACAGGGACTACAGAGGCCTGCTTCCAGCTTGGTGGAAACACAGACTTTGACAGACACAGGCGATATACTTTTGAGAGAACAGAAGACACGTTCAGGTGAACACATATTCAAAGTAATTGCCGGGATTAAAGTCCAGTAGATTTTGAGATTTCAAGCCCTTGAATAATCTTTGCAACTTTCCTGAGTGTCATGATGATAGTGGAAAGCCTGGTGTCAAGACGGGAAGGACAAATAGGCAATGGGTGTCTGTGGTGTTCAAGTGTGGAGTTTGGAGTAAAATGCTCAGCAAAGAGGTTCACTATATCAATAGCAGAAGTAAGCGCTTCAGGGCCATTGAAGAGGACAGGAATCGATAATAGATTACGGTTGAAAATGCAATTAGCAATTCTCCAAAAAATCTCTGGAACCTAGCCATTTATTTAAGATAGGATCAAAAACAGATTCTGCATACTGTCACTTAGCATTCTCAAATACTCGTTTACAGTGGTTGCTCACTAGGCGAAACAAGTCAGGCACCTCACTCGAGCCAGCACAATGATGTTGATTGAAAAAGTGATTGCGATGGGTGATAGTCGCAGAACAAGCTGAGTGAAGTGAGCCATGGCCGAGAGTGTGGTTTCACTTGGTAGGTCCGAGAAGGGAAAAAGAGGTCCATACCAACACAGATCCACTCAGTAACTTCCTTGGCAGCTTCAGATGAGTTGTGACAAAGGATTGAGTTCCAGTGAACATCGGAAAGAAAAGAATGCAAGGCATCCTAATCAGCCTTGCTATATTGGAAGGAAGTTTGACGGTGGACAGGATGAACGATAGTTGATGGTGAGGAGTAAGAAACCTGAACTTTGCTGTTGACATTATCAGAGTTTTCTGGGGGGGGGGGGAATATTTTTCAGTACAACCCCAGGATTTGAGCACAAATATAGATCAAGAAGATACCTGTTGTCAGTAACTCGATCAGGAATTTGAGTCTGGGCTGAAATTATCTGAGTAAGGTCATGCGACACGGCAAAGTTAAATGCACCGACACCAAAAGCATCTGTTCTGTGAGGGTGAACTACTCATTCTTTGTGATGACCATTAAAGTCTCCAAAGACCATAATGTCAGCAGTTGGATGTCAAGACAGTGTCATATCAACGCTCTCAGTGATAGCATCAAAAATAGCACAATTGGGCGAGTATGAAGAGTGATACAAAAAAACATAGGTATCCAGTGCAATGCAAAAGTGCGAGGTGAAAGCACGCAAACTTATGTCATATACTCAGGGGAAATCTCACAGCCAAGTCGTAGAGAGGCCTTTGCATAAATACACAAACCATGAGAAGGTGGAAAATCAAGCCCACAAAGGATGTAGCCAGGTACTGCAAAAGATTCAGATTATATAATCATAGTATTATAATATATAGAGGAAGAGAGAAGAGGAAAAGAATGATCATTAGTTCACCAATCCACACATCACGTACAAGGCCACAATGAGAGACATCAGGTCAAGTCAGGTATGGGAGCATACGCCAGAGCAGCACGTCGCTGCGTCCACTTTCTGCCGGTACTCCAGGGGCCTCCGTCTGGCCATCGCCCAGATGCCTGGCCCATCTCAATCTCCTTGAGATGCCGATCAACCTGCCTGAACCACGAGGCACGTGGTCGGCCCATTGGCCTCCTCCACTCATGAGATTCCCTTGCTGAAAGAATTTGGTGAGCAGGATCAGCATCACGAAAATGAGCCACATGTCCATACAGCCGCAGCTGACACTCACGGACTGTGCAGGTAACAAATCTCATTTGAGTCTCGCTCAGCAATCGCTCGTTGGATGCAAAGTCTGACCAGCGATAGCCAAAGATTCTCCGAAGAGACCTGGTACCAAAGGAATTCAGTCTCCGTCTCAGATCCCTGGTCAGAATCCAAGTCTCACATCCATAGAGCAAGACTGGAAGCACCAAGGACATGAAGACCCGAACTTTCATCCTCCTGCACAGCTAACGGCAGCGCCACACCCCATGGATCCAGTGAATCCATGACTCCCCAGCCCGACCCAGACGTCTGTTGACCTCTGACTCACAGCCAGCAGATACATGAATATCACTGCCAAGGTAAGCGAATCTCTCCACGACCTCAACATCAATACCACAAACAGGCACAGACAGGACAGCAGCATCCAATATGTCATTGAAAGCCTGGATCTTAGTTTTGACCCAGGAAACTAGTAATCCCAGCGGCTCCGACTCCTCATTCAGCACATCGAGGGCCACCAAAAGAATATCTAAAATCTCCGCAAAGATGAATGCATCATCTGCGAAATCAAGGTCAGAGATCTTGACATTCCCACATGATGCACCACAGCTGGATCTCTGACATCCTCCCCATAATCCAGTCCATACAAGTGCTGAAAAGTGTGGGGGCCTGTACACACCCCTGACAAACTCCAGTAACACCTGGAAATAAGTCAGAGATGGTATCACCACATCTCGCAGCACTCTCAGTACCAGAGTAGAGTTCAGACATCAGATCGATCAGTTTTGGTGGCACCCCACGAAGACCAATAATCCTCCAGAGGGCATCCCGATACACTGAATCAAATGCTTTACAGAGATCAACATAGGCTGCAAGCAGCCCCTGCCGAAACTCTCGTCTGCGTTTGGTGAGGACCCGAAGAGCAAGGATACGGTCAATCGTTCACCTCTTTGGTGTAAAGCCTGACTGCTCTGGACGCTGGTGCTCAAGCAGATGGTGGCGAACCCCGTCAAGAATTATCCGAGCAAAGACCTTGCCCGGCACTGAGAGCAGCGTCACCCCTCGGTAGTTGTTGCAGTCTTGGCGATCACCCTTCCCTTTCCAGGAGCGACAACAAGGCCCCTCTTCCAGTCAGTTGGGATGACGCCTGTGTTCCAGGCAGGGCACCGAACTGCATGCAATGACATGAGTACAGCATTTCCACCAGCCTTGAGAAGTTCAGCATGGATGCCACAGATCCCTGGAGCTTTACCAGATTTCAACCGGTTCACTGCAGCCTGTGTTTCCACAAACAAAGGTGGACCACAGTTGATTGGAGGGTCAACAACAGTGATTGCAACACCCCTGAGGTCCAACTCGATAGCTGGGGGATCAGCCTGGTGCAACCGCTCAAAGTAACCAGGCCAGGGGGCATTCACTTCGGACTCATCTGTCAAGAGCCTACCACACTCTGCTCTATCTGCAGTACACTGAAGGATGGGCTTGGATGAAGGCAATGCGCGAATTCTCCTGTAAGCATGACAAGAATCTCTTGACCACAGGTGATGCTCTACCCCCTCACAGATTCCTCGCACATAGGCCTCCTTGTCCACCCTTAGTGCACGTACAGTTTTACGCCTCAGCTCCCTGAACAGCTCAGCTCTGCCATTCAGCCTGGCCCTGCGACTCTGGTCAATGGTATCCAGTGTCCCTTGAGACACAAAATTCTTCTTCGCCCTACGGTGAGTTCCAAGATATCCACCGGCAACATCAAAGATGGTGGTCTTGAAGGCACTCCACAACTCTTCAGGATTTCCCAAAGCACCCAGACCCCCCAAATCTCCACTCAGTCTGTTCAGAAACCCCTCAGCTACCTTCTCATCCTTGAGCTTGCCAACATCCAGCCTCTGCTGGAATGGTACCATTCTTCTGGATTTAAGGTGCAACTTAAGAGTTGCTACAACAAGCTGGTGGTCAGTATTGAGGAAATGAGCACTCCGGTAGACGCTGCAGTTCTGGATTATCCTCCAGTGACCATCAACAAGCACGTGGTCAATCGCCTTTGCCACACCACCAGCATTGGAATACCAAGTACAGTCATGAGCTTGTGTCTGCTGAAACCATGAACCAGCCACCCTAAGTCCATGATTTTTGCAAAGTCAAGGAGCTTGTGCTATTCAGGTTCACAGTTCCAGACCCATGGGGACCAACACATGACTCATAACCATCCCTATCAGCTCCAGTCGATGCATTGAAATCCCCCAGACTAGAAGTGTATCTCGCCTGGGGCACTGATGAACCAGAGACTCGGGCGTAGCGTAGAATGTGTCCTTCACGGTGAGATCACTCGCCTCAGTCGGAGCATAAACAGAGACCAGGGAAATGACACCCAAGGAATGATGATTCCTTTGTCTCATAATACGCTTGATGACCGGTGTTACCTCAATTATCATTGGAGTCAGCTTATTGGAGATGGCGACAGCAACTCCTTGGGAATGGTAACCATCAGAGCGACCAGACCAATAGTAGGTGTAACCACCCGCCATGATCTCGCCGCAATCCGGTCTCCAAACCTCAGAGAGTGCTGCAATACCGATGTCCAAACGCTTGAGCTCAGGTGATCATCCTCTCTTCAGCATAGGATATTCCAGGCACCCACCCAAAGGGATCGCCTCAGGTTAACCCAAGGAGACCGCCGTCTGGTGGACGACACCACTTCGTCCACCAGACGTCTGGTGGACGACACCTCAGCACCACTCCGACACACTCTCCCGCAATCTGACCCGGGAATGTTACCCCATGGTTTCCCTCCTATCAAAGATTGGGGGTCCCGAAGGCTTTGCCCAAATCCCCTCATCCGGTGAGCTGCCCTGCGAAGGGAAGCTGCACAGGAGCTACTCCCACGGAGTGCGTTTTCAGATATAATTTTTATGCTTCGAGAATGTTTTGCAGAATGAAGGGTTTTCGGTGGCTGGAGTGCAAATCCTGCCACCAACCTCCTAATAAGTAACCCAACTGCACGAGGACGTCCGAAGACACAGTTGGGCACTAGATATGGATGGCCGTTGGCTCAAAAGGAGCTCCTCCGCCCTTTGACAGGTTTTGTTTTTAATCCTGCTGGATGTCCATATCCAAACACCCTCCTCACCAGGAAACCTGGTGGGGGAGACAGTTTAGTCGCTGACAACCCTACCATGGAACAGGTTGGTACAGGTTTACATGATATCTGCAGCAAGTCACAGATGTGATCTGGCCTGACCTGACAAAATCTGGCCTGAGAGACATCAATAACCCAAATGAACCCTTAGCCATAGCAGAGGCACTCTGATTGACTCACGAAAGCATTGGAAAGTAGATACAAGGGCCACCATCTATGCATGTCCATGGCAGTACAGCTACCCCAGCATTTTACACCTGCTGATAGATCAGCCTCTCAATGCATTACCATTGAGTTTGGGATCCTGTACTACCGAGTGGCCATAACCTACAGCATGTTTTTAACCTTTACCCTTCAGAATGATCAGCCTCAGGTTGTCCAACACAGGGCTCAGTGTACATTCATGTAACGACAAACTAAAGTTCCTCAAAATGGAACAACCAGCCACTTGCATTGAAACAAGACAAATACAAGTGGTGCCAGGCACAACAAATCCCGCCCATTTATGGCATAAAGTTATTTTGGGGATCAAATTTTTTATTTGAGACATCCTTAACCTGAATATTGATTATAAGGTATAGAATAAGGGATATTTTAGTCTTAGTTTGAAGTCAATTAAACCATTTTTGATGAAGTTATGAGCGAAAAACGATTTTGACCTTTTCGTGACCTGACCTTGACCTTTGACCTAATTGGACCCAAAAGTTAATGGGGTCGTCCGAGGTTCATTACCCACCTGTGGATACAATTTGACAGTGTTTGAGCCAGCCGTTTTCCCGTAAAGTTGTATTTTCGTAACCATGTTTTAGTTTTAATGGAAAATTTGTAATTTTGACCGATGACCATGACCCCCAAAACTTCAGACCCTCCCGATCTTCACAAATATGCATTTTTCACTATAGGAATGGGTAGGATTATAAGTGACAAATAGAATAAGGTTCACTATAAGCTTAGTTTGAAGTAAATCAGATCATTTTTGATGAAGTTATGAGCGAAAAACGATTTTGATGTTTTTGTGACCTTGACCTTGACCTTTGATCCAATTGAACCAAAGTAGTTAATGGGGTCGTCCAAGGTTCATTGCCCACCTGTGGATTAAATTTGATAGTGTTTGCTAAAGCCGTTTTGCCGTAAAGTTGCTAACAGACAGACAGACAAACAAACTGGACGATTACAATATCCCGCTCCCTCCCTCCGGGGGGCGGGATAATAAGAAGTTTGTCTTTTCACAGTACAAAAAGGGCTGGGAGGGGTTTACTTGTCTGCTTCAAGACAACAAATAGTGCCTTTACCCACATTTTTGGTCGACTTCCATCCAAGGCTAACGAGCTCAATCCACCCGAGTTTGAAGTCAGAGTTGTCCCTCTCTTAGGAAGATAGCCATTCACAGCTCACAAGCTACATCTGCCCAGAGCACCCGGTTTCAAGACGCCGGGCACTCACCTCCACCCTTTGCCTTTTGTAAGAAACAGGGTCGGCATGAGAAGCCAGGCATAGGATTTAGTAAGGAAAGGCCTTTTGAGACTCTGTTCTATATTTGGGACATTTCAGAGGAGATGGAGATGCTCAATCAGCCAACCCCATCCCAGCACATTCCCCAACCCATTATGATCCCAAAACCATGAGAAAGTGGAAAACAGATGCAAGGGCATCGCCAAAAGGGCAAATGCGTGTGTTGCGTCAAACTAAAGAACTCTACAACCCTGAGTGATTGGTTCCAATAGTTAAGGGTTCTGGTGGTTCTGTGATGTAGTGGGGCACATTTTCCTGGCATGGTTTGGGTGGAGTCATTCCCTAAGGCACGATCAATGCCAATTGCTACTCAATGGTACTGAGTGATTGTCTTCACCCCATGTTTCAGCATTTCTTTCCTGCTGGGAAGGGTGTCTTCCAGGATGGCAATGCCCCCATCTACAGAGCACGTGTGGTCGCCCAATGGTTTGATGAGCATGACACTGATGTTATCCATATGTCATGGCCTTCTCAGTAACGAGATATGAACGCAATCGAGCATTTATGGGATATTCTGGAACGACGCTTCAGGCAGCGTTTTCTACCTCCATCAGTCAGGTGCGAGTTGATTGACATTCTCATGGAAGAATGGTGCCGCATCGTTCCTGCAGAATTCCAGAAGCTAGTGGACCATATGCCACTGCACATACAGGCCGTAATGGCTGCAAATGGTGGCCCAACACACAACTAAGCGACTTTACATTGATGTTTCCATTTTTTGTCCACTTCCTGTCGGTCCTTCATAACAAAGATGTTTCATCTAAATCATAAAGCAGTTTTAACTTCACACCACAATTGATCTCCAGGTAATTACTTCACATCAACAAATTTCGATTTTTTTCATTCAATAAAAGAATGCAGCTGCCAAGCAGTTCAGTGAAGGTCTCCACTGGAGGTTGCCAGACTTACCTTCCAGAGATTGCTCCCTCAGAACCATCCACTTTTGCTGGGTCACAGGAACCAAGGACAACCATGGAAACATTAAGGGAATAACAAAATCCACAAACTGGGTCCTGCATACAGGGATCACAGATCCTGGAAGGGGTGACACCAGGGTTTTGGGTGGAGAGCAAGAAAAAAAGTCTCATCAAAACAAGAAGCATAAAAAAAAGACAGTATTTGAACACTGCTATACAAAAGATTTCGACATTTTGCATTTTTCTACTCTGATGAAGAAGGAAATGAAAATTTTGCGTTCAATGCAAACACAAGAAAATCTTAATCAAATAACCAAATGTATACGCAATGTGTACGTGAATAAAACGAAAAACACAACAGGTGGGTGCTCATTTGTTTATCACGCAATATGTACTGTATAGCGCCACCCAGTGGTGGCGGGAGAGGGTATTACAAGTCAGTTGTGGAGGTTATTTGCAATTTAGCACTGCACACATGGCATAGTGCAAGTGCTTGACCGAGCACCACCACTTGGAGGTGGTATTACTTTCCCGTAGGGAGCCGGTGTTTCATAGCATGCAGAAACACAATTGTATGGAAATCTTCGACTGAAATTTTTACTCGCCTCTAAGCTGTTCCGTCTGGGTTTGAATCCCAACCTATCTATAAACCATCTTCCCAGTGTTTCACAGGCAGGGTGATTCATCAATATGTGTGCAAGCCCGAGGATGGATGTTAAACGGGCAGCCCATCTGCCAGCATTCGTTGTTGGACGTTAAAGATCGCACGGTGTTTTTCACAATGAGTCGGTGAACTATTGCCGGCACCATGAACAAGTTCCAAATTCCTGCCCAACCAGCAAAGAGCATTGCATCAGTGGCACAGCCACGCCCTCAGCCAATGATGCTACCCCACAGCCTTGTGTTGCATCGGAATGAACGAACTGAAATTTTTACCATTTTGTTTTAAGCTAACAGTTAATCCAGATAGATCTGTATTCTGCAGTACGAAAAGTTGACTTTTAACTTCATGGATGTGTAGAGAGGGACACCTGATGTTAATGAAAAGCAACACCTGACAATGAGTCATCAATTACATTTGTTTGGTAAATGTGATGGTTTAGCTGCTCATGTGTAGTTTACTCTGAGTTGTGATCACAAGTTATGAGAAGATTCTGATCAATGTGATTTAAAGATTGCTAAATGACAAGCTTGGTTGCTTCTCACCCAAACGAAGCTGTGCTAATCGTCAATGTTGTTACCCTGTGCAAGCGAGGTTAAGCAATTGGTTCATGACCGTCTGTCTGTCTGCTTATCAGTTTATGATTGAGGAACAACTTATTTAAATTGAATAACATATTTTGAACGTAAGTCAGAAGATAAACCTGCCGTTGAACAGTACTTTGGCTCTGAATTTGTCCCGATTGCACATGTGCAGAGAGAGCGAGATAATCTTTTTTACTCTGACTGCCTGCCTGGCAGTCAAACGAAATTGCAAATCATTCCAAACAGGAAACGTACTATTTTTAAGGACATTATAAAGGACACAAACAACAGGTACGAATAACTAATGTAACGTGTTAGATAGGGGGATGTAATAGACACTGGGTGAAGTGGTGGTGAACACCAGAATTAATTTATTTTACGCCTTTAAACTTCTTTAAACTGAATTATATACTTGAACACCATAGAGCACAAATCACCTTCATAATACTTCCAAGAACCTCCAGTTTTGCAGTACTTTGACATGTTCTACAGGGTGGTGTACATAATAGGAGCTGTCAAGCACAGCCCCTGGGAAGTATGTGTGGCATGTGAGAGGGTGCAGCATTGTCGTGAAGAAGAGGCTGCTGATGTAGTTTTGTACGATGCCGAATGATACTATGTTCTATGGTGATCAATAAAGCCTCCATCTCCAAAACTGGCGCTCACCATCATCTTGTTTCAATGTTTCAGGGTGGTATATAAGACTGCTTCAGTAGTGCTCAACTTCCGGATTCTTTTTAAACGATCTTTAAAATCACTGTTTTATTAAAATATAAGTATGTAATTAAACACTGCATAGGGTATCAGGTTCTATGAACTTTCTAGTTGTAATCGTAGAAAATACTGGTGGAGGATTTGAGTAAATTGGTGATGGTCATAACATCCATATATTGTAAATCTCCATACATTGTAAGTAAATCATCCATATATTGTAAAACAGACCTTGAGACTTTTGCACAGCAGTGTTTAAGGAGATGCTGTCAGGTTAAGATTACTAATCTATTGAGCTTTGTCTGGAAATTGTGAGTACACAGAACGTAGATCCAATTTACTTGTATTGAGAGCAAGGTGCAGCTGCTAAAGGAGTTGAAAATGACACAGGAGGGGATGTTAATGCAGCAAACAAGAAAGCACCACCAAGCACCATCAGGCCGAACAAGGTTCCTGCAAAGAGAAAATAGTACAGGGAGGAAGAAATGGGCATCATTAAGTAAAATTGGCACAAATTCACTTCTTCTTCTTGCATATGGCAGCTTGGCTGCCAGATCACCATCATTTTGTTGGGGCACAACTATTCCACTGATGCTGTGCCCCTACACCGGTACACTGGGTACTCATTTTGCCAACCTCAGAAGGATAACAGGCTGAGTCAACCCAACTGATGTTAATGCAGTGGCCAACATGGCTCAACCTCAGGACCCTAAGATCCCCAGCCAGCCAACCTAACCACCAAGCCAAAACCAGGCGTACAAATTCACTAGCAGAGGGAGATGGAACTTGCAATGTGTGAATGTTGACAAATAATGACAGATTTAACTGTTTTACTCGAGCTGAAGCAAATAATATTTTACACTCCTTTTTCATTGCCTCCTATGGAAGTGTCTGTGAGAAAGGGGGGGGGTAGATGGGGAGGAGGGAGGGTATATGGGGGGAAGGTGGGTCATGTGTATATGCATGTACACACCGTTCTACATGCTCGAGTTCCATTTGTATTCAGAGCCCTTTTTGACTTAATTATCCATTTTCATACTCGCTTAGCCTGTTATGCCATGGTGCATGTTATTATTGGGATTCGTTAGATATCAGTTATTGTTGGGTTTTGTGTGTGTGTGTGTGTGTGTGTGTGTGTGTGTGTGTGTGTGTGTGTGTGTGTGTGTGTGTGTGTGTGTGTGTGTGTGTGTGTGTGTGTGTGTGTGTGTGTGTGTGTGTGTGTGTGTGTGTGTGTGTGTGTGTGTGTGTGTGTGTGTGTGTGTGTGCGCGCGCGTCTGCAACGCGAGGCTCCACAGCACAAACCAGCAAACCAATTTCGATGAAACTTGGCAAACATGTGCCATATGGGCTGGGAGTGTGCGAGTTTGAGTTTCGTTGCTAAGCAACCACCCGTTGCTATGCAGCGGCCGAAAAACCGCGTTTTAAGAACCCAAACGGTAACTGACGTAGCGCGGCTTCTATGTTAGGTAGAGCGACCGGACCAACTCCTGCCTATTCCTTGCATCCCCATCTAGTTATCGCGACAGCATAACGTTCCTCTATCTCTCATAGTTTCCGAATAGCAGCCCTCCGAATGCGGAAAGGTGGTGAACCAGGGAATATGTTAAGTGACCTTGACCTCGGAAACCGTTGACGGCGGAACGTTCAAATTCGGTGTATGGATAGAGTTTAATAACTACTACAAAATTGAACCACAGCATTTTTCCAGATTCGATCACCAAGGGTGTCGGGGCTGAAATACCCAAAATTCGAAAAAATACTTTTTCTCGACCTACGTTCACTATTTTCAATACTTGTCCTACAGTTTTGAATGTGGGTGGAGAAACGAGACTTCGGAATTAAACACTTCGAGATATTTAGAAAATTTTACTCGAGCTGATTTTTGATTTAGGTTTTATTTTTCAAATGGTAGTCCTGTGAGGAGTGGCAGTTGGCAAAATATGCAATAGGAAAAATCTTGCCAGGCGGAGGAACAATTGTAAGTGAACCAATACGTCTTGGCAATGAATCTTCGTCGGTGGATCGGTCAGAATGAAAAGCGTCGTATCCAGCGCTTCGATCCTAGCGGATCCCTCGTCGCCTACCGACTTGTCAATCTTATTACCTCCGCCACTGAAGGTGAAGGAGGTAATGTTTTCACATCTTTCTGTCTGTTTGTCTCTGTTTGTGTACAGGATATGTCAAAAGTTGTAAATGGATCCAGATGAAATTTTGTGGACAGGTTCGGTGAATGACAAGGAGGAACTGATTTTGGTGAAGATCCGGATTCGGATGTGATCATTTTTAAGTGATTCTTCACCATTGAAAGATAGGGCCAAAAACGATATGGAGCATGATATCTCAAAAAGTTGTGTTCGGATGTGGACGAAACTTGGTGAACACGTTGGGTGTGTGACAAGGAAGAATTGATTCGATTTTGGTGAAGATCCGAATCCAGATCTCGATACGAGAATTATTTAATTCCTAAATTGATTCTTCACCATTGAGAGATAGGGCCAAAAACGATATAGTCCTGTATATAGCATGATATTTCAAAAATGAATTGGGCCCGATATGTTCTCGTGGATCAGGCATTACGTGGCGGAGTATGCACTCTATCTAGTGTCCTCCTAGTTCTTAATACTCAAGCATTTGTGTGTTTATCTGTGCGTTTGTGCATTATTCTTTCACAGCCGAACTGTATCACTCAGAGGCCCCAAATTTTGTGTTCAGGTACTTTAGAATCCAGGCAAGGTTTTAAGCTACCACACATTGGCCTTGACATCCATTTTCGGGCCACCAAAGGCCGCTATAAAGTGTAAATTGCGATGTGGGGTCAGGCAGTGCTGCTGCTGGTCAGCAGTCAAAAGGTAACCATCATAAGGCCAATAACTCCATAGCTTTTCAATGTCCAACACGTCCCGAAAAGCTCACCCAGCCAGACAGCGTCGGTGTGCATATGAGTGCATGCGAGTGCATGCGAGTGCATGCGAGTGCATGTGCACGTGAGAGTGTGAGGTCTGGGCTCAGACCTATTCCTCATCTTCATCAATGATCTCTCTGACTCTGGAAAATCCTCTTTATCTATTTGCTGATGACTCCACTCTCTGCCGTGACATCTCTTATCCGTCACACATGCAGGCTGCAGCCTATTCGCTCTCCTCAGACCTTGAAAAAAAATTGAAAAGACCTTGATCACTTGGAATAAGTCTTCCAATCCTAACAAATCTCACTCTCAAATCTCAAAAACAAATCAAATCTCATGTGTGTTTTGAGTCAAATCTCTCAAATAACAAATCTAAAAAAAAGTCTCACTATCTCTCTTCAAGAGGACCGTCTGGCAAACACTTCTGCTTACTTTCTTCACAATGCTCTTGAGGAAGTTCGGTCATTCAAACTGCTGGGTCTCACTATATTTCTTGGGCAAATCACATTTCAAAGTTGGCCTCCAAAGCCAGCTGCCAACTGTACATCCTCAGTCATACAAAATCCTTCCTTGGCACACCAGAACTCCTATCCACCTACTAGGCCTTTATCTGCAGCTTGATGGAGTATTGCTCTCCCCTCAGGGCTGGCTCCCTTGCCTCACATCTTGCTCAGCTTAAAGCTGTGGAAACCAAGGTCTTTAAGATTGTTGTAATCTCCCGTGATGAAGCTGAGTCAAATGGGCCGATCACTTCACCATCACAGACAGGTTGCTCATCTCTCTGTCTTCTCCCACCTCTTTTCTGGTCTTGCACCTTCTGCTCTTTCCTTGCTTTGTCCCCCACAGTTTCTGCATAGTTCACATGGTCCACCATCAACCCCCTTCTGGTGAAACGACCTAAATCCAAGACCACCGTTTCCCTCCACTCATTTTCTCCTGTTTTATTCCCACCTGTGAAACAAACTTACACATCCTGTTCAATGTCATTTTTCCATCAAGTTCTTCAAGACAGATGTTCACCAACATTTCAGATTGTTCCCAATCCAAAACCATGATCTTTTCAACTCTCGTTAACCCCCACCCAAATCCCTCCACCTTCCAAATTTCCAGTTTTCTCTCCTTGTAGTATCCTTCTGTATCTATCTTGTCCACCCCAGACATCTTCTTATGCCCCACCCCCACCCCATTCCTCCCAATACCCATTGTTTGTCCACATATCTCTCTATATTGGCCTTCAACTCTGCTGTTGGTGTTTCCTCCCTCTCTCTCTTTACTGTTCCTTTGTGACCTATTATGTCCTGATCCTTTCAGTGTGCCAACTCTTCCACGAACCACAACTGTGTATATGACAACAAAAAACCCCGTACAAACATAATTGTGGAGGTGACAGTGTTCCCAGCTGTATAGTTCTAGAGGAAATGCTGGTGCATTTTCACCAACATCTGTGAATGCCTCCTATTTGTTTCATCATAAACAAATGGAAAGCTTTTGTGTTAGATGACAAACCCATACATAAATGTACAGCTGATGAGCACAAGTGCTCTGCACCTTTTACTTGATGTAATAGATCCACATTGAAAAGCAGTGTAGAATCTGAGAATGGGGTTTCTGGTGGAACTGTACCATGTGGAATGGAATACCAAGCCAATGAATGTTGTCGTACATCACACATATGACAAGGTGTTATGTGAACTTTTACATATCGATAATGTTGGCGTGTCAGCAAAAAGTGCTGACAAGGCCATTAAATAAAACAATACCAATAACAGCATAAAGTATAGAATTAGAGATCCAATTGTCCTCAAGCTATGACTGACTGCATGGATCAGACACCAAATTCCCCAGAAACAGTCCCACAAAGCGATCCATTCATGCATAACAGTGAAGTAAAATGGTGTGAGCAAAGTACTGTTGATTATGAACTTTGAAACCAGAACCCAGCACGGCATCTCCTGGTCTAGCTCTTCCATGAGCCTCAAATCCGTATCCAAACACGGAGCATTATACAGTGTAATGCTACACACCGATTAGGCTGGTAAGGGTTAGAACACGACGACCCACTCTCTCCACGAGCCAGACGCCTATTATAGAACCCAGAAAATTTGTGAAGGCCACGCCTGCAGCTATCCAGATCGCACGGGAATTGTCTCGCACTCCTGCCATCTGGATGATGGTTGCACTGTAGTACCTGTTAATACAAAGAACAAAAGATTTATGGAAAACAAGTTACATTATAGTAAATGATGCAAAAACACCAAAGCGAGAACGACCTGATCCAAACATAAATTCACAATGATGAGACATGTATAAATCTTTTTTTTTTTTTTTTTGGTTATGACTGAAAGGGCATATTTTGTTGCTTCATCCCATTGCATGACATGCTGTTAGTCTTTCAATTGGCTAAGGTATCTCCATAAAGTCTTGTTGTTCCAGCCGAGTCTCCAAAAGTGATGGCCGTACACCTATCGCCATCATCAAACACCACCAGCATGGCATTGATGAGACTCAAAATGTACAAGTCCAGCAGGTATCGAGACTCAAAACACGCAAGTCCAGCAGGTATCGAGACTCAAAACACGCAAGTCCAGCAGGTATCGAGACTCAAAACACGCAAGTCCAGCAGGTATCGAGACTCAAAACACGCAAGTCCAGCAGGTATCGAGACTCAAAACACGCAAGTCCAGCAGGTATCGAGACTCAAAACACCCAAGTCCAGCAGGTATCGAGACTCAAAACACGCAAGTCCAGCAGGTATCGAGACTCAAAACACGCAAGTCCAGCAGGTATCGAGATTCAAAACACGCAAGTCCAGCAGGTATCAAGACTCAAAACACGCAAGTCCAGCAGGTATCGAGACTCAAAACACGCAAGTCCAGCAGGTATCGAGACTCAAAACACCCAAGTCCAGCAGGTATCGAGACTCAAAACACCCAAGTCCAGCAGGTATCGAGACTCAAAACACGCAAGTCCAGCAGGTATCGAGATTCAAAACACGCAAGTCTAGCAGGTTTTGACACTCAAAACACGCAAGTCTAGCAGGTTACGACACTCAAAACATGCACGTCTAGCGGGTTTCGAGACTCAAAACACGCACATCTAGCGGGTTTCGAGAATAACAACGTGGAAATCTAGCAGGTTTTGACACTCAAAACATGCATGTCGAGCTAGTTTTGAGACTCAAAACACGCAAGTCTAGCAGGTTTTGACACTCAAAAATGCACGTCGAGCTAGTTTAGACACTCAAAACACGCAAGTCTTGCAGGTTTTGACACTCAAAACATGCACGTTGAGTGGGTTTCGAGACTCAAAACACGCAAGTCTAGCACGTTTCGACACTCAAAACACGCATGTCTAGCGGGTTTTGAGAATAAAAACGCGCAACTCTAGCGGGTTTCGAGACTCAAAACACGCAAGTCTTGCGGGTTTCAAGAATCAAAACAAGCAAATTTAACAGGTTTCGAGATTCAATATGCGCAAGTCGAGCAGGTTTCGAGACTCAAAACATGAAATTCCAGCAGGTTTAAACACTCAAAACATGCACATCTAGCGGGTTTCGAGACAAAACACGCAAGTCCAGCAGGTTTTGAGACTCAAAACACGCAAGTCTAGCGGGTTTCGAGGCTTAAAACGCGCAAGTCTTGTGGGTTTCGAGACTCTAAACATGCAAGTCTTGCGGGTTTCGAGACTAAAAACACACAAGTCTAGCAGGTTCCAAGAATAAAAATGTGCAAGTCTAGTGGGTTTTGAGACTCAAAACGCGCAAGTCTTGCGGGTTTCGAGACTCAAAGCGCGTAAGTCTAGCACGTTTCGACACTCAAAATATGCACGTCTAGTGGGTTTTGAGAATAAAAACGTGCAAATCTAGCGGGTTTCGAGACTCAAAACGTGCAAGTCTTGCGGGTTTCACAACTCAAAACACGCAAGTCTTGCGGGTTTCGAGACTCAAAACGCGCAAGTCTAGCGGGTTTCACAACTCAAAACACGCAAGTCTTGCGGGTTTCGAGACTCAAAACGCGCAAGTCTAGCGGGTTTCCGGAACAAAAACATGCAAGTCTTGCAGGTTTCGAGACTCAAAACACGCGAGTCCAGCAGGTTTCGAGACTCAAAACATGAAATTCCGGCAGGTTTCAACACTCAAAACATGCACGTCTAGCGGGTTTCGAGACAAAACACGCACGCCAAGTGGGTTTCGAGGCT
>NC_140978.1:22087763-22105263 GCF_056783735.1 Eptatretus burgeri
GAATTTGCATCCCCCCCCACCCCCTTCTCCCTCCTCCTCCTGCCAAGACCATTTGCAAAGATAAGAACACCCCTATGCATTAATTGGGGTTATGCTGATCCTCTGTAGCAAGTCTGGATGTAATTGGCCGAGAACTGTAGGAGTCCAAGCCCGACAAACACACCCACAAACAAAAAAAACCCACAAACACCGGTCCATGAATTATCGTATGGATAACACAGTCCCTCATTTCAGGTTATGCGAAGCAAGAGATAGTTCCTGGCATCTTTCTCCCCCTCATCATTGTTACCATTTTTAGCTTGCCTGTTCGAAGAACAGAGAGCGATAGCGATACCCCTGGCGTGAGAATGTTAAAATTTTTGGTTCGTTATTTTTTCCTTTCTAATGTTTTTATCTTATCTACCACACTATTTTTTTATACGATATATATATATATATATATATATATATATATAAATATATATATATATATATATATATATATATATATATATATATATATATATATATATATATATATATATATATATATATATATATATATATATATATATATAAATATATATAACCCGGGCGTAGTGGCGTGCGCCTGTAATCCGGCTACTCGGAGGCTTGGGTTGGAGGATTGCTCGAGGACGGGTGCTCTGCGCTGGGCCGTGCTATGAGAGGGTGTAGGGCACCCTGGAATCATGGCGAAACCCAATCCTTATCCCTGTGTCGTAAGAGGTGCCCAGGGTTGCGTCAGGAAGGGCATCCGGCGTAAAACCTGGGCCAAATCAGTATGCGGATCATAATGGATGATCCGCTGTGGCGACCCCTAACGGGAGCAGCCGAAAGAAGAACAACAACATATACATATATATATATATATATATATATATATATATATATATATATATATATATATACATATATATCGCCCGTCATCTAAAGTGGTTGCCATGGCAACCAGGATGCTGTTTTCCATCCGTTCCTGTCCGCACACCAAGTCCCAAAGTTTTCAACTTTCACGTTTCATATTTGGTACATAGGTACAGACTGTGGAGACAGTGTGTCGCGACATACGTTCGTCATCTAAAGTGGTTGCCATGGCAACCAGGATGCTGTTTTCCATGTAGTAGCACAATTCTGTATATACCTTCTTGTTTAGGTGTATATTGTGCTCACTTGCGCTCTTGTTACTGATTACAATATACAAATACATATATTACTTTGAAATTATTTGGATCAGACTTCACTGCAATGCTTTATAAAAAATATTAATTATTAGACGAGTCTTTTAAAAACGATAAATGTATAAACAGGCGAGCATTGGGTGGCTTTGACACCAACTCTGGTTATTTTATCCTGTGCAAAGTGGGATTCAGCATTACTCAGCTTGTAATGGAAAAGGGCATATGAGCCTTGACAAAAATAGTTGGGACTCGACATGTCAACATATGCTTCATGCTTTCAGAATACCATTGCATAAAGGAGGGTAACAACTGTCATGATTTACTGGTGTCGAGAAGTACATAGGATTATTGCTACATGACATATCATGCTACATATCATTTTTGCCCTCTCTCATTGGTGAAAGAAAATTCTCGTATTTGCATCTTCACCAAAATCGAATCAATTCGTCTTTGTCACACATCAACCTGTCCACCAAGTTCCGTGTGAATCCATGCACAAGTTTTTGAAATATCCTGCTCACAGAAAAACCAACAAACAAAAAAGACGTCGTACAGAGCACGATACTTGCAAAATCTCGAAAACAGATTTGACCATTAAAAAAAACATAGATGGTGGTTGAATTTAGTGACCTAAATTGCAAATCCTCTTCAAATTTCAAGTCAATTGGATGAAAATTGAAGATTTTAGAAGTTCAACCTAAGTTGTTGACCATTGGCCTATGTTGACCTTTTGGCCGAAGTTGACCTAAAAAATAATTGCTGGTTGAATTCATTAACCTTATGTGTAAATCCTCTTCAAATTTCAACTCAATCAGATGAAAATTTATGATTTCAGAAATTTGACAAAGTTGTTGACCTTTGGCCTATGTTGACCTTTTGACCTCAAAATCAATAGGCTTCTTGCTTATGACCAAATCTACGACTTTGTGAAGTTTCATGAAGATCGGTTTGAAAAAGTGACCTGTAAGTGATTGACATACAAAAAAAAAAAAAACAGACAAACAAACATACAGACACAATAACACACGAGACCAACCAATATACTGTACTTGAAAAATCTTCGATTTTTGCAAATAACAAATAAACAAACAAACAAACAAACAAGCAGTCATAGACTGGTACTTACGAAATCGTCAACTTGACCTCTGACCTTGTCTAATAAAAGCTGTCTCTAGAGAAGGTAGCAACGCAAACCAGAAGTTTCTACGATGATTCTGTACCAAACCATCAAAAATCGAATGTTTGACCTCACTGTGACCTTGACCTTTGACCAAAATCTAATCAGCGCTAGCCAGCACCCTCCTGAATCACGTGGTGTAATTTGACATTGGTAGCTTCTTCCGTTCGAGTTATCGTGCCTATACACACACACACACACACACACACACACACACACACACACACACACACACACACACACACACACACACACACACACACACACGACGGAAGTCATCAATATACTTACGAAATCTTTAGATTTCGTAAGTAACAAGACAAATAAAGAGACAGACAGACTGGGGTGAAAACATAACCTTCCTCTACTTTTGGTGGCAGAGGTTATGAGACCACAAACAAGGTTTAATGGTGAAATGAAAGGAAAACTCACCACTTTATTTACTTACTGTGTGACTCAGCCTTTTCAGTGTCCAAGCTTGCTTGGATCGATTGCATCTCCATTTCTACCAGCCCAAGTGGTGGTTCATCAAGCTCGGTGTCAGATGAAGCAGACTGGGAAACACCAGATGCCGTATCTGACCCAATAATATTGGTGAGGACGAGTCTTGCATCTTCCAAGCGGCCATGCTTAGCCAACCAGCGTGGAGATTCCGGGAGGAAGAGGAAACCAATAAACTGTATAACTGCAGGAATCACAGCTAGTCCAAGCATGTATCTGAGAAGCAGGTGTACATGGGAGTCGATTCATACATCTGATAATTGTTCAAATAACCTCCTCAAGTTCAACAACTATGAATTCCAAAAATAATGTTTCACTGCAGCAAAACCTTTACTGTCACATTTTTAGAAGGTAGAGAAGAGCAAGATATGTGAAATCAGCACAAATATTAATTGTCCCTATCCATTGCTTCATTTCAACAAGACTTGCTCTCATTCTGCAATCTTCATGACAAACCTCCATCCATCTGTGATGTTACTAAAAGCTCCATCCACCACACTGGCACAAAACTGACCACCGGTGATAAACAGGGTATTAACGGTGACGAGACGACCACGAAGAGTTGGAGGTGACGATTCTGCAATGTAAACCGGCACTGTTACCGATGCCATACCTGAAACAAAAAAAAGGAGTCAGACACGTGAATGAAAAATGTATAAGTGGGCATTGGCATCTAAATGCCTCAAATTTCCACCCCAAACTTTCAGCTTAACACACAACACCTCAAAAGCAATGATGACGACAACACAATGAGACATTAATTTTTAATTCAAGCGAAGTCGATGGTGTGCCAAAAGCAAAGTTGTAAAATGGCGAAACGTTCCACCAGGAATGACCCAACATCAAATTTTGAGTTAAGAAATATATATTGTTTTGACCACTGTGATTCTAAGTCTCCACACCCTGGGGCATGAACTGGAGGTCAAATCAAAAAAATCGTTACATATTTCATGCTTCCCCTCTGTTGATGGCATATATAAAGTTTCCATTAAAATTGCTTTAAAATGTGCCTGTAATTGCATTTTTTAGTATTTGACCTTTTCTCCTTGCCTCAAGGCCCCACGAGGCAGGGCCAAAAATGAAACTGCTCTCGCACTTTGTCATGTGGTGATCATAACTATCACAAATAAGTTTGGTGAATTTCTGCACAACCGTTTAGTAGGAGATATAGTCGGGCAGGAGAGAAAGGTTCCCAAGCACCCCCTCCCCTTTGGGATTTCATGACACTAGGCTTTTTATTTAAACCACCAAGGAGGTCCATTAACATATTTGACATGTTCCCAAGAAAAAAAAAAGTGGCTCAAAAGTCACATTCGGCGGTCATCTTGGATTTTGGCACGAGCGACAGCTCACATTTCAAAAATCATAACTAACTTTTTAACCAGACGACATAGAAACATAAATTATACCAATTTTTCAGGTAATTTTGGAATGGTAAATTGTTTAGAAACATCATTTTAGCATTTAGAAGCTTTTTTCAAACTCAAAATCGAGAAAAACCTTCAAATTTTGACAAAAATCTGATGATATTTCAAGTATTTTGTCATACATTACTTACTTCACTTATGTCAAAATAATATCAATATTGCTGATAAAGATTACTTGTAATTACTTTGAAAGGTCAAGATAAATGAAGATGAAAATGAATAAACGCTCCGAAATATCAAATTATCAAGCTATTTCAAACTATTCTTTTCACCGAGATCAACTTGAACTTTCATCATCATCATCATCATCACTGTCATTTTCACAGTCAAGATAGGTTCCTCAAAGTCATTCACTCCATCTTCATTGTCTTTTTCTTCTTCTTCATCACTTCTGGAAAGAATGTCCACAAGACTTGGAGAAAAGACCAGCCCATCAAACCAGAGAGGCTCGAGATGACCATCATCTCCTTAGACCCATCAATGACTGGTGGAACAACAATGATTGGGATATGGGACCACTTCCATTGGGCCACAGCCACACGATAGTTCACTCTTCGGATATGATGATATGGAGAATTTTTGCATGGTGGGAGGCATGCCAGGTCTACTGTACCTATGACTTGGCATTCAAAATCTCATCCTCTCCCACCATCTCTTCAACATCAAAGCCCTGACCTCATCAATATCAGTGAATCAAGAATGTCAATACATAATGAAGGTAAAGACCTCCAGATGAATGAGTAAGCTTGCTTCTGCAACCCAACTTGATCCCAGTTCTGCGAAGACCGTCTGGAATCTGGGGTTCTTTTCAAGCTTCTATAGAGGCCCAACTTTATCTTTGCCCTTGAAGGCACTGTTGCACTCTTCTCCTGTGAAGCAATACAGACCCATGAGTGAGCTAGTGTACTGCAGGCCAAGCAATTGCACAGTTTCTGTGATATCAATCACTCGCCGGTGCTTCCCGGTTCCGGTGTCAAAGTCTACAGTGATGTTGACTTGATGGGCGTAGTATAGCAGAATCAAAAACACATCACTGTCCGGGATTCTGATCACTGTTGACCAATAGTCTTCCTTCACTGAATGCTGGAGGTAGAGGACTATCCACGTCTCGGTTTCCAACTGATTGGAGTGGAGTGTTTACTACTGATCACTGATGGGGCTTTCAAAACAATGGCCAAGTTGTCTCAGACTTACCAATCCCTCTTGCAACATCATGGAGTTGTGGACTCGAAGGCATCAGTACATGATTTGAAGAAAAGAATTGAAGAAACTTTGCCTGACGTTGAATTCAGTAGGCCACCTAGAAGAAAACCAGAGGTTATGTGTTCCAAATCTGCAAAAGATACAGCTGTGAACAATGCGGCTAGTAAACTTGGTACAAATGAGGATGTGCAAACAGTATTTGACTGGACCACAGTTGTGCATAAGAATGTCCTAGAAGCTCCTGGTGGTTCTTCTGTGTTTGTTGGATCACTCCTAAAGGAGAATGCACATAGCCTTGTATACAATTTGGTGAGGGGGATACTTGGGGGTTCCCAAGTGGAAATGTTGGATGACTCTTTGGAAGTGAGATCAGAGGCACTCCACAGAACAACATTGCACAGACAGTTTTGCATGAAGTAAGGTCAATAAGGCAGATTACTTACAAGCTAAATAAATGAGACTTTTCCTTCACATATTTCCAGCTCTGACGAAAATGAGCACGTACTTGGTGTTGGACTGAAGGTCCATTCTTTCACTTGCAGCAAGAAGATGGTGACATTCTTACATGCAATTGGTGTCAGTGTAGACTGCGTCAGACTTTTGCCACTGCAAATGCAACTTGCTGAAGCAGTTGTTCAATAGATGCTTGTGAACAGTGGTGTGTTCATCCTGCCAACTCTGCTGGAGGGAAAGCCATTGTTTATCGCATTGGATAACATGGATTTTGCTGAGGATGTGATTGATGGGAACAAAACCCTACATGGCACAGTTTTGGTGGTCTTTCAGCAAGACCATTATCAACTGAAAGAGATCTGCAGCTATGACCTCCAACTATCCACAAGACTTTGAAGCAGTTACCTAGCACCGTTGTTGACTTGGTTCCATGACATATAAAAGGTAATCCTAAACCTAAGAAAAGACCTAAATACAAACAGTTAAAGGTTTCGCTGCATCGTGGTGAACTACATGGCCTGACATCTTCAACAAACTAAACTTTCATGTATTCCACTGATGTTTGCAATGTGATCCACAGTTATTGGCACGAGTAACATGAATTCCACAGATGTGGTGAAGTACATTCAAGTAATTCAGTCTTTCTGTGTAATTAACAGATGTGCATGTAATCCATTGAGGTGGTCAGTGAAGTATCATAGATGGCAGGTTTATTACCCTCACCAGAAGAGAGGGTATTGCATTTTGGGTCCGTTTGTCTGTCTGTCTTTGCCTGTTTGTTTGTCTGCACAAAACTTTCGTGTTTTTCTCTGCAACCACTCGTCGGATTGAGGCAAAATTTTCAACATTAGTGCGATTACTCATGTAGTGTTTTAATGATAATTATGATGTCATACGTCACGTGGTGTGGCAGCCATGTTAGAAAAATGGAAAAACTTTGGACCTCTATATCTCTGAAACTTTTGGCCTAAGTATCTGAGAAAAAATTTTTGCCAAGTAACAGACAGACAGAGAGGAGTGAAAAAAACCTCCTTCACCTTCGATGGTGGAGGTAAAAAGGAACAGTAATAAATACACCCGTGCGGGAGTGACGGTCATCTCTGCGAGAAATAATAGGAGTCACAAACCGAGAGTTAACGAATACCAAGCAAGAGAACGACCTTTACAAGCATGAGCTCCTGTTACTAGGGTGTAGTGTTCTCGGGTCAGGAGGGATTTTTGGCCAACTTTGAAGTCACGTGACGCGAAAACGAAAGCGAATGTCGAAAATCCGGCCCGACCAAATCTAGATATTGTCCCATAGATTCATATGCCACAATCAAATTCAAGATAACTTAAGAAATGTATGAGGAGATAGATTTTGAAAATGGTCATTTTGCAACTACATGAAGAAGTTTTCGCAAAATTCAAAGTCAAGTGACGTGTACGTATTCGAAGATATCGGTATTCTTTCGAATGGACATGAAAGACAAGGTCAGCTGCTATGCAATGACACCATTCACTAAGTTTTACCATGCCTAGTAGATAATATATAGCCTCCTGAAGGTAGGGCAGTTTTTGCAAACTTTGAAGTCACGTGATGCGAAAACGAAAGCGAAATTCGAAAATCCGTCCTGACCAAATTTAGATATTGTCCCATACATTCATATGCCACAATCAAATTCAAGATCGCTTGAGAAATGTAGAGGAGATAGATTTTTAAAATCGTCATTTTGCAACTACATGAAGAAGTTTTCGCAAAATTCAAAGTCAAGTGACGTGTACGTATTCGAAGATATCGGTATTCTTTTGAATGGACATGAAAGACAAGGTCAGCTGCTATGCAATGACACCATTCACTAAGTTTTACCATGCCTAGTAGATAATATATAGCCTCCTGAAGGTAGGGCAGTTTTTGCAAACTTTGAAGTCACGTGATGCGAAAACGAAAGCGAAATTCGAAAATCCGTCCTGACCAAATTTAGATATTGTCCCATACATTCATATGCCACAATCAAATTCAAGATCGCTTGAGAAATGTAGAGGAGATAGATTTTTAAAATCGTCATTTTCACATTTTTTGCCAACTTTGAAGTCACGTGACACGAAAGCGAATATCAGAAATCCGGCCCGACCAAATTTAGATATTGTCCCATAGATTCATTTGCTACAATCAAATTCAAGATCGCTTGAGAAATGGCGGAGGAGATAGAATTTGAAAATCGTCATTTTCGCAACTTCAAAGGCCTCGTGACCTTGACCTTGACCTTCGGTGACCTTGAAAGTCATACCATCGTGTACGTCTCATCGACCTCTATCAGGATCACTAATGACCAGATCTCCCGCTTCAACTTCATTGTGAACGGACGGATCGAAGGACATCGACACCCATATTATTAGGTCATGCTCGAAGAGATGACCTAAAAAGAGAGGGAGGAAACACATCAACAGCAGAGGGTTGAGGGAAACAATAGAGGGATATTTTGACAAATAAGGGACGTACAAAAGAATGAGAGAAAGGCGATGACACATGGGGTGGGCAAGATGGATACAGCCACAAAGTTTCAGGAACAAAACGCTGGAAAATTAGAAAGAGGTGGATTTGGGGAGGGTCAATGGGGGTAGAAAAGATAATGATTTTGCATGGTAGATGATACAAGATAGTGGTGAACAGCTGTCTTGAAGACTTGGAGGGAAGAATGCGATTGAGAAGAATGGGGAAGTTGATTCCACAGGCAGGAAAACGATGAACAAATAAGTGGAACTTATCATTGATTTTGTATTTTGGGAGTTTCACCAGAAGAAGTTTGTTGGTGGAGCGTGTGCACACTGGTGAAACATGGGAGGAAAGGGGGGGGCAGGTACAAAGCACACAAAGAACACAGGATGCAAGACGCAAGACTAGAAAGGAGCTGGTCGAAGACAGAGACCACCAACCTGTCTGCAATGTGTCCACAGGAACCAGCTTCACCACGGGAGATTTCAATGACCTTGAAGGCCTTGGTTTCTACGGCGTCAAGCTTAGCAAGATGTGAAGCAAGGCAGCCAGGCAGAAGGGGAGAGCAGTACTCCATTAAGTTGCAGATGAAGGCCTTGTAGGTGGATTGGAGTTCAGGTGTGCCAAGGAAATACTTTGCATGACACAGGATGCCCAGTCGGTGAATGGCTTTGGAGGCCCGCTTAGAAGTGTGGTTGGCCCAAGAAAGATCATGGCTTATCGTGAGACCCAAGCGTTTGAGTGACTAAACTTCTTCAAGAAGTTGACTGAGAAATTAGATGGGAGGGTTTGCCATAAAGTCCTTTTGGAGAGAGGAAGAGAGGGAGTGTGAGAGTGTGAGAGAGAGTGAGTGAGAGTGTGAGAGAGAGTGAGTGAGAGAGAGTGAGATTTGTCAAGATTGGAAGACATATTCGAAATATTTAACTAGATCACGTTTCCACCAAGATCTGAAGAGAGGGAAGAGGCTGCTGCCTACCCAACTGACCGATAAGGGATGTCACATCTGGCATCATCAGCAAAAGAGATAAAGAGAAGTTCCAGAGTCAGAGAGATCGTTGATGAAGATGAGGAATAAGATGAGGCTCAGAACACTGCGTTGGGGAACTCCAGCTTTGAATATGGAGAGGAGATGAGAGATGACTTACAGTAACTTGGGTGACTTATTAGCCTTGCACAGACGTATCCAAAAGAACACAAAAAGCTATTGTCATGGTGCTGTGTGTCAGTAAGTGAGTGAGTGAACACACGTTCTCAGATCTACTGCTATCTATATACCCCGGCAAGGCTCCAAATTGGTAAATGCACCGGTCTTATTTATATTACGTGTTAATATCAAATCATATTATCCGCTCCAAATATCTGGAAACATGTATTCCAATGATGTGTATATGCCAGAAAAAAAAGGTGAAGTACCCAACCCCATGACAGCATTTGTTTCAACAGTGCGAGATCTCCCAATTTTATTTTTCCCAAATCTGTAAAATCTGCCAATCTCCAACAAAAAAATTGCTATCTTACACAAATTTTCCTGATTAAAAAATATCACCACCTCAAGTCCGACATCAATACGAGATAGCTGGCACAACTTACTCTAGCATTCTGGTCCTATTACACAACTTGACTTGGATAAAATTTAGAAGTAACAATCTGATTGGCTCACTTGATTGAATATAATGATAATGTGATACTTATTTGTGCCATCATTAGCATTTACTTTCCTTGAAACTTGCATCATTGCATATTGAAGAAGTCCAATTGAATTACAACACCAAAAGTTCAGATAAGTATCATACGTACTTATCTGAACTTTTGGTGTTGCTGCCTTCATTCTGCCTTCCCTCCCCTCACACTTATCTCCTACCAAACCCCCTCCCCTCCCCACCCTACACCCCATCTCAACGTGGTCTCCTCATGCTGTATTAATGTGCTGTTTTCACGTACCCCATTTCGTTCAACCCTGTACTACCCCCCCCCCCCCCACTCCAACTTCTCCAAAATCCCACCACCAAACGTAAGTCCAGAACCCCCTCCCTTCATGCTTACCTCCTCCACCTCCCCCCCTCCTCCCTCCCCCCCCTTCCAGAGTATATTGACGTTTGGTGAGGCATCGCTCTTTCCCCCTTCCTCTCCTCCTCCCTTCTATCCCTCCTCCTTCCTCCTCCTCCCTCCTTCTCTTCCTTCTCCCTCCTCTCACCTACTCAATAGTCCCGTAAGGTTGTATTTATGAGTATAGTAAAAGAGAAGTGCGTGTGTTGTTGTTGTTGTTGTTGGCCGTTATCTCCATGCGTGGGTTTCAGAAGGTGGATCGGACTCCTCCTGGGTCTCGAACGATCTACCTCAATTTTAGTAAAGGGGGGAGGAGGGGGTGTCACGACTCATGGACAAAGCTGTGAAGTTTTCAGGATCGTGTGTGTGTGTGTGTGTGTGTGTGTGTGTGTGTGTGTGTGTGTGTGTGTGTGTGTGTGTGTCTAGACATTTTTTCTCAGAGATAGCTTAACATCTTGTCAAACTTTCGGATTGTCGGGGAGTGTTTTAGGCAAAACATTTTTGAAGATTTTGGAAAAAAAAAAAAAAAAAGAAGAAAAAAATTGGACTTTTATTATTATAATTACTTTCAATCACTCCATGGTGTCGAATCTTTTGTAGATATGTAAAAGGAAATATTAAATGATCACGAACTCCATTCCTTAATGGGAGGAGATGTTTGAGGCCACCACAAAAAAAAAAATATATATATATATATATATATATATATATATATATATATATATATATATATATATATATATATATATATATTTGATTTCTTCAAAATGTCAACAGTATTAGAACAGGATTGGGCAACACAAAGTAACCCTACAAGTATACAATGTGTCTATGTATGTATATTTATTTTCTCCAAAATCTTAAACTTTTGCACAAAAGGACATGATCCCAAGACCTTTCTAGCATATGTCTGCTCGGGTGGGTCAGGTGTTCTCCAAGGTTGGAGTCTCACCCGAACCAATAATCTCCCTTTTATCTTTATTTAACAATACAGAGCTAACACCCCATTTTTGACCCTTTTGAAGCTATATCATACTACAATGGATGCAGCATACAGCATCTCCAGCATGGTGTTATGGATCCAACGATCTCGATTATCACCATAGCAACCATCACTTCCTCCTTACCGATTCCCAAACCGACCACGACGCGCCCCAACAGCAGCATCTCGCGGTTCCCCGAGGAGGCCAGCAGCACCGAACCTCCGGCAAACACGGCCGCGGACACAAGAATCACCATCCGACGTCCCAAGATGTCCGCGATTCCGACAAGACCGCTCAGTAGGGCCGCAAACGCTGCGGCCCCGACGGTGGCCGTCACCACCAACTCCTGCCACAACGGGGTCAACGCGAACCGCCGCCGCAGCAGAAGCATCGCCCCAGACACGACCCCGGTGTCATAACCGAACAAGAATCCACCCACAGCCGCGAAGATCGTCAGAACCAGCACGAAGCCGGTGCACGGCTGCTGGTGGTCGTTGTTGGGCCGTGACCGTGAGGGAGACTCAAGGTCATCGGGTCTCCACACCGGTGTTCGCTCGTCGTCAAGCCGACGGCTGCGCAGGATTGAACTCATGGCTCAACCACCTGCGAACCCTGCGTTGGCCACTTTCTCCCCAGCCGTAAAATATAGTTCCGGGTTCGTATACACGACGGCCTATCCGATAGGCCTCTATTCTCTTGATGATTATCCGAAGTTTAAAAGTTTTACTTGAAGCATGAACGCATCAAAAAGCGTCATCAAAGGTTCAGAAGCGGAATAGAAAGCATAAAAATCAGAAACTCCTCGCTTGCTCCAACTGTTCGAAACGTCCGTCAACTGCACTGCAAGCTCCTCCCCCTTTGTCAAACCACGCCCACCGTTTGCCACGTTGGGAATCGGACAGAGTGCAACAGTCAGTCACACATACTTTATTATACTGCTTGTTTTCTATACGATCAAATTGATTCAATAAAGATTGATCAAGGTGGATATATGTGTGTGTCAAAAGGGATGCAAAAATAGAAAAAAAAAAACTAGAAGGGCACTTGGTGGAGCGCATACCTCCGCCACGCAATACCTGATCCACGAGAACATATATATTTTTGAAATACCATGCCATACAGTCCCAGATAGTTTTTGGTCCCATCTCTCAATGGTGAAGAATCACTTTATAAATGAAATAATTTTCTTATCCAGATCCAGATCTTCACCAAAATTGAATCAATTCTTTCTTGTCACACCCCCGATGCGTCCAAAACTTTTTGAAATATCATGCTATGTATCATTTTTGGCCCTATCTCTCAATGGTGAAGAATTAGTTGAAAAATTAAATAACTCTCGTATCCAGATTCAGATTCGGATCTTCACCAAAATTGATTCAATTCTTCCTTGTCACACGCCCATGTCCATAAAGTTTCATTCAAATCAGTCCACAACCTCCTGAGATATCGTACCATATATAGTTTTTGGCCCGATCTCTCAATGGTGAAAAATTGCTGAAAAAAAATTGAGCAGCCGGATCGGGGGCTTCACCAAAATCTCATCAGTTCGGCCTTGTCGCGCACCCAACGTGTCCACCAAATTTCATCTGGATCCGTCCACAACTTTTTGAGATATCCTGCACACAAACAAACAAACAAACGCACAAGAAGAAGACGTCGTTCAGAGCACGACACTTGCAAGATCCATTAAACAAATTTAACCTCAAAAATAATTCGTGGTTGAACTAAATGACCAAATATGCAACTCCTCTTCAAATTTCAAGTGAATCGGATGAAATTTGACGATTTTAGAATTTACGCCTATGTTGACCTTTTGGCCGATGTGGACCTAAAAAAACAATTGGTGGTTGAATTCAGTAACCTGAAATATATTGTTGTGGGCCGGGGGTCAGTGGCGATAAACGACCACTAGGTGGAGCAGTGGAGTCGTCTCCCACCGAACACCCGGAATTTAGGTCTCAATAAGGTAGACGCTGATTGGTTCAGCCGTAATGACGTCACGGTTAATCCGAACGCCCATTGGACGGCTCATCGTCTTCACCTCGAGCTCCCATTGGCTGGAGCAGAGTTCGCCAATGATTGACGTTTGCAACCACATCCTGGAGAGAGGGGGGATGGGTTTCCCCTAAGGTCCATTCACCATTTGTTACCATACTTCCCTTGATCTTTCCATGCTGAAAGAGACACAGAGATCGTACAAATTCCTTTTGACCACATAATATTGGATTGGTGGTAAGGATGAAGGTTGCTTCCAACATACGTAAATGAAACGAGCTCCGACCTCGGCTCAATATCCTGAACATATCTGCATTGTACTGGTCTGCACAGATAGGGTTGGTAACCAGGTGCTGTGCAATGGCAGATGAAGCAGGTACAGTGGCCGGTGGTTGCTGGATATTTCTACATGTTCGCACTGGTTGTGTTCTAACCCTCACAATCTTTCTTCGAATCGCCAAGGGGACGTGTTGTTTGATCCGATCAGCCAATCTTAGTGTTGTGCGGCCCACGTACCGAGCTTCACATCAACACTTAAACTCATAAATAACATTGCTGGTTTGTGAGGTGGGTAGCACATCCTTGTTGACTGACATCAGCAAACGGCAAGAGGTAAAAATTACTCACTTCCTTCTTCTTCCTTCTTCACTTGCTGCGATTTTTACCCTGAGGAGTGCAGCACGAAATGCTTTGGTCACTATGTCGTGTTTATTTGTATCCATATTAAAGATCTGTAGTACCAAACATCTGTATATGTATATATAGTAGTAGTGTATGTTTGTTTGTCCTCTTATAACTCGAGAACTATGCATACCACAACAAAACTAAAGGCATATTCAGAATCAGAACCTCTCAGAGGTACTTCCAGATGTTTGTTTAGATGTTTAGCACACCTTTGATGTTTAAATAAACCGAAAAACTTCGTCGATATTTTTTGGCCGTTTCAAGTTTTTCTGCCGCAATTGATTGATTTTCCGCATCGCGACTTTTTAAATTCGCAACCTGATCAAAATAAGACAAAGACAGACCAGTGGATGGACAGACCAGTGAACGTTTACAAAGTTTCTGATCAAAATTTGACTTTCTGATTTTAGATGCCCCAAAAAAGGAAGAGCTCTATTGGTCCCAAGGCAGCTGCAGCTAAGCGAAAACACACGAAGAGACAACAGGAGACTGAAGAGGAGCAAGATGCCAGGCTAAATGAACAGGCACAGCGGCAACAGCAGCAGCAACAAAATGAAACTGAAGAGGAGCGATGAGCCAGGCTCAATGAACAGGTTCATCGGCAACAACAGCGGCGAGCAAATGAGACTGAGGAAGAGTGTGATGCAAGACTTGAGGCAATGCGTCACCGCACTGCAGAAGCACGAGCACTGGCCCGGGCACAAGAGCACAACAATGCCAACAGGGTGGCATTCACGTATGACCTGGCTGACCCAACAACTCATGTAGACATCAGCCGAATGGACCGAGTCTGCACCCACTGCTCTGCTTACAAGTTCAAGGGAGAGACCAAGGGTGTGTGCTGCAGTGATGGCAAGGTCATCCTTGAGCCCTCTCCTGCCCTTCCTCCCTTGGTGAAGGAACTTCTCTCAGGAGAAGTTCCCCTCAGCAAGCACTTCCTTGACAATATTTGGACGTATAATGGCAGCTTAGCGATGACGAGCTTCGGGCACAAGGAAGGTGAAGTCCAGGACTGGAACCCGAGCTTCTGGATCCAAGGTCAAGTGTTCCACCGCATTGGCAGCTTGCTCCTGCCTGAAGAGGGCCAGCCAAAGTTCCTACAGATCTACTTCCTGGACTCACACGCCAATGAGCTGCCTGCCAGGAACCACAGCAGCCTCAAACCACACATCCTTGAGATGCTCACAAAGTGGTTTCACGAGAATAACCATCTGGTCCGTGAGCTCAAGACTGCAAGAGATGTACTTGCAGAAGGAGGCAACTCTGAAGACCGCCAGATCATCATAAGAGAGAACAAGTGACTGCAAGGAGAGCACACACACCGCAACAACGCCCAGTCTGCACCAGAAGTCGCCATCCTAATGGACAATGAGCCAACACAACCCAGAGAAATTGTCCTCAGACTTCACGATGGGACACTTAAAAGGATCAGTGAACTGCATGCATCTTATGATGCACTCCAGTATCCCATAGTGTTCCCATATGGAACAGATGGCTACAGCATCCATCTGGTGGCCAGGGCTGCTACTGGACAGGATGTACGAAAACTCACACAGCTGCAATACTACAGCTACCACATCATGGTGAGAGAGGGCAACCACATACTGCAGATGCGACGACTCTTTCAGCAGTTTCTGGTCGATGTCTACAGCAAGATCGAGACAGAGCGACTGGACTTTATCCACCGGGGGCAAAATAACTTGCTTGTTGATAACTATGACAACCTCCGTGACAGCCTCATGGCCAGCGATGGTGACCCTCGCAATGTTGGACAAAGGGTGGACCTTCCAGCAAAATACACCGGTGGGCCGAGGTGGATGCATGAGAAACAGAGTGATGCCATTGCCTATGTGCGTCGTGTGGGAAGGCCTGACTTCTTCATCATGAGGACCACAAATCCCAAATGGACTGAGGTCCAGGAAAACCTCCTGCCAAGACAAGAGCCTAATGATCGCCCAGACATCATTTCCCATGTCTTTTGCCAAAAGAACAAGAAGCTCATGGAGCTACTAAAGAAGGGAGTTTTTGGGAAGATGAGAGCCTTCCTGTACACCATTGAGTACCAGAAGCGTGGTCTTCCTCATGCCCACATCCTCCTGTGGGTCGCTCCAGAGGACAAGGTCAAGCCCGAAGACATTGACCTGGTCATCAGTGCTGAGATTCCCGACAAGGAGCAAGATCCATTGCTGCACAAGATGGTCATGGCACACATGATCCATGATCCATGCAGAAACTTCAACCACAACAGCCCTTGCATGAAGGACCACAAGTGCTCAAATGATTTCCCAAAGCCATTCCTGCAGAGCACTGAGCAAGTAAATGACAGCTACCCCAAGTATCGCCGTCTCATGCCAGAAGATGGTGGTCACACCGGTGAGATAAAGATGCGCCAACAGGGAAAACTGCTGGTGCAGGTAGTCACCAACCAGTAGGTGGTACCCTACAACCCGTTGCTCCTCTGCCAATTCAATTGCCACATCTACATTGAGATCTGCTCCAGCATCAACAGCATCAAGTATATCACAAAGTATGTCACCAAGGGGACCGATCAGGCAGTGTTTGAACTGCAGCGAGCCAATGAGGAGGCCGGAAACCAACAAGTGGATGAGGTAGCTCAGTTCCAGAATGCACGCTACATCGGCAGCAGCGAGGCAGTCTGGAGGATCCTGGAGCACCCAATTTCTGAGCATCTCCCTCCAGTCATTGGGCTAGCAGTCCACCTTGAGAACGGCGAGCGAGTCTACTTCAATGTGGATAATGCCTTCGAGAGGGCACAGCGACCACCGCCAGCCACTACGCTGACTGCCTTCTTCAACCTCTGCAGTCATGGCGATTTTGCCAAGATGCTCAAATACCACGAGGTGTCGGAGTACTACACGTAGGACAAGTCGCGCAAGAAGTGGGCCCGCCGCAAGCGAGGAGAGGTGGTTGAAGGTCCACTTGCAATCTCGAGGCAATCTCAAAGGTCCACATACTTTCCGGTGAAATCGTAGTAAATTGTACAATGCGGGGGATCGTAATAAGTATGTGTCATAATTTGTCAGGATTGGAAGACATATTCAAAGTATTTAACCAGATCACGTTTCCACCAAGATCTGAAGACAAGGAAGAGGCTGCTGCCTGCCTAACTGACCGATAAGGGATGTCACAGCTGGAGTCATCAGCAAAAGAGATAAAGAGGATTTTCCAGAGTCAGAGAGATTTTTGATGAAGATTAGGAATAATATGAGGCTCAGAACACTGCCTTGGGGAACTCCAGCTTTGAATAAGGAGAGGAGATGAGAGATGACTTGGATGACTAACAGTAACTTGGGTGACTTATTAGCCTTGCACATACGGACCCAAAAGAACACAAAAAGCTATTGTCATGGTGCTGTGTG
>NC_140978.1:22110263-22182763 GCF_056783735.1 Eptatretus burgeri
CTTCTACCCATCAACAACTGTGCAGGAAACAATTGTAGTCCTTCTAAGGGAGTTGTGCGATAGTCGAACAAAGACAGATGTTTTTCCTCCGCTTTCTTCCACGAGTTTTTTTTCACAGTTTGCACTGCTCTTTCAGCTTCACTGTTGGCAGGAGCAAATCGAGGGCTGGAGGTAAGTTGGTTAATGTTGTAATCGAAACAGAATGATTTGAACTCTTTGGAGACTAACAAGGATGCACTGTCGCTCCTAAGACCCCTTGGGTATACCATGTGTACTAAAGATGGATTTTAGAGCATCAATCTTTGTGTGGCTTCTCGTATCCTTGAGCTCACATACCTCAATAAATTTGGAATAATAACCGACAACCAAAATCGATTGTTTTGACTCAAACTCGAATCGGTCCAGGGCGACCTGGTTGAATGGTAAATGTGGAATCTGTGTCGGTATGAGCGGTTTCGGAGGAAGCGTATTTTGGTAATCTGCACATGTTGTGCAGTTTTTCACTGCTTCTTCGATCTGTTGGTTCATTGTTGGCCAATAGAGCACTTCCTGAGCACGCTGTTTGCACTTTACAATTCCAAGGAGAGAGCTGTGTTTGATAGGGAGCATGTGCTGATGGAGACTAGGTGACACTACTATACGCATACATTTATAGATCATTCCATCAGAGACACCTAACTCACCCTTTGAATTCCGGTATGGTCTCAATGGAATGGGCACTTCACTTCGATAGCTGAGCCATCCAGTGTGGATCACGTCCAACAGAAGTTGTCACTCTTGCCGAGTCTGTTCCTGCAGCTGGACATACCTATCCTTGGTGATGGAGATGAAGTCGAACATAGAAACCTGCTCCAGATTGACTTCTTGTCCCAACAACTGGTGAGTCTGATAAGCACGAGATAGCGTATCTGGTAGCTGCATGACTTTGCCAGTTTTATACACTACCTCGAGATTGTACCACTGCAGGCGTAACAGCATCCTCTGCAGACGCATGGGAGCAGACAGAAGAGGTTTTTTTTGAAAATCTCTTGAAGTGGCTTGTGATCCGTAAATATAATCACTGTCTTGCCAAATATGTAGCAGTGGAATATCACACAGGTGTGGAGGAATACAAGCATTTCATTTTCAATCTGAGCATACCGTTGCTCCACCTCCGAGAAGGAACGTGAAGTGTATGCAACCAGCCTCCTACATTAAGACACCACCAAGACCGCTTTGAATTGCATCCACATGTATCTCGACTGGTGCCTTCACGTCATCGTATCTCAGTACAGGCTGCTGACAACAGAGATCCAATAGTTTCTGGAAAGCTTGGTCCTGTGCAGGTTGTCAGTCAAAAATACGATCAGCTCTCAGCAAAGCACGAAGCGGTGCATTGACTTCACTCAGTTGAGGAATACATTTAGCCGGGTAAGCAACAAATCCAAGGAAACACCGCACATCCTCTTTATTCCGTGGAATAGGCATATTACGGAGGGCTTCAATTATTGAGGAGTCAGGCTTGATTCCCTCTGCAGTAAGTAGATGCCCGACGTACCGAACCTCCTTTTGGCGAACCTTGCATTTTTGCATGTTCAATTTGAGGTTGTCGGATGTAGCCCTCTCCATGACTTGCTTCAAAATGCTGTCGTGATGATCTCAATCTCATCCTGCAATCAAGATATCATCCATGATCGCTGTGGCTCCCATAATGGCATCCAACATTTGATTCATGAAACGCTGAAATATTTTTGGAGCACATTTCAATCCAAATGGTAGCCTCAGCCAACGAAAACGACCCATCGGTGTATCAAAGGTCATCAGTTTTTATGACTCCTCAGTCCTCATCCAGGAGAATCTGTCAAAACTGACTCTTTGCATCCAATACTGAGAATAAGTTGCCTTTTGGTATGTTGGAGATCACTTCTTCAACCGTCTTCATGGGATAATGTTCACGCTTAATGGCCTTGTTGAGTTCTCTGGGATCCAAACATATTCTTAGCTTGCCATTGCGAACTGCGGCTATCATTGAGCTGACCCATTTGGTTGGTCGCTCCACTGGAGTTATGAAGCCGTTATCTACCATCTTGTTCAATTCCTCGATGATCCTAAGCATTAGCACAGTGGGTTGCTGACGTGCAGCAAGTTCAACCCCATTGGCTGTTGGGTGTATTTTGATTCGGTAGACCCCTGGTAGGCTACCTGACGTACCGATAATATCGGGGAAATCTCGTAGCTCTGGGGCGAACCGATTCATCATCCGCTGACTGAATCCCCGCCAGGGAACTCAGTCGAGCAATGAGGCCAAGGTTCTCAGCGGTCTCTCCCGATATCACGTTCTCCTGATCCAGATTGACCAGCTTGCATGAAGCTATTACGGACCTCCCTCCAATTCGAGGGAAAGATCCGTGGAAACAAGCGGCCGAATGATTGGGTTGGAGTAAGTTCTCAGGGTTCTCTCGGACTTGTGAAGTTCAGTGTTAACTGGTAGTCTTTGAAAATCCCTGAGTGTAAGTATATTGAACCCTGCCCCTGTATCAATACGGAGAGTGATGTTCACAATGCCACTGCCTCTGACAGTGCAGCTGTGATGACAAGGCACAAGGCTTGGGATCTGATTTACTCTGAGCTGTGATTGCTGACACTCCAAGTTTGGAGTTATCTTTATTCCGCATGATGTGGATTTGCTTGCGAGATAACTCAAACTGTTGTCCAATCTCCAGAACCTTTGTTAGTGATAGTCTTTCACCTTGATCCAGTAACCTTTCCTGCACCCTAGATTCAAAAATACCATCATTGATCACATCTATTAGGATGTCCTTGGGATCGGCATACTCCCAGGCCATCAGAATAATCCTCAGGTCCTTCACAAAGTTATCAAAGGTCTCCTCACTCTTTTGTTTCCAGTGCATCCCAATCGATAGTCGGTTATTGAAAGTTCGGAAACGCCAGACACCGTTTAAGACAACTGGTTTTCATTCCAGGCTGAAGCAGCATTCCCAGTCTCGCGAGATCACACACGTGATCCAGATCGAGCCGCAGGAACTACTTTACATTACAGACCACTTTGACCCTTTGGACCTTTACACCCTTTAGACACCTTCGATCCCATTAATACAGTCCACCACACAAACATCGAAAGAGTATTCTTGCGATATACAGACGATGGAAAGCGCAAACTCCAGCTCTCCAGCAGGGGAGGGGGTGTATGGGGACTCGGCTAGTATTATTGAAACGTGCATTTCATATTTGTATTGTTACTCGATGCCTGGTGTTAGCTTCATGGTGAGGGTGGTGGGCTTGGGTTCTCAGGATCCTGAGCTCAAATCCCACTTGGCTGTTGAATTAATACCAGGTGGGGTTGACTCAGCCTATCGTCCCCCCGAGGTCAGCAAATTGAGTGCCATCTTGCTGGTATCCTGTGTCGGAGTGGCGACCCGTCCAGGATTGTGCCCAACAGCCCAGGAGACTGCTTAGGCAGCACCAACGCTCTGCCCACAGTATGGTCCCAATGGATGGATCGTTTCTCTACTTTTCATCCCGATTCGTTCAAGTCCTCCCTAAAATGCACAGCGATGGTTCACTTGTCTCCCTATCTTTGTTTCCCTCTTCCTCGTACTCTGAATCCGCTGCGAACAGAATAAATCCGTTTGGGGGAGTTAGTTGTCACAACCAATACAAGAGGATCGAGTAAACGCTGAAAACGACGGCCCAGACAGCATTGTTTCCATGGAGACCGCCACGTTGGCGAGCGCTGCCGAGCGTTCCGTTCCGTCGGAGCGCTTGCTTGAGCGCTTTGAATCGAGCAAGCCGCTTCCGAACGGAACATACCCATGTTATTTCACATGCGGTGTTTATGTTTTAAAAAAAAAATTATCTTCAAATTCTGTACAAACGGCCTCGTGTCAAAACTGAAACAATCGTTCTGGGATGTGAGAGCGAATAAACAATAACGACGACGAACCCATCGCTAACGTCAAGACGTCGTAGGACGTCGTGCATATTACGCGGTGACGTCATCTTGAAGGAAGTTCTATCTGGTGAGGCGCCAAATTATGTAATGATTTCACCCTCATGTCACGGCCTGTGCTCGAATTTAAAATGTAATTTTATGAGGTCGTGATTCACGTTTCCTGTCGAGACTGGTGTTAACCAGCTCGGCCGACATTCGCTCTGTGGGCCTACTCTCCGTCTCCCTCTCCCTCTCCCTCTTGCCGAATCGTTCCCAATCTTTTGGAACTTTTGTGAGTAAACGGATCCTCTTTTTTTTTCCTGACAACACTTTATCATCTATATCCCGGAATAAGACCGTCATTTGATTTTATTAACAGTATATCGGTTAGTTATAATGATAACAATAGGGCATGTGGTGAGGGAGTATTGATGATGGGGGATTTTAACTTGTGGGGGAGAGATGATTACCTCCTTTTGAAGAAATGATTACATTGGCCAATCCGGGGGGTGTGGGGGGTGTTTATGTTTTATGAAGTGTGTCGATACATGATATCAAAAGTGAGGATCTGTTTGTAAACATTATTGAAAAAGATGGAATCTCGGGGTCGGACATCCGGGAACTTCGCCGACCCATAATGCAATGTCCGCAAAGCAACGCTGACGAAGGGGAAAACAAATAAAAATACCTCGTTCGCTCGGATCGCCCTGTGAATGTAGCGCTAGCGCTATGGCACGGCACTCCACTCGTACCTGTTACAAGTTTGTTCCTTTCGTAGCCTTTATTACACATTATTAATTGCAACAGTGCCGAAAAGTTACTGTATTTTCAGTTGTACTAATAACAAGGCAAAAAAATTCAGAACTCTCCTTTTATCTCATGGCTAAGCGCATGTAAGTGGTCACCACCCCTATTTTAGTAGGACATACCCTGACTTGAGTGGCATTTTTGAAAGTCACAAAAACTACTACTGGTCATGAAATTTGGTTCATTGCACAGACAGTGTTCCATCGGACCTTAAAATATATAGGTTCATGGGTCTATGATGTATATTACTGAATCTACAGGATTTTTGTTGAATATACATGGCCAGTATTGGCCTTTTTTTCTTGTTTCACCTTAAAATATGACATTATTAGACCATGCAAAAATACAACGGATAAAACATTCTATGTGAAATTTCTCATCTAATCGAAAGGTTGTCACCCACCATCTGAGAAAATCAGCATTTGTGTCGGTCAGTGGTGGATTCGCATGATATATGCACATTCTGGCATATTTTTATTTTTTCTTGTTTTATTGCCCTTTTAGAGCCTGGGACTATTAAATCCCCTTACAAAATGACAAGTTTATCAATAACTCATATTTACGTGTCTTAAATTATTCAACTTATTACCAATAATAATCAATGTAAAAAAATTACCCCCGTGTGGGGGTGACGGTCATCTCTATAATACCACAAGTTCTCAATGTTCAGTTATGACCGAAGACTACTGCGCAGTTCTACTACGCAGCTCGAACTGCACAGTTTGGTGAAAGATGATTAGGCATTTTGGCGCACGCGCACAAAATTATATTTTGAAAATAAATGCCAACGTTTACATTTCGGGTTGTATAATATATATATATATATATATATATATATATATATATATATATATATATATATAATATTATACAAAATATATATTTATATAAATGGAAAATCTATAAATATACAAGCATGAGTTCCTGTTACTAGGGTGTAGTGTTCTCGGGTCAGGAGGGATTTTTGGCCAACTTTGAAGTCACGTGACGCGAAAGCGAATATCGAAAATCCGGCCCAACCAAATCTAGATATTGTCCCATACATTCATATGCCACAATCAAATTCAAGATCGCTTGAGAAATGTAGGAGGAGATAGATTTTGAAAATCGTCATTTTCGCATTTTTTGCCAACTTTGAAGTCACGTGACACGAAAACGAAAGCGAATATCAAAAATCCGGCCTGAGCAAATTTAGATATTGTCCCATAGATTCAAATGCTACAATCAAATTCAAGATCGCTTGAGAAATGGCGGAGGAGATGGAATTTGAAAATCGTCATTTTCGCAACTTCAAAGGCTTCGTGACCTTGACCTTGACCTTCGGTGACCTTAAGTCATACCATCGTGTACGTCTCATCGACCTCTATCAGGATCACTAATGACCAGATCTCCCGCTTCAACTTCATTGTGAACGAACGGACGGATCGAAGGACATCGACACCCATATTATTAGGTCATGCTCCAAGAGATGACCTAAAAATTGAGATGATCCGGGTGGATACTTGATTACAGCGGCTTGACCGAACTTTCCAACCCAAATGTCCGACTGCACGTCCACGTTTTTAAAAAAAAAAATGCTTTTATACTACTGTGCATCAGATTATTTTCACTAAAATTTATTTACAAATGGGGCACAGTGATATAGGTATAATAGTATAAAAAAAAAATATTGAAAACGTGCATGGCTTTGGTTTGGAGTAATTTTGCATTTTTGTCCGACTGCACGTCACACTTTTTTGAATTTGATTAAAAAAATTCATTTTCTTAAAAAAAATGTAAAATATTTTTCCAGGTATTAAAAAAAATATTTTATTAATTTAGAAGGCAGTTAAAACAGTTTTGGAGAATTTAGAGAGTATTTTGTTACTCCCAGAATTGATTGAATTGAAAATTTACGTCCAAGAATTTGTTCGATAAATCTCTTTTCGTGCTTTTCAGCATCTGTCAGTCACTGAATAGAGCAGTAATAAAAAAATAGGTATGTATTATTTCTTAATAATCCCAGAAATTGGTATTTTGATTATTAGATTAGTTGCTAGAATAAGTTACATACTATGACCTTCATTTATTTTGCCAAAAAATAAAAAACAGGTAATTTCATTGAAAACTCGCAAAACCATCAGAATAGGTACCCCTTCTTCAAAGTATCATATTTCGATATATATGTATGTAATTAATCTATAGGTTTTTTTTTTTTTTTTTTTTTTTTTTTTTTTTGTTCTGAACTCAGTTAGACTTGCTTTCAGGAAAATGTAGTGAGAAGGCAATGGAACAAACTTCATTTTTTTGACATTTTTCAAATAGAGTGGTAACCACTTACATGCGCTTAGGCTCATACCGAGTCGGGCTACTGAACCAGAGAGGAGACTTCTGTGGCTTCGAGCCATCAATCGTGGCATCAATTTCTATCTAATGTTAGAGTGTGATGGTTGATCAAACAAATGTTAGAGGCTCTAACATGGTTACCTCCAACATTTTTGTGTAGCACAGTCTGCACCCAACCAGAGACAAAAGAATTTGTGGGCTTCCAGTGATCTGTAGTTTTTCATTGCCGCATGTGTAAACAATCCTGAGTTTAAAAAGAAAAATATATTCTGTGGTTAGTTATTAAAATAGTAGCAGTAGTGGGGCAACTTAGCATAACAATTGTGCATTTTGTGAGGAAAGCACCAAATTTGGCACACTAGTAGCGACCATGTCTGTATCCATCTTGTCCCTTCTGTATCCATCTTGTCCACCCCATGCATCCTTTCCTACCTCAAATTCTTCCCCACACCGATTGATTGTCCACCTCCCTCTGTCTTGGCTTTCAGCTCTGTTGTTGGTGTTTCCCCCCTCTTTCTGCTGTTCCTTTTGTCCTGTTGCATTGCATCATGATCTGTTCAGTGTACTAGCATTAGCTCTTCCATAAGCCTCGACTATGTAGCTGAAGAAAAATAAAAATGTTCAACCTGGTGTATGTATGCGCTTTGTCGAGTGCCATTCTCGTCTGCAATATTTCCATACTTATTCAGCCATAATGGTGTTTATTTTCAGATGATGGAAGAAGATGTAAAGAGTGAGTGTGCCACAAAGACTGGAAGGAGCCAACGGTCGCAAAAGCAAGTTGGAGAACCTGCTAGAGGGAAGCAGGGAAATGAGAAGCACCGGGCCAGGAGGGAAACACGACGGAGGAGGCCAGACGTGGAGAAGTTGGAGGAAGAATTGTGTTTCATGGTATGACTAGAATCTGAAAAGTTGAAGATGTTTGAATTATTAGTTCCTAAATATCATATTGATCAAGTAGTTTTTGAACGATGTCATCCATATTCTTGTTTGGACTTCTTGATGATTTCAATCTTAACCTGCAAATGCTAGTTTTGACAGCTGGATCTGTGCAAACAAAATGAATCTTCATTGTATTGTATTGCCATTGCATGCAGATTTGACAGCTGGTTATCAATTCCAACTCTTACTCATTTCAGTTTTTTTGATGTTTCTAGGATATCAACAGACATGCTATCCAAGGAACAGCCTTGTGTTTCCATGAGTTTATGGAGACACCTTTTTGTTTATGGGATAAAAGGTATTGTTGAAATGGATACTTTGTTTACAATTGCACAAGTCTAAAAATGAAATGTCTTGTTTCTGTGCATTGTCTCATCTACCGCTCTCCCATCTGAAATTGTCTGAAGCCCCTCAGCCAGCTTTGACACCCAATTACCCTCCTGCTCTCTTTTCTGAACCTGACAATTAATTTATACTGCCAGAATTCCAGCTATATTGGCATTAATTCATGAACCATTGCTCACTGTTTTGCAGCCACATCCGTTTGTGACATTTAAGGCCTTGTATGCAATTTATTGTATTCCAAACCTGTGTTCCCCCTTATGGGCACTGACTCTTCTGCAGGAAGAGAAGGTGAGCTATATCCAGCACCCTGGCCATATTCCAAATTCCTGTTCCAACCTACATAAGTTTAGTCTATTGAAGCAGTCCCAAATACCACTCTTGTACACCACCCCATCAAACTTTTATTTAAATTGAAGTACGGCAAACTGAAGGTTCTTTGAAGTATTTTGGCAAGTGATTTGTGTTCTACATTGTTCAAGTATATAATTAAATGTAAATAAAGTGGAGATAATAATTGAACAAGTCTGGAGACGGCGATGCTTCACGAGCAATGTACACGGTTCACCTTTTTTATTTTTTGACCTTTGAGGGGACGCCATGGGCAAACTGGTGGGAATCGGGAAAAACGTAAATGATGAAAGTTGTTGTACTCGAAGAGCACTACTTGCATACCAACTTTCATTCGAAACAGTTGAAAACCCTAGGAGCTCAATGCCCAATTTGATTTTTTGACATTTTCTAAGTTCGTGACCTTGTGACCTTGACCTTGGGACGAAAATGAAAAATCGAGCTCCGTGGGGCTATGCAGGTGCCATTGGGCTAACCAAATACCGAAACCCCAGCTAGATTCAACAAACCCCTCGGAGAAGATGTAACTTGAAATTGGCTACCTACTAAAAACACATGTTTTTTGGGCGTGGCTCCGCCCATAATGGGCGCAGCATGCCCATTCTCAGGAAAACACAACCAGATCATGATATAAACCTCCCACCCAAATTTTATCAGGATCAGATCAAAACCCACGGAGCTATGCTCGGGACAGACAGACAGACAGACAGACAGACAGACACCGATAACGAATATAGTGGTCACTTACTGACTCGTGAACCAACAAGGAAACAAACATATGTATATGTGGGAAAAATTACGCACCCAGATGGGGAATCAAACCTAGGTGCTCTGGTGAACCGTACATATAATGTTTGTTTCCCTGTTCAATTAAAATTGCATTACCACGCTCCCTGTGATGAGTAATAGCGGTCATGGAATTGGCCCCCCACAGGGGGAAGACCCTCTCGTGGACAAGCCGTCGCTGTTCCTATGGTTGGCAGTGTGTGCCCCGGAAGTGGTGGTGGAAAGAGTGGCATTTCCGTATGTGTGAGAATTGCGTTCTCAGCTGGTGGGTCACCCAGATAGCTCAGATGGCAGAGCACTGGTACGGTTCACCAGAGGACCTGGGTTTGTTTCCCTGTCTGGGTGTGTAATTTTTTCCCTCATCTGTCCATCTATATATTGTTAAAACTCTCATCTTGTATGTATGTATGTATGTATGTATGTAATGTATGTTCCAAAAATACAGCCAAAACGGTACATGATAGCGCAAAAATTTTAGGGCCACCTTACTCATCATTCTCCTACAGTGTGCAGTATCTAGTTTCATTCAAATCGGGCAACAAAAAATTATTAAAAAAATCAATTCCCGATTCAGTCAAGTACTCTTCTGGAGAATTTCATCAATGCAAACAACCTCAGTGGTATAGTTCGCTGGAGCTATGTTTTTTTTTCTTGAAATGATTTATTTAAAAATCTCAAACATTTAGTCTTGACAAAGAACGATTTATTTTTAAGCATAAAATAAACCGCCATTTTGATCTAATACCTCCGTGTACATTAATAAATAAAATCGTTTCGAAGATTACACACAATAATTTCTTCGACTTTCTTTTCTCCGTTTTATTTTTTTTCACATTGACGCACAATATCAAGTTTTGTTCAAATCAGGAAACTAAAAAAAAAATATTAAAAAATCAATTCCTGATTCAGTCAAGTACTCTTCAGGATTATTTGATCAATGCAAACAACCTCAGCGGCATAGTTTGCTGGAGCTATTTTTTTTTTCTGGTTTTCTTTTTTTTGAAATGATTTTTTTATCAACCGCTGTCACAACGGGTTCACGGGTCGTCTAGTATATTACTAAAACTCTCATCTTGTATGTATTTATATATATATATATATATATATATATATATATATATATATATATGTATATATATATATATATGTATATATATATATATATGTATATATATATGATATATATATATATATATATATATATATATATATATATATATATATATATATATATATATATATATATATATATATATATATATATATATGTTCCCCAAATAGAGCCAAAATGGTACACGATAGTGCAAAAATTTTAGGGCCACCTTACTCACCATTCGTCTGCGGTGTGCAGTATCAAGGTTGGTTCAAATCAGGCAACGAAAAAAATTATTGAAAAATCAATTCCCGATTCAGTCAAGTACTCTTCGGGAGTATTTGATCAATGCAAATAACCTCAGCGGTATAGTTTGCTGGAGATATTCTTTTCTTTTTTCTTGATATGATTTTTTAATCAACCGCTGTCACAACGGGAACCCTACGGGTTCACGGGTCGTCTAGTATACATATATAATATAGATTATGAAAGCCGTATAAATAAATTAATTCCAGGTTTAACTGACATTTTCCGCCATGTCTATTGCACCACCCTATCTAACACATTACATTAGTTATTTGAGCCTGTTAACGTCCTTAAAAACAGTAAGGTTCATGTTTGGAATGATTTTCAATTTGTTTGTCTACCAGGCAAGCACACAAAGTTAAAAAAAATTCCACCCGTGTCCAAAGGAACTGATTCAGTTTGGCATTTTTAATATGAAATAGGCAAAACCAAGAAACAAACAAAACCAATTAGAATTGCCCCTTAGAACCCTTTAGAATTAAACACGGTGTTGTGAAAGGTTCTCCTTCTTCATTTTTGATGGATGGAAGGAAGGACATCGCCAAATACTGAAGCGGCTTCACCACTTAAAAATTATCTCTCTCCTCTCTGCGCATGTATGATTCGGATGAATTCAAAGCCAAAGGATGTTAAAATGACAGATTTGTCTTCTGATTTATGTTCAAAATGTAACATTCAATTTAAATAAGTTGCTCCTCAATCAAAAACTGATGACAAACAGGCAGACAGATGGACGGATGGACATGAACCAATTGCTTAACCCCCTCTTCACTTTGCGTGTGCGGGGTAAGAATTTAAATTTTGAGGCGGTTGCCATAAAGCAGCTTGCCCTTTCCTCCTGAAAACAAATCGCATCAATGGTAACCAGTCTTTGCATAAAGTTTGCATTAGGTGTGTTTTGGTCCTCATATGTGCCACAGCTCCACCTCGGGCATATTCGAGTTATAAAAAAAAAGATCTTGTCCTGTGATGCATCCATGAATTATTGTACTCGTGCTTCCCCTTCACCCCACTTTTTAATTCTGGCCCGTCACACTCTGTTGTTTTGCTCGCCCATGAGCTTTGACACCTCTATTTAAATATAATAAATTTCTACTTTGTCTCCCTATTCTCACTCGCCCAGTTCCGTTGAAAACCCAGACCGGTTGAGATTACCTCTGCAGGCTTTACGGAATAAAGGACTATTTCAGCGTTGTATTTCCATACAGGTACACGGATTTTGTTTTCATGTGGAGCACAACATGGAAAGTTTTGCGTGTAGCACTTTGAGATCCTCGTTTGTTTGTTTTCTGACTTGCAGTCCACTGCTGCAACAGAAGAGGACTTGCTGCTTTGTCACAGGTATGAATTTTATTGCCACGTCGACGTGCTTTCTGGCTCTTCCTTCTGAGTATATAATTCCCTGTAGTGGCCAATTAGGCCAAAAAAAGCAAACATTTGTTTCCTATTGCATGGCCAAAAAAATTGGGTAGGTAGGTGGGAATTTTTTTTTGACTTTTTTTTGCCATGAATACATTCATATAACTCATTTAAAAATGTTTATTTTCCTTGGTGGTAGTGGTGATATATATATATATATATATATATATATATATATATATATATATATATATATATATATATATATATATATATATATATATATATATATATATATATATATATATATACACATGTTTAACAGCCAGTCTAGTGCATTTTTGCAAGTCTATTGCGCCACCACCACACCACCCACCACCAAATCACCACCGTCACCATCATCACCACCACAATAGGTGAAACTAACCGTGAAAAGACTGATCCACAAAGCAGTCCTCGTCGCGTTTGACTCGGGCGCCGCCATTTTGAAACTCTCACTGACGTAACACGCGGGATTCAAAATGGCGGCACCCGAGTCAAACGCGCCCAAGTCCAAATTGTCAACAAAAGTCGTAGGGTTGCATATAAAAGCAATGGGTCGGTAGGAAACCGGAAACAAACTCCTTTTTTTGTTTGGCCTTACCTGAGTAGTGCAGCAATTGGTCATGTACCAGGTCTGCTGTGCACCTCCCAGAGCAGATAGCTGCATTACTCGACTATAGGCATAATCGGACAGGGATTTGGAGTTTGAATAAGATGTCAGCGATCACTTCCCTACTCTTCGTCTTAAGGCACCGTGGTACCTTTCAATATCAATCACGGGATGTCAGCAAATGGGACACAAGATTTAACATCCCTCCATAGAGTGGCATGCTCATTGATGCAATACCCCACCTGCGAAATACCAGAATGGCGAGACGGTTTATGAGGTATAGTTCAGTTAAGCATCGAACCCAGACAGGGAAAGTGTGCTCCATTTGAGCTGTCGTGTCCATCCATCCATCCATTGAGACCATACTCTGTGCAGAGCGTTGGTGCTACCAAAGCAGTCTCCTTGGCTATTGGGCACAATCCTGGATGGGTCGCCACTCCGACAGACTACCAGCAAGCTGGCACTCATTTTTCCGACCTCGGAAGGATGACAGACAGAGTCAACTCCACCTGGTATTAATTCAACAACTCATTGGGATTTGAACTCAGGATCCTAGGATCCCAAGTCCACCACCCTCACCATTAAGCTAACACCAGGCATACATCTAAGCTGTCGTGTCAACCGTCACTGACTCTTCGTCAAGCCACTTGTTGGCCCCATTTGTATGAGTACAAATGAGGTTTGTAATACATCTTGACTGGAAGAATAATTTACAAGGCAGGGAGAACTGAAGGGTGAAATGAAATAGTAAATTAAGCTGGGATTCGCTTGAGAGGGCAGGACAAACTGAAAAAGTGCATCTGAAGCAGTGAAATGATCGTAATTAGTCATCAACACGATTCGGTCATTTTCTTTGTTAATTACCCAAATTTTACTGTCAATAAACTCCCCAATCCCTTCAACTTCTCCACTGAGACATATCGAGTTAGAACATTTTGTGTATGCTTTTAGTTACTTCCGTCACCAATAAGTGATTCTTCACCATTGAGACATAGGGCCAAACAATATATAGCAGGATATGTCAATAAGTTGTGGATGGATTCGGACAAAACTTGGTGGATGAGTTGGGTAGGTGACGAGAACAAGCTGATTAAGATTTTGATGTTCCGGATGCAGATCTGGCCCAACAGTGGGATACAAAACGTAAACTGTTCAGCTTGGTGGAGGTATGCGCTCTACCAAGTGCTGTTCTTGTCATAGAATGCTTTTCATTTCATTGAAATAGTCCATGTTGGGATGTTGTTGAATTCCAGTGTTCTTGTTTTCCACCTGATGCAGCCCCAGGTACATCGAGCTGGTGAAGCAAACTGGAGTACAAAGTGAGGAGGAGTTAAAGATTCTGTCGGAATCTTACGATTTCGTGCATTTCCATCAGGTGCGTTCTGCGTTTACTCGAGCATCTCTGCCTTTCGATGCAGCAAAGGCCACCATACGTTTCCCATAATCCTTTCATCCCCGTTGTGGTTCCTTGTTAGTCCACTGGTTATATTTACAGCTTGTAATTTTAGTACCTCTGGATCAAAACCAGCAAGCAATTAATTTTCAAATTCTGCAAATAAGCAATCAAAGACTATCCCAATTCTTGATGAAAATTGTTTGCTTCATTTACACCTAGCATCGTTTGAGGTGTTTAAAGTGTTAATGGTTCTTTGCTATTATCACACAAGCCAACTGTGTTGCTTATGGCTTATTGAAACTCGTGACGGCATTCCATGGTTTCCAGTAATACAAGCATGCTTACTTGGTACTCTACTCCACGCATTCAACACAGCAGCCCTCGTTGCCATTGATTTGTGGGCGTTACAACTCAACGCCAGGGCCAAAAATAATTTAGAAAAACCTGGTTTAGAAAGACCTTTGGGTCCTTGCAGTAGGATACTTTCTGCCACTCATTTTATGTTGACCGTCTACTGCACCCACTGAAGTTGTTCAGTTATTGCCCTGATGTTCACATGGAAAAATGGTAAATCGTTAAATGTTATGATTGCTGTTTACAAGGTCAAACTGATGTGCCCTTCATCATCACAGCATGTTGGTTTGCTCATGCATTTGTTATACATTATTATTGGCTATTGAACTGAAAATACAGTTGAAAGTTAAGTATAAACTGCACAGCGTTGCAATGAAGAACCAGTCTTGCTCATGAAGGCGAGTGTTGATCTGCGATCCAAGATTGATATGACAAAATTGCACTCGGTGGAGCGCATACCTCCACCAGGCTGAACTTTTTTTTTATCCCATTTATCGGCCAGATCTGCATCCAGACCTTAACCAAAATCTAATTGGCTTGTTCTTGTCACTTACCCAACTCATCCACCAAGTTTTGTAATCTGTCCACAACGTTTTTAGATATTGTGCTGTATATCGGTTTTGGCCCTATCACTCAATGGTGAAGAGTCACTTAAAAAAAAATTCAGGTATCTGCATCCAGATTGTCACCAAAATTGAATCAATACGGCCGTGTCACACACCCAACTTGTCCGCTAAATTTCATCTGAATCCATTCACAACTTTTTTGAGATATTCTGCTCACATACAGATGGGGTTTCAAAATATCCTCCATCCACCTTTGGTGGCAGAGGTAACTAGAAGGACGTGCACTCAGTGGAGTGCATACCTCCACCACACAATGCCTGATCCACGAGAACATATCGGGCCCATTACATTTTTGAAATATCATGCAATACAGTACTATATTGTTTTTGGCCCCATCTCTCAATGGTGAAGAATCACTTCAAAATTAAATCATTCTCGTATCCAGATCTAGATCTGTTGTCTTCACCAAAACCGAATCAATTGATCCATGTCACACACCCAACCTGTCCACCAAATTTCGGCCAAATCCGTCCATAACTTTTTGAGATATCGTGTTATATATTACTTTAGCCCTATCTCTCAATGGTGAAGAATCACTCAAAAAATCATTGTAATCGGATCCGGATCTTTACCAAAATCGCATCATTTCTTCCTTGTCACACACCTAACCTACCAACAAAATTTCATCCGGATCCATCCACAACTTTTTGAGATATCCTGCACACAAACAAACAGACAGAAAGGGGTGAAAACATAACCTTCACCTTTGGTGGTGGAGGTAACAATTGATGAATCAACAGAATGTCGATCTAGGTATGCTAACCACTTTGAGAATCAAGGAGAAGCTTACGTTTCATGCATTTATCCTTTGGCAAAGCAAAAGGTCCCTTCGTGGGAGCAAAAAATAAACCAATGTCACCTACAGGGTGACCCGTATCTTGCCAAAAGGTGACCACGTGTGACTTCTTTAAGGTCACACTGAGGTAAACAGAGCTGCTATCCACCAGGAGCGACTCCTTGAGGAATATCTGCCTACAAGAGATTCCGATGAGAATCGTTCTACAGAGTAACCATGAAAAATATGCGTTTGCCTCATAACGTCACCAAATGACATCATAATGTCTCAAGCTTGACATATCTAGAAAGCACTCATCGAGGTGTTCAATTTGAGGTACTACACGATATGGTTCCTAAAACTTGAAAATTTGACCTTGGGGTCAAATATGTTTGACCTCAGGCGTTAACCATGAAGGTCAAGGCCAATCGCCACCAAAAATTAATCAGCTGAGCGCCAGACCATGAACTATATTCCCATGAAGTTTGAAGACGATCCGATCAAAATTACTCAAAAAATAAGGGTTTCGTCGACTCCCCTGATTTGCGACAAAGTGACCTTGACCTTTGACCTTGACCTTCAAAATTTTGTGCACTGAAAGGGACCTCTATAGGCCTCTGATATGCGAAGTAACAAAAATTTCCAATGATAACTGTGCTTTGCAGAATTTTTTATACGTGATTACAGACAAAAAAAATCCAAAAAAAAACATACAAGCTGACTCGCATATCTTGCAAAAACTTCGTTTTGGCAAGATAAATATGACACTTTTGGTGGAAAGTAAGGAAGGGAATCAGACTTGAAATGCCATCATCTCCTGGCATTCATGGGTCTTTGTTAGCCTCAAAACATGCTTTGATAGAGTACTTCCGAAGTAGGTAAATTTCGCAACGACCTGTATCACTTGATTTCCAACATTGATGGTTGGTTGAATGCATGGTTCGAGCCGGTTGGTACAGGACTTTGCTTTTTTTGAGGTTGATGGTCAAGATGATCAGAAGAAGAAGAAAAACCACTCCTTTCAGACACAGGGCTACTGGAGCAGTTTTTCCTTCACTCTGGGGACAACAGTCCAAGACAGGTTGCCAATCCGACACAGGATACTTGGATGGCTCATTCTTCTCGGTTATACTGGTGCTTGTTTTGCTGACCTCGGAAGAACGACAGGCTGAGTCAACTTACCCGATGTTATTTTAACAGCCTGACGGGCTCAAACTCACAAACTTTGGACCCTAAGATCTCAACTCGGCCAATTTTACTGGTGAGCAAACACCAGGCTTCAAATCTTACAGAAGCAGGATGAAAATAGTCCATTATAATCTGCATATCTTCTTGAGAGTGAACAACAAGTGCACAATCGTCAAAGAGCAACTATTGCATTATTACCTGTGGCACCGAAGGTGGGTGGAGCTTATGTTTTCACCCCTGTCTGGCTGTCTGTCTTTTTGTCTGAACAGGATATCTCGAAGTTGTGGACATATTCGGCCGAAATTTGGTGAACAATTTGGTTGTGTGATAAGGACGAATTGATTAGATTTTGGTGAAGATCCGGATCTGGCTACGAGCACTTTTTATATCCTTGTGGAGGATCTCTAAGTCTTACTCACGTTGTTGTTCTTGTGGACTTTTTTGTTTCACAGCTTACAGTTTTCATCGAAACTTCCTGAAACTTGGCGTGTATATGTAAAAATGCCCTGCACAGACAGTAACAATCTCCGATTTTGATAATTCCTCCTAGAAAAAAAAGTTATGACGTCAAAATATCTCCGCTAATGGAAATCGCCTCAAAATTATCTCCGAAACTAGGCAAGCTTTTTGAATTCTGTTTGCGGGAATCGAACAGGGCATGAGCAGAGATGAATTACCGCACATATGATGCATCACTATGATTTCATATCAATTTTTATGACGTTATTCCTATTTTTTTGACATTTTTTCTTTCACAACCCACAGTTTTCATCGGATCTTCGTGAAACTTGCCTTGTATATGCAGAAAGCCCACGCGCAGGCAGTAACCATCTCCGATTTTGGAAATTCTTCCGAGAAAAAAAGTTGACGTCATAATATCGCCACTAATGGAAATTGCCTATACCATTATCTCCGAAACTAGGCAAGCTGTTTGAATTTTGTTTGCGGGAATCAAGCCGGGCATTAGCACAGATAATTTATCGCAAACCTGATACATCACAATGATGTCGTATTCGTTTTTATGACGTCATCATTAAGAGGACGAGGATCTTAGCTCATTTGAGCTTGTAAAATGTGATTCTTTACTCTTGAGAGGTCAGGTCAGGTATGGGAGCATGCGCCAGAGCAGCGCGTCGCTGCGTCCACTTTCCACCGGTACTCCAGGGGCCTCCGTCTGGCCATCCCCCAGGCAGATGCCTGGCCCATCCCCATCTCCTTGAGATGCCGATCAACCTGCTGCAACCACAAGGGATGTGGTCGGCCTATTGGCCTCCTCCACTCATGAGACTCCCTCGCTGAGAGAATCTGGTGAGCGGGATCAGCGTAAGGAAAACGAGCCACATGTCCATACAGCTGCAGCTGACGCTCACAGACTATGCAGGTAACAAATCTCATTTGAGTCTCTCAGCAACCGCTCGTTGGACACAAAGTCCGACGTGCGATAGCCAAGGATTCTCCGAAGAGACCTGGCACCAAAGGAATTAAGTCTCCGTCTCAGATCCTTGGTCAGAGTCCAAGTCTCGCATCCATAGAGCAAGACTGGAAGTACCAAGGACCTGAAGACTCGGAATTTCGTCCTCCCGCACAGGTACCGGCAGCGCCACACCCAATGGTCCAATGAATCCATGACTCCCCAGGCCCGACCCAGAAGTCTATTGACCTCTGACTCACAGCTGGCAGACATGAATACCACTGTCATGATAAGTGAATCTCTCCACGACCACAACATCCTCACCACAAACAGGCACAGACAGGACAGCCGCATCCAATATGTCATTGAAAGCCTGGATCTAAGCTTTGACCCAGGAAACCCATAATCCTAGCGGGTCCGACTTGTCATTCAGCACCTCGAGGGCCCCCAAAAGGATATCTACGTCTCCGCAAAGATGACTGCATCATCTGCGAAATCAAGGTCAGAGATCTTGATATTCCCAAACGATGCACCACATCTTGCTCTGTCTGACATCCTCCCTATAATCCAGTCCATACAAGTGCTGAAAAGTGTCGGGGCCAGTACACACCCTGACGAACTCCAGTAACAACTGGAAATGTCAGAGATGGTACCACCACATCTTACATCAGTCTCAGTACCAGAACAGAGTTCAGACATCAGATCGATCACTTTTGGTGGCACCCCATGAAAACCATGAATCCTCCAGAGGGCATCCTGATTCACTGAATCGAATGCTTTACATAGATCAACATAGGCTGCAGCAGCCCCTGCCAAAACTCTAGTCTGTGTTTGGTGAGGACCCGAAGAGCAAGGATACGGTCAATCGTTGACCTCGTTGGTGTGAAGAATGACTGCTCTGGACGCTGGTGCTCAAGCCGATGGTGGCGAACCCTATCAAGAATTATCCGAGCAAAGACCTTGCCCGGTACTGAGAGCAGCTTCTCCCCTCGTTAGTTGTTACAGTCCTGGCGATCACCCTTCCCTTTCTAGAGAGGGACAACAAGGCCCCTCATCCAGTCAGTTGGGATGATGCCTGTGTTCCAGGCAGAGCACAGAACTGCATGCAATGACACGAGTGCAGCATTTCTGCCAGCCTTGAGAAGTTCAGCATGGATGCCACAGATCCCTGGAGCTTTACCCCATTTCAACCGGTTCACCGCAGCCCGTGTTTCCACAAGCGAAGGTGGACCACAGTTGATTTGAGGGTCAGCAACAGGGATTGTAACACCCTTGACGTCCAAATTGACAGCTGTTGGATCATCCTGGTACAACCGTTCAAAGTAACCGGCCCAGCGGGCCTTCACTTCGGACTCCTCTGTCTTGAGCCTACCACCCTCTGCTCTAACTGCAGTACACCGAGGGATGGGATTGGTTGAATGCAATGCGCGAATTCCCCTGTCAGCAGGATGAGAATCCCTTGACCACAGGTGATGCTCCACCCCCTCACAGATTCCTCACACATAGGCCTCCTTGTCCACCCTTAGCGCACGTACAGTTTTACGCCTCAGCTCCCTGAACAGCTCAGCTCTGCTATTCAGCCTAGCCCTTCGACTCTGGGCAATGGTATACAGTGTCCCTTGAGAGACAAAATTCTTCTTTGCCCTACGGTGAGTTCCAAGACATCCACCGGCAATATCAAGGACGGTGGTCTTGAAGGCACTCCACAACTCTTCAGGACCTCCCAAAGCACCCAGATTCCTCAAATCTCCACTCAGCTTGTTCACAAACTCCTCAGCTACCCTCTCATCCTTGAGCTTGCCAACATCCAGCCTAGGCTGGGATGGTACTATTCTCCTGGATTTACGGTGCAACTTCAGAGTTGCTACAACAAGCCGGTGTTCAGTATTGAGGAACTGAGCACTGAATTTCTGAGGAACCCTGCAGTTCTGGATCATCCTCCAATGACCATCAATGAGGACATGGTCAATCTCCTTTTCCACACCACCAGTGTTGGAATAACAAGTCCAGCATGAGCTTGTGGGCACTGAAACCATCAACCCGCCACCCTAAGTCCATGACTTCTTGCAAAGTCAAGGAACTTGGTGCTCTTCTGGTTCATAGTTCCTGACCCATGGGGACCAACACACGTCTCATAACCATCCCTTTCAGTTTCATTCGATGCATTGAAATCCCCCAAGTTTAGAAGTGTATCTCGTCTGGGGCACTGATGAACCACAGACTCGTGCGTGGCGTAGAATGCATCCTTCACGGTGAGATCACTTGTCTCAGTCGGAGCATAAACAGAGACCAGGGAAATGACACCTAAGGAGTGATGAATCCTTCGTCTCATAATACGCTCGTTGACCGGTGTTACCTCAATTATCATTGGAGTCACCTTATTGGAGACGGCTACAGCATCTCCTTGGGAATGGTAATCATCAGAGCGACCAGACCAATAGTAGGTGTAACCACCCACCATGATCTCGCCGCAATCCGGTCTCCGAACCTCAGAGTGCTGCAATACCGATGTACAAATGCTTGAGCTCAGATGATAACAGAGACAGGTCATCCTCCTCTCTTAGGGATAGGACATTCCAGGCACCCACCCGAAGGGACCACCTCAGGTTAACCCAAGGAGACCGCCGTCTTGGTGGCTGAGTTGGTTAGATGACAAGAACAAGCCAATTAGATTTTGGTTCAGGTCCGTATTCAAATCTGGCCTATCAACAGGATACAAAATGTAAACTGTTCAGCCTGGTGGAGGTATGCACTCGACCAAGTGCTGTTCTACTTTCTTCTGAAACCTTTGATTTAGCTTGCAGCTCCCTTTTTATTTTATTTTGTATTCAAAATTGAGGCTCGTGGAGGAGCTAGAACATGGAACGGATGAGGACATAACAACGAAAGGGACAGTAGAAATTGAGGGTGGAAACAAACCAACAGCAGGGATGATGGACAAAATAGAGGGAGACTTGGAGAAATAACAGATGTGGGGTAAACAAGATGGATACAGCCACAGACTGTGAGGAAGGGAAAACTGGATGCCTTCCATTCTGCAAGTTAAAGGGTTTATACTATGTACACCTCCATGTTTGTGTACAACATAGAAATTTAAAATAATTTCTACTGAAGAACGATCAACACGTTGGCTTTTGGCAGCCATTTTGTTTGACTGGTTATACACCGTGACAATATTTTTACTTTTACATATGACCTGCTTGGTTTCCACTGTGTGCAAACGAACTGTTGATTTTAATGATGTTGCTGACAATGTACGTAACTGAGAATAATGTTGCATGCTGAGGAAGGTGAAGTGTGTGATTGTACATCTACGTGAGATGTGTGTGTGCACACCGTCTGTGCAGGATTCTTTTAAAGCCGCATGCTTTGCGGTTGGCAGTGTACTGGAACTGGCAGATCGGGTGATCAAAGGTGACGTCAGAAATGGTTTTGCTCTTGTAAGGTGCGTGGTTGATCAAATGACCTTCATTCAATACCATATTGTCTATCTTTGGGAACACTTTTCTTTTGTCGTATGTTGTATTTAACCCTTGTCTACCATTGCATTGCGATGCTCGGCACACAATCTCGTGATTCTCGTTGCAGTACAGAAAGCGTAATTCTCGGGTTGCCTGGGCTATTTATCCCCAAGCTTTTTTGCAAAAGAAACTTGGTGATATTGTAGTCGGCTCTGTCTTTCTGTCCATCATGCTAGCTCCTCCTAAACTGTTGGGTAGAAAGTCACCAAACCTGTTGGTTATGATCACCACATGGCACTAAGGTGCAAGAGTGGTGTCACTTTTGACCCTGCCCCCCTGGGGTAGGGTCAAAAGGTCAAACAGATGAAAATGCAATTGTGGGCATATTTTTAAACATTTTTCAATGAAACTTTATATGTGCAATCAACATTGGTAGACACATGAAATATTTAACGAGTTTTTGGATTTGACCCCCAGTTCATGCCCCAGGGGGTGGAGACTTAGGAAATGTATTTTTTATCTCGTATACTCCAACGCTACAGTAATAATAATCCACTTTGTCCTGAACTGACTGAAGCATCCTATAATTGTAGGAATGCTCTCATTGATAAATTATTTTTTTTGTGAACAACAAAATACTTGCGATCTCACTTTTTATTCCCTTAAACTATTTTTTGTTTTCTGAAGAAAATTCAGACGCTGGGTCCAACGGCCTATTACGCTATATCCACGGCCTATTACGCTATATCCACAGCCTATCTTTGTTTTCAGCAAGCATGTTAATTGGAAGCAATTGATTGACAGTTGGACTGTTGACTTCAGTAACCTGATGAGATCTCATTGAGCTAACTTAGTCACTCTCTTCCACTCCCACTAAACAAACATTTGTGGTTTAGGCCTCCAGGGCATCATGCTGGGCCTGAGGAAGCATGTGGCTTCTGTTTGTTCAACAATGTGGCAATTGCAGCTACGCATGCAATCAACAGACTGGGTCTTGAGAGGTGAGCCAAAGGGAGCCTCCTGGTAAGGATAACACACTAAATATTTACCGTATTGTTTCATAAACTTTTACACATTACTCTAAAGTTTTTTTTTGGTATGGCTGGGTGTTTTTTTGCAGAGTTTTGATTGTTGACTGGGATGTTCACCATGGGCAGGGCCTGCAGAGAATGTTTGAAAAAGATCCAAGGTATGACCGGTGAATTTGAGGATGACATACGAATATCTTTTAAAAGGTCAGCGTTGTGGTTGCGATAGGGAGGAGTTGCCATTATATATATATATATATATATATAAATATATATATATATATATATATATATATATATATATATATATATATATATGTATGTGCTTGTATACATTAATATCATGCAAACAAATCTGGAATTGTGAATATATTGTTACATGGAGGGGGTCCATAGTTATAATGCAGTAAGATTTTAGGATGGACCATGTGTTTTGAACAGGATAGATTGCCACATATCAGGGACCTGTTAGGCAAAGTCACGTTGATAAATGTGATGCTGAGGAGGCAGTATAGCTCGGGAAAAGATTGCATGGTGTAAAACCACCGGCACAGGCGAGGTCAGGTGAAGAATTGCAACTGAAAGCACACGGGAAAGTGCTACGAACTTTAAAAGGACCATTACAAGCTGTCAGCATGTGTGCGGGCCATGACGGCATAGTCTGTTATAGAGCCTTGGAGAGGTGTGGGCCACCAGAGCATGTGGCACTGCCCAACAGAAACGGCGGCCAATTACTGCTCATCGTGTACTGAAGGGCAGGGACTCAATGGAAAAGTACTCAGAGTGCCAGTTGAATTTGGATTGGGACCCTTGGGAGAAGACCATTCTCTGTCTCTCTCGCTCTTCGTCTCGTTGGCTCTCTTCATCTCCCACTCTGCTTCGTCATTGGGACAAGGAGGACTGCTCTCTGGAGATGTGGACGCCTCAACTGCATTGCTCCTGCTACCCTTCCTGTTCCTGAGCTGCACTTCGTTCTGCACATTCTCAGCTTTGCGCCTGTTAAGTTCTTGCCTGTTTTCCCCATCGTTGGAGTGAGTCAGTTTTCTTTGGCACTTCGTGGGGATAGGATTATTTATTTCTTTTCACTGTATCTTAGTTGCATATTCTCCCTTTTCCCTGCTCGTGTCTGTTGACTCACTTGATTTGTTCGTTCCACATCCCATGCAACTTTCTGTTCTTGTACTCCTTATTCTTCTTTATTCGTATGCAGCACAAGGCTGTGGCATAGCATCATTGGCTGATGACATGGCTGTGCTGCTGATACAATACCCTTTCCTGGTTGGAGCAAGAATTTGGAATTCAGCCATGGTGCCGGCGATAGCTCGCCTAATCTTTGCAAAGGACACCATGGGATCTCTAACATCTTCCAACGAATGCTGGCAGACAGGACGTCCATTTAACGTCCATCCATGGGATGGCACAAATATTGATGACTCACCCTACCTATGAAACACCGGGATGGCAGTTTATAGCTGGGTCGGGATTTGAACCCAGGCTAGACAGCTTTGAGACGAGTGTGCATAACTCTCGGTCCCACCACACCCACCCACTCCTGTCAGCCCCACCCACCCCCCATGCTTATTATAAATAACCCTTATAAAAGTAAGAAACGTTTTGTGCCTGCTGCCTCCTGTGCATGCCACCACCAAATTTGGCTTTCCAATGGGTGACCTTGGAGAATGGTAAGTTGTAACAATTGAATACAATTACTTCGAAACCTTTTGGCTGTTCACAGGATCAAAGATCCCGACGCAAACGGTCGTGTTAATGGAGGCTGTCTGACGTGACAATATGCGTTGCCTTTCCTGAATGTGAGCAAGCCTGGAGGAAACTGATGGCATTTTAAACTTTAATTTGCTCACATAAAAAGATGACTTGTATGAAATACAGAAACCCTGCTGTCCTAAATTGCATGAAGCATAATAGGGAACTTGAACCAGTAACTTCTGCTGATAATCTCTCAACTTGGCAATCGTATCAACTTTAGAATAAGTTAACATTTTGGAAGACTGTGTGGTCCTGGCTCCAGGAAGGCAAGACTACAACATCTGGGTTGCTTCCAGGAGATCCATCGGCTATCTCCGTGCTGCGAGCCTGTTTAAGCAGAACTGACCGGTGTAAATAAACATCAACAATAACTTGGCAGTCACTATCGTGATTGCTAAGGCCTAAGTCACATTTGTTCTACGGCGAGGATACGGCGGCCGTACGCCCTCTGAATTGACAAACGTGCTGCGGCCGCAGAGTTTCTGCGGTGGCCTCAGGGTTGGCCCTACGCTGTTTGGCTATATTTTACAGGTCGTAAGGTTGCCGTGGAATTATAACGCGGTGTTATAACTTTTTTTCATTTCTACATTCGCCGTAGCAATTCGACAATCCGAAACAAATAAACTGGTAAAAAAAAATTAACCCACTCGTTACTGTCCGTCTGGCCGCACGTTCGCCTTAGGGCCCCCCTGCGGTCCCCTTGCAGGCACCTTGAGGCTACCTTGCATCTGCCTTGAAAATTATATGGCCGCCGCAGGGCCCCCTTAAGGTCACAGTGCGACATCAAATGAAAGACCGTACGGCAACCCCACATTTTCGGTCTCCACAATTTCTAACACCTTTGGCCTGTCACATTTGCTCTACGGCGAGGATACGGTGGCCGTACGCCCTCTGAATTGACAGAAACGTGCGGTGGCCGCAGAGTTTCTGTGGTGGCCTCAGGGTGGCCCTACGCCGTTTGGCTATATTTTACAGGTCGTAAGGTCGCCGTGGAATTATAACGCGGAGTTATAACTTTTTTCATTTCTACGTTCGCCGTAGCAATTCGACAAGCCGAAACAAAAAAACTGTTAAAAAAAAGAACCCACTCGTTACCATCCATCTGGCCGCACGTTCGCCTTAGGGCCCCCTGCGGTCGCCTTGCGGGCACTTTGCGTCTGCCTTGAAAATTCTATGGCCGCCGCAGGAACGCCCTAAGGTCACCGTGCGACATCAAATCGAAGACTGTACGGCACCCCCGCGTTTTCGGTCTCCACAATTTATAAATATGCCGTGCGGCTACCCGAAAAATAAAAACATATGTGACTGCAACATTGTGTGACCGTGGAAATACTGCGGCCGCCGTATAATTGCTAGTGGCCGAGAATTTTGGAGACCCCACGGCCGCCATGGCAAATTTGACTTAGGCCTAAATAATAATATTTTGCTGATTATGTCAGTTCCAAAATTGAAGTATTTCTCCAGCTCGGACTCGCCAAAAGTTATCCAGGTATTGCAGGACACGTGCTACCAAACATCGCTTCCTACCAACAGGCCGTAATCGGACAACTTATTCTGGCATCTCCTGTATTTCTTAATTTATTAATATTACTTGCCAATACCACCCGTTGCTTGGCCGATGGGAATACTAAAGGTGGGGTGGAGGGGGGGGGATATATATATATATATATATATATATATATATATATATATATATATATATATATATATATATATATATATATATATATATATATATATATATATATATATATATATATATATATATATATATATATATATATATATATATATATATATATATATGAAAAAGGAAGAGGGAGGGAGAGTGAAGACGGGTGGGGGAAGGGAAGGCAGACGTTTAGTGGAGCGTTAATTACAATTCATACTATTTCATCAAATTGATTTTGCATAGAACAGCAGTGAAAATGAAAACAAAATAATGTCTGAAATCCATTTTCTACCACTCATATTATAAATACTGCCAGGATACGTCCGGAGATAAATACCGCCTGGAGATATATATATATATATATATATATATATATATATATATATATATATATATATATATATATATATATATATATATATATATATATATATATATATATATATATATATATAAAAATGTTAGCAGAGATAATGTCACACACACACACACACACACACACACACACACACACACACACACACACACACACACACACACACACACACACACACTATATATGTGTATGTATGATTTGCGCTTGACTGATTATCGGCAATGTTTGGGGAATCGGCAGATTGGAGTCAGTGTGATTACCGACTACAGTACGTACTGTATACAACCCAGAAACCTTGTATATTTCTGAAGCAGAAAAATTGTATATAACCTTGAGTCGCATTCATACTTGTTTTGGGGCAATTTCAATAAACAACTTAAAAAAAAAATGTTGCATTTATATAGATGTTTCAAGGAGATGTGCATAAATATTAATCTTTATAAACAGTTGCACGTGACGGGTGGAAAAAAAATTTGGCTCTACTTTAGAAAACACGTTAATACGCCAATTGGCTCAAAAATCTGGTGTTGTCAAATATATTTTGCTTTGAAACTCACAATGAGAAACCATACAACCTTTGTAAAGCACACGCAAATCATATAAAACAACCAATTGCTTTAGAAACAGTCACGAGGACAAAGGAAAATATGATGGCTTGTACACTGCTGAGGTAAAAGTAAAAACCTCCACCACAAGATATGGGATGAAACTTTGCCACCACGGTGACGTAACCAAGCATGAAGGCACGAACACATTCACATAGTCACTTTACAGATACAAATCTACCCACATGTACCTCTACTTTGTAGAGCACCTGTCAACTTCCTGATCGGGACAAGATCTGGACCACTATTGACTGTAGGGTACTTGGCAAGCAGCTTAAGCACTGCAATTAAATGGTTGATGAATGGCAGGCTTGGCAAGCGATAGCAAGCTGATTGGTAATAACAAAAAACTACGGTAAACATCGCCAATTTCTTAACATTTGCAGGTTTAACTCCAGATTTCGAGTTATTTAGTCCACGTGATCCGATCCTCGAAACTCAAATTATATTTCTATTTTATACTTAAATTAGTCCGTGAGAGTAGATTGTGGAAAATTGCATCATATAATGCATGAATCGCATCAAGCTCCGAATTTGAAAACTATAGCACTTACAAAAACAATGTATACAGCAATTCATAGGTATGAAGATCAGGCATTAGATGAGATATTTGAGGAAAATGGAAAAAAACAAAAAACATTTTGAGTGCTTTATCGTTATTAAACCATTGCGACCTGTTCCAACTCTAAGCATGGTTCAGCAGTCCGAATAAAATGGTGAATTAAGTCCCCAGCAAGGTCCCCCAGGATGTGCCATAAGACTCCATCAAGAGTGAGGTGTCCGAGGATGCGCTGATGAAGGATATAATTAAATACGGCGGTTAATTATCTTTAAAAGGCGTGTTTTAATTAACCCAAACACCCAATTATTAGTCGAGCTTCCTTGGAGTTTTCTTGGTGTGCATGCAAAGATTCAGGCTGCAAGGTTTCATGGTTTTGGAGTTATGGAGGACACACACACACTCACATTTGTTTGTAGAGATTATTATTTTTCGACTTGAACAAGAGAATTTGATTCAGAAATTTTGAAATTGACACGGCCTTCATGTTTATATGTATATGTATATGTATATGTATATGTATATGTATATATATATATATATATATATATATATATATATATATATATATATATATATATATATATATATATATATATATATATATATATATATATATATATATATATACATACATATTGTTGCGGTCACGGGTACCGAGACACCAGCTTATCACTCTGGGGGATTAATCCCCGGATGTGCTTGGTGGAGCCGGACCTGGGGCCACCGCTCACAATTAACGTTGTGGTGCAGTGGGTTGTTTTCGAATCACGAACGCCACCCAGTCAACCACCAGTTCCAGTGTCCACCATCTAATTATTCTGTTTAACGAGAGGTCACGTGGTTATCTGAGTGGGGAGTGCGCCCTCGGCAAAGCACCAATGTTATCTGATTAGATTTTAATTAGGGCGGCCGAGCGTTTTAATCGCTGGTGCGTGCCAACGACTTTTTGGTGAAATCTGTGGTAATTACCTCCCAGTCTATCTCGGTTCGGACAATGCTATAGCAATAGAAGGAAAGGACAAACACGAACAGGTTGGAAATCGACAAATAATTTATTAATAATAAAATAAATAAATAAAAATAACTTTTTATTTGCTGAGGTAAATAAAGAATGAATTTCAATGCAAAATCAATCAAACTGCCAGGAAAGAGATAAAGAGCAGGTGCTTATCGGGGGTTGACTTGCAGCTAAACGCAGACAAGGGTACCCAGCAGATCATTCAGGGGGAGGGGTGGGGGGCGGGGGGGGGGGAAGAATCTTCTCGCTCACAAGAAAGTCGTCCGTGAAGCGAAAACGTCCTGAAAATGCGTGAGTGCGTGTCACATCCGTCGCCAGCACCCAGCTTTGCCGTGCACCGTCTCGCGGGGCAGCCTTGAACGCCAGTCGAAGTCTGGAGTGCACCGAGATCCTCCGTCGCGGGTTTAGACCCTGATGTTGGTGATCAGCCCGTGCCTCACTTATTGGCGGCGCTGCTCACACCCACGTGCACACCACACGCTCGCTTGCCGAAGCACTGGGAAAGGCGAATTGTTTCGTCGGCGCTGGTCAGACACCCGCTTCTTGGTCGCTTCTCTCGCCTTTCGCTTTTCCTCTCCTCACGCTTTTCTCTTCAGAACGCTTTTTTCCCCTCCTTTCTCTCCTCACTTTTTTCTCTTCACACTTTTTTTTCTCTTCACACTTTTTTTTCTCTTCACACTTTTTTTTCTCTTCACACTTTTTTTCTCTTCACACTTTTTTTCTCTTCACACTTTTTTTCTCTTCACACTTTTTCTCTTCACACTTTTTCTCTCTTGAACATACCCCTGGCTCGTTTTTATATCCCCGGGCCGTCTCCGTGGGGGTCCGCCCCAATCTCAACCTGCCCCACTGGGGCACGGTTACCATTACGACCCGTGCGCTCTCAAAAAAGGTGGGTGTTGGAGCTCGCAAAAGAATGTTGCTGAGGAAAAATGATGGCGGGCTTCAGAGCTCGTGAAAGAAATGTGTGTGAACGTGCCTGTCATAAAGAAAAAAACTTCCCATAAGATAGGGGATCTATCCTTTACCATTCTCAACGCATCACATTTTAGATGTGTCTGGTGGGATTCGAACTTTGATGCGTTGAGAATGATAAAGAATAGATTCCCTTTCTTATGGGATGGCCTTTTTCTCTTTACGACAGACACATTCATGCACGTGAGATAGCCATTAGCCCAACAGAGGCTCGTCTACCCCCTTTCCATCACGACACATTGGCTTCAAGGTGGACGATTTATTTACATCTTTGACTGACAGTACATTTGATTAAGCACACCACGGGCTTTTCCTGAGCAAGCCTGGTGTTGGCGCAGTGATAAGGGCAGCGACTTGGGATCCAAAAGGTCCTGAGTTCAAGCCCTGTTGAGCCACTGAATTAATACACCAGGGGGTTGACTCAGCCTGTCATCCTTCCGAGGTCAGCGAAATGAGTACCAGTGTACTGGGCCGGTGTATACCCCGGTTAAAATAGGTGTACCATATCCCTGTGTCGTAAGAGGCGACTAGGGTTGCGTCAGGATGGGCATCCGGCGTAAAACATGTGCCAAATCACTATGCGGATCATACGGATGATCCGCTGTGGCGACCCGAAAGGGAGCAGCTGAAAGAAGAAGAAGAAGAATAAGAAGAAGGGCTTTTCTTGAGCAGTTATTCTGACAGCCAAATCCGGCTGTGGATCATTTACCGCATCCACCTATTTTCCATCGACGTTCGACACCCACCTTTTTCCATCGACGTTTGACACCCCGTTCAGCAGCTCTATGGATGCTAATTGGCTCTTTTTCATATCGGGGTGAACATTGAGGTGATAATTTGCCATTGACGTTTTATGAGCGCTTCACGTTTTCGCTCGGTAATTCTGGCAAATGGCTTCTTTCTGCCAGTCGGCCAGAACCACAGACATAGCATCGTAAGCCAGGCCTGTGCTGATTCGGGGTTGCATCTCGCTCTGATCAGGAAGGATTGATCGCGAGATTGGCAGTTTGTCACGTGCAACGATGCATCAATAGGCAAGGTGGATTTGGCTGAAGTCTGCTTGAGGCTCCTCCCACACTGGGCGCCGATAAAAAGGATGGAGCGACAGTTTGTGACAGTTGGTAACAGCTGGTTTTGGCTTCTTGCATCTCTGAGAGTTTTGTGAAAGCTGGGTGACGGCTATTTTCAGCTCCAATCAGTACCAGTCAGACAGTTGGTGAGCTGGCGACAGTTGAGTTTGTGACAGTTGGTGACGGCCTTGCAGCTCTGATCCCTGGTGATGGCCTTACAGCACCACAGTGCCTCTCAGTGAACTGGTCACCCTAAAAAGGCAGAGTTGTTACATGTTTTTCAAAACATCCACTTTCCACTTTGACTACAGACCAGAAAAACCACAGATATCTAGATATCTTAGTATGAGAAGAAAGGTAATTTTATCTAGTTTAATGTGGAAAAAACAGAAATAAAAAATTTGCAATAGATTTTTTGTAACAGGCAAATAAGTGATACAAGTCAGGGGTGGAGTAAACAGGCGGAGGCGGCGGATGTGGTGGAGGCGGCGGATGTGGTGAGTCACATTTGGAATAAACTGAATTTATTTCAATCAATAAGCTTTAATCTAATCTATTTTGTTATTTTTTAGGTGAGTATCACTTGGGACTTGCTGTTGCATGATGCAAGATTGATTATTCAACTCGTTATTATTGAGAGATGTCTCCTCCCCTCCCCTGGGTGGCCTGCCTCACCCCCCTCCCCTGGCCTCCCTCCCATGGCCTCCCTCCCCTGGCATCCCCTCTCCTCCCATGGCCTCCCCTACCCTCCTCTCCCTCTACCTCCCCAGTGAGAATACTACTATAAAAAGGCATTTCAAGAAGTCATACCTGGTAACAGTCGGACACAAATTTTGAGATATTTATTACAAGGCTTTTGACGTGCAGATGGTATACCCCTATAGTTTGTGGTAGTATTTGTACTAGATTTGTGGTAGTATATGTACTAGGTTTGTGATAGTATGACTGCACCCGGCCGCGCGCATGGACTGGCATCCTCGCCTGGAACTGGCTCGACCTGGGCGGCCATAGATGGCTTATGAATTAAACAAATTCTCAGGTTGTAAGGTTCATTGTGTTTTTCTGATGATATTGGAGGACTGTTATAGAATAAAGTAAGCAAGATAAAGTTCTGAGAAAATTGTGTCTTTGGGTGGAATATGGTCAATTTGGTCAAAAGTTGGCAGATTTTCAATAAAAAATATTCAGCAAAACCTGACCAATATGTACAAACTCCTAAAAGAGATCTAGTAAATATCTTTACATAGTTATGTATCTCGCAGATTCTCAGGATTAATTTGGCACTTGAATTGTCCAAAACGGCCAAAGGATAACTGATCCACATCCAATTTACTCAGAAAGGGTGAATTCGAGATGTACGTGAAAATGTGTTTTCCTTGTAATGCATTATCCATTAAAGTTCATAATTAAAAATACCATATTTGCTGTTAATTAGTGGTTTTTGCTAATTTTTTCACACAAGTGCATGTAGCTTGGTGATGTCTATCAACACAGAGAAAACTGAAAAATTGAATATTTTGACCCTGTAACGCAAATGATGACCAGTTCATGAAGTACGACCATATCTATATATATATATATATATATATATATATATATATATATATATATATATATATATATATATATATATATATATATATCGAGATATATGTGTGTGTATATATATATATATATCGAGATATATGTGTGTGTATATATATATATATATCGAGATATATGTGTGTGTGTGTATATATATATATATATATATATATATATATATATATATATATATATATATATATATATATATATATATATATATATATATATATATAGAGATATATGTGTGTATATATGTATATGTATATATATATATGTATATATATATATGTATATATATATGTATATATGTATATATATATATATATATATGTATATATGTATATATATATATGTATATATGTATATGTATATATATATTCCTCCTCCCCCCTCCCTTCTCAAATATTGACCAATTGCCTGTAGATGGATAATCCTTTCACTCACCTTTCAGGCCATAAAAGTTGGTTCCATAAGCTCACTATCAAAGGCAGGGCTGGTCGGATAGTTTTACGATAAGTACACTCACCTCTGAGCTGTTTAGCCTGAATCTCAACCCAGCTATAAATTACCAATGGTTTTTCACAGGTAGGGCAAGACATCAATGTGTGCACCGTCCATTGGAAGGATGATTGTGTAGAAGACCCATCTGCCAGCACTTGGTGGAAGTGCCGTCTCACTTCTTGGGGCACTCTGGGTACTAGCAAGACCACAACAATGGTGCCGCTTTTCTCATTGCACTCAGTGAGGAATTTCCTAAGGAGGAATTTTCTCATCCCCCTGGATGCCAACCTATGGGGATTGTCCATGCCCTTAAACTTTTAAATGCTGAAAATCGAGCAACGAAGCAGCATGTACCATTTTAGAGGACGGGTGACCCTCGTAAAACACTCGTTCTGATGACGCGTTTTCGCTGTAGCCTGGATTTAATTCAACAACAACAGCCGCATTACATCATTCTGTGTGAATTGTTCACTCACAACGGTTGAAACTATTGCTGCAAAGCGTGTAACAAGTGGCATTGAAGATGATGATCAAGTGAAGAAATCAGGAAAGTCTCATTCATTGGAGGTGAAATTAAAAGTTTTATATTGGTTTGATAGAGGTGCGCGCAGCATTGATATTAATAGAGAGATGGGACTTCTTGATTCTACAGTGAGAAACATTTGTGACAATCGTGATACAATCCGTAAGAGCGCTCGGACAACAACGAATCTCAGTGTTACCATAACTGCAAGAACTGGGCCTGATGCTATTGGGAAAATGGCGAAGATGCTGACCATGTGGATAGAGCATCAGAACCAACAGAACATGCCTGTATCTGGAATGGTCATTCAAGAGAAGGAGAGGAGTTTGTATGGTGATATAACCAAAGATACCAATGATCCAGCGCCTTTTGCTGCCAGCCATGGGTAGTTTGAGCACTTCAAGAGTTTCCATGCATTCCACAATCTCAAGTTGATTGGGGAAGCTGCTGTTGCAGATCATGCTGCTACCAAAATTTTTCCAGCTGTCTTCAAATCGGTGATTGCGGAGAGAGGTTACACACCAAGCCAGGTGTTTAACCTCTGAAACTGGACTTTATTGTAAACGCATGCCTAGCCGCACTTTCATCTCCATCATCTTCATCTCCATCAACTCTGGCCTGAGGCAGTGATTGAGTTCAGAGGTATTACAGAGGCTGAAGTCAGCAAAGCAAGGCAACAGAATGTGGACATTGCCCTGCAAGTGTGATTTGAGGAGGTCAACAAAGATGACGTTGAGGATTTGCTTCTCTCACACATGGAGGAGCGGAGCAATGAAGATCTTCTGGCTCTGAAGGAGGAGTGCATCAGAGAGGAATTAGAATCAAGTCTTGAGGAGGTTGTGCCTGGTAAAACCCTCACGACAAAGGTCATGGCTAACGGTTTCAAATTGGTTGATGAAGCCATGGCCATCATTGATGAACATGATCCTGACTGCATGAGAAGTTCCATGTTATGGAGGGAGATGGAGAATGTCCTGAAATGTTACAAGGTTGACAAACAGGAAATTAAGGCAGCCACTCAAATCTCCCTTATGAAGTTCTTCAAAAAACTCTCAAGCGAATCAGCCTCCATTTCATCTTCTGAGCCTTCGATCTCAACTGGGCAGTCTGCCACACCTGAATAAGTTTTCCACAAGTAATGTGTATTGTATCCAACCCCAATCATGACAACACTTATTAAAAACTAATTCATTTTAATGTTTTTTTTAAAATGTGTTTTATTTATGCATTGTTTACTGCTTTTTTGAGATTTTTCTGTCAGTCTTCAACCGTAAAAGGTTTAAATCTTTCCCGTTTGGAACATAACCCAGATTTTTACACGTTAAATATTTCCCCATAACAGCGTTTTGCGGGAACGCATACTCCACATTGTATGAGGGTCTGCTGTAGAACCTATCTTTGGTAGTTCCTATTACATACAGTCCTGCTACCTGTTGAGTTAGCACTAACACTAAACGTGTAGAATGTTTTGTTTTGTTGTTTGTTTGTTTTGGGGGGGGGGGCGGTTGTGCCAAGTCTTGTAGACAACTCGGCTTCAGGGGCATATGCCAGTTCATTCTGAAAACATTGGTATATGTAACTCCTAGCCTTAAAACGTGGCCGTGTGTGGTTATTCATCTCACGGCTTCAGTTGTGTTCCATTTGGTCTCTGTTAATACACTGTCTCTTCCCTCCCTTTTGCTGGGTTTAGGGTGCTGTACATTTCATTGCATCTACACCAGAATGGGATGTTCTGGCCAAACCTTGAGGAGTCGGGCTGTACAACAGTCGGTGTGGGTCCTGGAGAAGGCTTCACCGTCAATATACCATGGCAAGAGGTATGGCATAAGGAAGGACAAGCAGTGTGCCAGAAGGGTATTGTTGTTTGTGTTTTGCAGGGAAACGAAGATGTGACAGGTGGGCATTGATTCCTTGTTGAATGAAGCCTTTTTGTGAGTTTGAGTTTGTAAGTGTAATTTTGTGATTATTTATGCATTGCTGCTTCCTTTTTAAACTAAGGGAACAAAAGCATCATTAAATGTAGTCAATGTGTTTGCAACTTTCAAGGGTTCTGTTTGAGTATGTGCACGTCGAGTTGCATCAATCTGAACCACAGTGATGCGAAGAAAACATCGGTGAAATAGTATGCTCGGAATTTAAAATGAGGTCACTTGTATTGTATTGTTTTCGGGACGTATTTTGAAGTTTTCCTATTTTTTGTATGTTCAGAATTGTTTGGTGGTATTCAATGGTGGTGGTATAATGATATGGGGATGTAGTGGTGATCAAGAAGGGGTTAATGGTGTTGTTGCTGATGATTGCACTTGTGGTGATGTTGAGCCGTCTTGGTGGTTGTAAGTGATGCTGATAATGGTGAAATAGAGGCTTTTGGTGGTGGTGGAGGTGGTGGTCATGGTAATGTTCTTGATTATGGTTTGCTGTTGCAGATATGTTGGTGTTGTCGCTGCTTATTTTGATCATGTCTTTTTCATGTACTACCAGCCTGGAATGACAGATGCTGACTACCTTGCTGCTTTCCATCACATTGTCCTACCAATTGCATACCAGGTAATGGAGTCCTCATTCTCCTCCTTAGTAACCCGCACTCAAAGTCGTTTTCTCCAGCCTGTTCATTCTCTCTGCAAACTCACCAGAACCATAAATATATTTAGTTTGTGTTTTACCAGCCTGTGAGGTTCATGGGATGTAATCATAGACTAGGAGAGCATTTCATGTCTGCCAAATGATTTGCATACTTAATCTGGCCATTCACAAGACCATGAGTTAAGAGTTTAGACACAGTGGCTAAAAGAGCCCAACTTTACTTTGACCTTACAATAAAAGTGTTAGCCAAAGGGTTTGCACAATCTTGTGCATGAAATTGTGTCATAGTGTTAAAACTCTCAAATTTAAACACAAATAAAATTGGAAAGTCAAAGTTGAACATTCTGAAGAACATTCTGAAATCAACTATCGGTTCAAATGCCGCGTTTTTTTATATCTGTTAATCCATGTATTTTACAACCCGTCACATTAGCTCCGAATAGATTGACTGAACTCTACTCAGCTAATTAGACACCCATTTGATGATATTGTGCAGTATAGTGCCACCTAACAAGAAAAGCTTAAGCTTTATGGAAAGATGTGCATACAAAATCTCGTTTATTGGTCACCGTGGGAATTTCCATCAGATATTAATTTTTTTCTGTCTCCTATTTCATTACCATGGTGAAATGGAGCCAAAATGTATTCACTAAGAGGCTTTTTTTTTTTTTTTTTTTTTTGGTTTACAGAATTTTATGTATTTATTTGCAAATTCAAAAAGATAGTTAAAGCTCAGACTACTACTACTGCTACAACTACAACTACTATTGCTACTACTACTATGTTTACTACTACATTAATCGGCTCCATTGTTTCCTATGCCACCCTGAGGTGGACAGAGGTGGTTTACATATCTGTTTGTCTGTGAGGAGGGTATCTCAAAAAGTTATGGATGGATTAGGCCGAAACTTGGTGGACGGGTTGGGTGTGTGACAAGGACCCATCAATTTGATTTTGATAAGGATCCGGATCCAGATACTAGGTCCCCCAAAACTGATTACCGTATTTTCCAGTGTATAAACCGCACTTTTTTATCGGCAAAAAGGTAAAACTTGAGGGTGTGATCAATACATGGGTATCGAAAAAAAAAGTCTTAAAAATGATCAATGCTGAATTTCAATTATATTCCAAATGCACACTTTTGTTTTGCAGTCAGAACTGCTTTTAAGCTCAATTCTACCATTTACATTTTGAAAATCGGTTCAGGTTAAGAGTTTGTACAATGTTTTATTAACCGTGTGCAGAAATTAAATAAATAAAAAACGGAGACACCAGGAGTTTAGGTGCGTGGCATGTATTTAGAGCCTCATGGCTCTGAAAATTCCATTAAACACAAAAAAGAAGAAGATGAACACCTTGTCTCACATCAAAAGAAGAATTATTCACAATAGCCAGGGGTTCACACAATTTATTTTTATTTTTATTTTATTTGGTTCTCCAATGAGTACTCGCAGAAATGGTTTGGTACTCACGGGAAAAAAATAATGTCGGCTTCGAGCTTGCTCGTCGACTTTCCCAAGTGCCACTCCGACTTTTAAAACGCCTCTCAGTTTCGAATGCACCTCACTCCTCTGTAAGTGCTCTCTCAGAATGTCAGCTCAAGACAAAACACTCGCAAGACATTCTTTTTTTTCGTTTTCCGACGCTCCTGAACCTCCTCTTGTTCCTCCTTTGTCACGTGTTCTCCTTAGATCTTTTTTCCTTTATCTTCTAAGTTATAAACCCACAATATCACTTGCAAATTATAACATTATCATTTATAAACTTAATTTTGAAATTGCAGTGGATCAATTATCAGAATTGGAACATGGAACAATGGAACAATCTTACCTACATAAGCTGAGAAACCCTCCTCTTCTTCCACTTTGCCCACGTATTCTCCTCAGAGATATATATATATATATATATATATATATATATATATATATATATATATATATATATATATATATATATATATATATTTTTTTTAATCTTGTATGTTATAATATATCTTACAAATTCTAATGTTATCGTTTTAAACTTTATGTTGTGTACTTCAATTAAATTTTGAAATAACAGCACAGTACTGTATATCTGAATTATCAGGGAAGAATCTCAGCTACACGCGTTGAAAAACCTATCAAAATCCTCTGTTGTGCTCGTATGTTTTTGAGCTTTCAGAGCACCTTTGAAGTACGCATTTAGTTTGTTTTTTTCCGACGCCTGCGTACCAGTTATGTGAACCCGTGACATTGGGTGACAATAGCTAGTCGAATGACGGAGCACCCACTTGAAATAAGCTTGCGCGCAAATGTATGTTCATCTGACAACAGGCTGGGGGCTGTCACGTGACCCTCAAGAAGGGCCGCTTTATGCTTCTTGAGTGCCTCAGCTTACGTCACCAGATTACATCATGTACCATTCATTATTTCTATCAAGGTGTTCATTCACCACAGCGTTCAAGCACTCTGTCTGCCGGTCTGCAGAAGAGTTTGGGAACCAGGAAGTTGGGAGTGATTCGGCATGGACGAGTCCATCATCTGGCAATGGAGAACAAGCAAAGCAATGATAGAGAAGGTGCCAAGGAAGAAGAAGGCGCTGAGGTGGAAAGTCAGCAAGGGGAGCTTCTCGTTGCTTGGGTCCAGGAGACGGGAGAGAGCAGAGGGTTCCTTCATCTCAACACTTGCTCTCAGGCTGAAGATGAAGAGCTGAGTTAAGGAGGATGACATTGGGGACTTCACGACCAGCCTGCCATGGACTTACAGGTTCATGCCACGCTATCAACTGTCGGTTTGATGCCACACACACATCTCCCAGCATCTACCCAATGATATGGCTGATAAGATGCCGCACTTCCAGTCCTACATCATCAAGCTTCACCAAGAGCATAAATATACCCTCAGCAGGATCGGGAATGCCGATTAGACTCCCCCCCTTACCTTCGACTTACCGATAGGGACAACCATCGCATTTGAAAGAGAGAGCGCAATGTGATGATCAACACGACTGGTCACGAGAAGGACCGATTCACCATCATGCTCGCCTGCACCACAGATTGTGGCAAGCTTCCCCCATATGTCGTGTTGAAGAGGAAGACTGCCCAAAGACAAGTTTCCAGCCAGTGTCATTACCTTCGCAAACTTTGTTGCGAAGGTTATGTTTTGATCTCTGTGTATTTATTTATTTATTCATTTATTTATTTATTTATTTATTTGTGAATATGTGTGTTTGTTTGTTTGTTATTCGCATAACTCCAAAAGTATTGAACTGAATCGCAGAAAATTTGGTGGGATGATTGGTTATCATCCGAGGACCATTTGATTAGATTTTGGGAGTGATCGGGTCAAAGGTCAAGGTCATGAAAAGGTCAAAATCGTCAGTTTTACCATAGCTTGGTCAATTTGCATGCAACTAATGCCAAAATGTTCAGAATTCAATGCCCCATCTTGTGATATGTGACATGACACAATGACGTAATAACCCTTATTAGCGGTTGGGAGTCAAAGGTCGGGGGGGGGGGTCACGACATTGCAAAATGTGCGGTTTTAGTCATAACACGGTCAATTCTTATCTGATTTGCATGAAACCACCAAAATGTTGACTGTTCTGTTCCCCACACTCTAATACCAATTACAAAATTAAGAGTACAAATGTCAAGGTTGAGGTCATGAAAAGGTCAAAAACATCATTTTTGTACAATGAATGTTTGTTTGTTCACAATAAATAACTTATTTAGAAAAACAGAAACTCGTGTGTGCTAAATGCCCCTAAAATGCCAGAAAATAATTTCTTATAATGTGACCAGTTGTCAGATTGACTTGACACTGACACCCAAGAAGGTCAGGGAATTCATACACAAATTGTACAATGTACATGAATCAGTGTCAAACAGCAGGAAATTTAATGTTTTTAAGCCATCATAACACATTAGATGGCAGATGTGGTATGGGATTAAATACCCTCACAATCAACAGTTTCTGGGGGGGGGGTGCAAAATGTAGCGTTGGCGAAGGTATGCGCTCTACTGAGTGCCCGCTCTAGTTGTTTGTGCACAGCAGAAGGGGTGGATAGACAAGGGACTGGTCCAGGACTGGGTGCACATGGTCTGCAGTCGTAGGCCAGATGGTGGTCTCCCCCGATGATGGAGAATGTTAGTCCTGAATGTGTTCATATGTCACAAGACCAATAACACCAAATGCTTCTCCGTCGGACCAACATCGATCTCGTCGTCATCCCAGGTGGGATGACCACTCCTGCAGCCCCTCGATGTGTCCATCAACAAGCTGTTCAAGGACGGGCTACGTCACTCCTGGTCTGACTGGATAACGAGTGGGGAGAAGATCAACACCAAGAGCGGGAGGATGAGAAACGTCGACCTTCCGATTATCTGCGGCTGGATCATCAAGATGTGGGAAGAGATACTGTCGGACATCATCAAGAAAGCATTTCTGAAATGCTGCATCTCCAGCCACATGGACGGCACAGAGGACGACATCATTTGGGAGGAGGAGGAGGAGGAGGAGGAGGAGGAGGCTGCAAATGACGGTGACAGCGACGTGGGCTTTCTCTACCCTGATTCGGACAAGGAGTTACGTGCCGTCTGCGATGAGGATTTCATTTTCTTCATTTTTCTAGTAACAAATAATCCTCTTTATAATATTAAAAAAATAAGAAAAATATAAACTTCTTGTAAATGAGAATAAGACTGTTAGACAATTAAGTGGACATTGGAGTAAGCATGTTGATACCTCCATAATTTTGTTCTGTACAAACGTATTTAGATCCAGATCTGATAATAAAATGATCAATATATTCATTTATTTTGAGGGTGAAAATCAGGGGTGCGGTTAATACACCGGAAAATACGGTATGTAGCACGCTATTTCAAAAAGCTCTGGATGTTATGACAAAACTTGGTTGAGTTGGTAAGTGACAAGAACAAGCCAATTAGATTTTGGTTAAGGTTCAGATGCATATCTGATCTATCAGTGGGATACAAAACATAAACTGTTCAGCCTGGCAGAGGTATTATATGCGTTCTTCCAAGTGCCATTTTAGTTCTCGCATGTGTGTGTGTGTGTGTGTGTGTGTGTGTGTGTGTGTGTGTGTGTGTGTGCGCGTGTGTGTGTCTGTGTGTGCGTGTGTGTGTGTGTGTGTGTGTGTGCGTGTGTGTGGGTGTGTGTGGGTGCGTGTGTGCGTGTGCGCGTGTGTGTGTGCGCGCGCGTGTGTGTGTGTGCGTGTGTGTGCGCGTGTGTGCGTGCGCGTGCGTGTGTGTGTGCGCGTGCGTGTGCGTGCGTGCGCGTGCGTGCGTGCGCGCGCGTGTGTGAGGGGGAGGGGGGATCAGCCAGGAAACGATTTTCTGCCTTAAATCTTTCATGAACTGGCTGACCAGGTCTGACTTGGGGCTGAACGTGACGGGGATTTTGAATTTGTTTAGGGTGCCAGCTATACCTTGTCTGCACTTCCCAAATTACACCGTGGAATCTTTAACATCCATCAATGACCAGTGGTGACATACGGGTCCTCTGGCTTAATGCTCTTCCAATGGTCGTCACACACATTGATGCATTATCCTGCCTGCGGAACACATTTTATCGATGGGTCGGGATTCAAATCCAGGGTAGACAACTTGGAGGTGTGAGTGAGCCCACCTCTAGGCTATCCTGCCAGTAATAAAGTCCAGCCACTCAGCTACATGCTATATTTGCAGCAACCATGCATACCCATATGAAATGTGCTCCAACTTCTTTAGTGCACACATTTATTCCTTCTGGTTTACAGGTTTAGTCCTGATCCAATTCGCAATACCTTCCTCCCATTTTAGATGCATTTGGTGAAGTTGAAGTCTCCCCTTCCAATCTCCCACCTCTTTTTTTCCAGTTTTTCTTTCCTGAGAGTTTTCTCCTGCTGCATCCATCTTGTCCACCACCTGCATCTTCCCCTACCCCTCATTCTTGCCCATATCCCTTGTTTGTCCGTCGCCATCTATTTTGTCCCTCGGCCCTGCTGTTGGTGTTTCCTTCTCTCTTTCTGTTGTTCCTTTTGTTCTGTTGCGTCTTCAACCATTCTTTGTTGTAGCTCTTCCACGAGCTTTAACTTTTCTACAAAATAAAATAAAATAAAAGGATAATTAAAGCTGCTCAGCCATGTGAGAAAGCCGGCACTTCAGATGACATCTTAGAGAAATGAATGACCCAGATTTCTAAATCTGCAATGATGTTTTTTTGTATATATTGTACATGCTTTGATCTCTAAATTTTGTGACCTTTTCATTGACTTTCCTCACCTCCACCCCACATCCCCCACTTAACCCATTCCTTTTGCTGCAGTTTTGTCCTCAACTGGTGTTGGTCTGTGCTGGCTATGACTCACTGTCAATGGACCCAGAGGTATGATTACCTCCTTGGTCTTCAAGGTGATGTCAGACATGCTTGACTTCCACCAACTGTTGGATTTCTCCTTGTTTTCCAATAATTGGTTGATATTTTGATAAGAAAAGCTATTCCACAACCCAACCCCACTCTGTTGCTGACATTGTAATTATATTAACTGAGGCTGTTTAGGGGTGGTTTGATTATGAATAATCATTTTAATATATTTTGTACTTTACACCGAGACTGTAGTATACTTTTTGTTGTTGCATGGTTTCCACTGTCGTATTCAGTCGAAGAGGAATCGATGCATCTGTGTGAAACGTTTATTGACAAATCATGAATTATGATTTAATAACTGCCTGTAAAAAACAAACAAACAGAGATTCTGGTGGTGGAAGATAGTGCATATTGCTTGTGATGGAATCAGTCGGTTGTTTCAAAATGCAATTGATTATCCGGATATCCAAAAGATCCTACCTGTTCAAAGATCCTGTGGTCCTATCTCTCTGGTATTGTTTCACTCATTGCAGGGTGGAATGCTCGTCACACCCTCCTGCTTTGCTCACCTGACTCATCGGCTCATGGCATTGGCAAATGGGCAGCTCTGTCTGGCGCTGGAGGTAACAACCTCCCAAATATCCTTGGCAGGGCTCTCTGCATCGCTTGGTTGTTAGACCGTTAAATGCAGATGTACTTTTTTGGGCTGTTATAACTGTAGGATTTGTACATTTCATATATATATATATATATATATATATATATATATATATATATATATATATATATATATATATATATATATATATATATATATATATATTCCGTACGAGTTCCGCCGTGGGTGAAGTACCCTGGTAGCTGGATCACGTGGGTACTTAGGTAAGTTGAAGTTGGCAATTCACCCTACCCCACGTGATCTCCCCATTGGCGTATTTCGGTCCAACACTACCAAGATCCGTCGACCCGGGCTTACCTGGGCTGGCGATCTGTAAATTCGGGCGATCGAGCCGAGACGGCCCCACTGCTTCATCGAGGCGAGGGTCGTGCTCGTGGCGACGCGCCGGCGGGAAACCACAACAATATATATGTGTATATACAGTGTATGTATGTATATATATATATATATATATATATATATATATATATATATATATATATATATATATATATATATATATATATATATACACATACATACATACATACATACAGTGTTCCCTCGCTATATCGCGGCTTCACTACATCGTGGGTTTTCAATGAAGAGGCGCCTGATGAAGAGGCGTCTCCAGTAGAAGAGATTTAATGCTCTTCATGGCTGTGCAGTACTACATTCATCTCATCATCGTCATCTTCATCGTCATCAGTACTGCACAGCTATAATCATCATCATCATATCTTCATAGGTCAGTACCCATAATACGGTTTTTTTGATAGTTTATAGTACAATATAGTTTTTTAAAAATTATTTTGGTCTTTGGCTTTGCAGCCCCATGAAGTCGCATTTCCGATTAATTTTTTTTTTCAAATAACTGATTAAATGTGTGTGGGGAAGGTTAATAAGAGTGTGTGGATGCTGTATAATGGTTTAAAATACGTTTAAAATGTGTTTAAATATATTTAAATAATTAAATTAATATGTGGTTTCCACTTCGCGGATTTTCACCTATCGCGGGTGGGTCTGGAACGCATTAACCGCGATAGGTGAGGGAGCACTGTATATCTATGATATATGATATATGATATATGATGTATGAGTGTATAAATGTGTATATATATATATGTATGTATATATATATATATATATATATATATTTATATATATATATATATACACACATGTATGTATATATATATTTTTTTACGAGGTGTGTTCAAAAAGTATCCAACCTTAATTTTTCATGCGTAAACAAATGAAGCTTGAGAGGCGTGGTTTGGTGCACGTATGTAGGCGATCCTAATTCGTATGCGTGAATATTTTCCCGCCTGCAGAAGCTGTCAGTCGTCGACAGATCGCCGATGAGTGAGGAAGTGTAAATGAGCGCTGTCGAATTTTAGTTTTTGACAAAATGACAGAAAAACTTGAACAACGCTACTGCATCAAATTTGTTGTAAAGCTTGGCGATTCCCAAGTGGAAACGATCCACAAGATTCATCAGGCCTTCGGGAATGAAGCAATGGGCACCACACAGATAAAATAGTGGTACAAACGCTTCAAAGATGGTTGCACATCTGTGGAAAGTGAAGCACGTTCTGGTAGGCCCTCAACATCCCGAAATGAGATCGTCATTGACCAAGTGAGGACCCTGCTGATGCAGGATCGTCGAATCACGATCGGAGAACTTGCAGACGAGGCGGGCGTCAGCATTGGATCCATTCATTCCATTGTGACTGAGGATTTGGGCTTAAGGAGAATCTCAGCGAAGTTCGTGCCAAAGCTGCGAACGATCGAGCAGAAGCAACTCCATTTGGAGATCGCACAGGACATTCTGGAAACTGTGTACAACGATCCCAACTTCTTCAACACAGTGATCACTGGCGATGAGACCACAGTGATTGTCATTTTGTCAAAAACGAAAATCCAACGGCGCTCACTTACACTTCCTCACTCATCGGCGGTCTGTCGGCGACTGACAGCTTCTGCAGGCGGGAAAATATTCACGCATACGAATTAGGATCGCCTACATGCGTGCACCAAACCAAGCCCCCCTAGCTTCATTTGTTTACGCACGAAAAATTAAGGTTGGATACTTTTTGAACACACCTCGTCTACAAGGGGTCCTCGACTTACGACGGAGTTTCGTTCCTGCGACGCATCGTAACGTGATTTTCCGCGTAAGTCAGAACACACCTTTTCGTTTGTTCTGCCCCTCATTCCTAAAACAATCTTTTAAGCTTCTCCTGAATCAACATAAGGTTCATTGGGATACGCCGTTGATGGTGGTCTTCCAGCCAAAGCACTACTGTAAAATTTGGGCTATTAGCCGCAACTTTTTCCCTTAAGTTCGACCTCTGCGACTAAAATAACGATGCTCCTTGTTTATGGATTTTTCCGATGTTGCGGGTTTTCCCGATGACGCGTTCAGGCCAAATCAAGTTGTTGTCGTCAGTCTCCAGTCTATGTTTAGATTCACATTAGGTTTCAAAGCTGGTTTTGACTCTTCGTGAATTCAAAACTCACTGTAAAAGTCCTCTTCCTGCAGAAAGTCAACTAATTTTCCTGACTCATCACAGAGAGGTTATTCCTCTTACTTGGATAGACATCGTTATTTATCTATATGGTATTTATATTTACGTTTATTACCTTGCGTTGTTAACCGAAACTTGAAAAATGTGGAATGAGCGAGGTAAACCACAGCTGAGCTGGTAAAAGTTCAATCCACACTCCAAGTGTCTTCCCTGATCGCCGCGGCTGTTTTTGTGTTTCCCTGCTTTCTTCAGTGATGAGTTTGCGCCTCAGAATATATTTAGAGAGATATTGATTTGGTAAGAGTATGGTATGAAGAAACAAGAGGTCCACACGAGGAATTCAAAACTCACAGAGGGGCGAACTTTCTCGCTGCAAAAGTCAACAAAGGCTTTCAGGGGTAGGAAATGCCAATGGCACATGGATGGTCGGGGTGTTTCTACTGTTCAGATTAGACTCAAAGCAAGATCAATCACTTTTTGTGGCTAATTTTCGGACGTTTTTGCGCTTGTTTTTTTTTCTTAATAATTTATGGGTGATGCGTCTTAACCATGAAGCGTCGTAAGTCGAGATTGTCGTAACCCGAGGATTGCCTGTATGTATATGTATGTATATATATATATATTGTTACGTCTGAGGGGGGAGGGTATGAATTCAAAGGGTAATTAGGATGTTTAATTAGGTATGCCATGCTGTTCGAGTTGTACCAGGATCTCGATGTAATAAGTAGCAATTCAGTGGTGATAAGTTGTCTCGTAAATGTCCATTTCTTTAAGGGGGAAATGATAATTGTCACGTAATTAGATAGGGAGACGGGTTAGGGTAAGTGTGTATGCGTATCCCCTTTTAGTATTCCCTGTAGGATTGCCGTGACGTAACAGGACAGTGCTGCGGATGGCTCCGCCCCTTGATCACGATTGGCGGAAGGCGATGGCGGAGGGCCAATAAAAGGGCTCGATTGGAAGTGACGAGGACTCGAGTATAAAAAGGTTCTCTTCGGGAGAAGAGGGGGAGGAAGAGTCATAAAAAGAAAGCGTCTGGTCGAGGCTGTTGGTCTCGGAGAGTGCTCTCTCGTTGCGCTGGTTCGTTCCTGGATTCATCGTGTCTCGTGGCCTTGCTGTGCCTCATGCCTCACCTCGGTTGGCTCTGGAGTTCTGCTGGCTCGGAGTATGGGACCGAATGGCGGGCGGACCTGCCTCCCTCTCCTGCTCGCATCTTGGCGCGAGAACTGGCTCCCTGGCGGCTGTGAGCGGTCTTGGGCCTACACCAGGAGGTCGACACCACCAGGAACAGCACCACGGTGGCTGGTTGGAGCTCACAGGCCGGAAACCGCGGCTCTGTGCGGAAGGGCTGACGGAACCTCGGCACCACCGTGTCTCCTTCCCCTGACGAGCGCAACGCCAGCTCGTCCGGCACCAATCCAGTGACTGTTACGTCGACACCACGGGCAAACCTGACCATCAGCTACGTGTGTGTGTGTGTGTGTGTGTGTGTGTGTGTGTGTGTGTGTGTGTGTGTGTGTGTGTGTGTGTGTGTGTGTGTGTGTGTGTGTGTGTGTGTGTGTGTGTGTGTGTGTGTGTACCTGGCGCCTTAGAGGGTTTGAGATTTGTATATCCATTGGAATTGTTTGTGTTTTCCCCATGCCCGAACCCACACCACCATCCCCTCGAATCGCCCCGGATCCATCCTCTTGCCGAGTCTTATTATCGTTCTGGTTTGAGAAATAAACATTATTAACTCAGTGAAAAGCGGCTCGTGCCACCTTCCTTGTCCCGTTTGCTGTCGAGCGATTTAAAACCGCCATCTTTGGGTTATAAAAAAATAAACCGCCTCCATCGTTTCGGCTCATTCTACGTTGGCGGGACTGTTCAAGTCCCGTGGACGTCACATTGGTGTCAGGGTGTTGGATGTTCGAACCCCTCTAAATTATATTTGGTATCGGGAGAGTATACCAGGATTAAAATCTCGCCACAAATTGGAATATAACATTACTACAGAACTGCGCGCGAGCGCGGGAAAAGTTTTGCGGGAGTTTTCAAATTAAATTTAATTGGCGGCAAACGGGACTTCTGCACCATGGCGGATGTGCAGATGTTGGAGGAGGAAGGCCACATGTCGGGCAGCGAGTCGGGGGAAGAAGGGAGAGACGGGGGTAGGATCGGAACCTCCCCCATTCCGAGCGTGGACCGTGCTTCATCGGCCGTAATGGAGCCGGCATCGCCGGAAACCGGCGCGATGTCGATCTGGACAATGTTGGAACGTTTAATGAGTGAAATTACAGCACGGGGCAAAAATGACGGCACATGGGGCAGAAATGGCAAATCAATTCGTGACACAGAGGGCAGAAATGACAGATCAATTGGGGGTAATGGGGGAACAGTTGGGTGCACAGATTGATTTAATGAGGGATGAATTGGGGGAAAAGATGGAGAAAATGAAAACTGAGATGCAGGAGTGTGTGTGGATGTTCAATTGGGGGAAATACAAAGTAAATTCGAGGATAGATTGGAGGAAGCAAAGGTAGACATTACATTGGAGGGGGAAAATATACAGAAAAAATTGGTAGATAAAATTGATGCAACGATCGTTCGGGTTGATAAAGTGGATGAAGGTCTGGAACGTCATCGTGCCTGTGTAGATGCTCGTATGCAGCTGCAAGTAGAAGAGTGGGGAGAGCTGAGGAAGCAAGGGATGAATTTGGCGGAGGAAGTTAAAGGATTGGAGGCTCGTTTGGACGAAAACGATAAAATTATGAGCCAAGAGGAAGACTTGGATAAAGGCCTAGTAGAGCCGTGTTTTGAAAGAAGAGTGTCCGGGTTGGTTGAGGAGCAGCTACAAACTCGCGACGGAGCCTTGGAGGAGGTTGTGCGGGCCCAGAAGATCCCGCGGGAAGAGGTGAATCGGTCCATTCAACGTTTGGAACAGGAGGCAAAATTGACCCATGAGACCCTCACCGCAAAACATCTTTGGCTACAGGGGGCTCCGAAATTGGATACGCAGCCACAAGGGTGTTTGATCCCTGGGCTGGATTCGGACAAGGGAGAAACTGGGAAGCGGGCCACCGGGAAAGTGATCCCCCTGGTAAATTTTGATGGGTCAGAGAGCCTTGAAGCTTTTCTGACGCAATTTGAGTATATTTCCGGACTAAAGTGGTGGAATGAGCGGGAACGTACAGGGAATTTGGTGGCAACGTTGCGGGGACCAGCCACAGATGTGTTAAACGTGATCGCGGTGGGGATGTTGACCAGCTCCCACATTTGCGAGGCGTTGAGCCGTCGGTTTGGGTTCGCAGCAAACTGTGATCTGGTGCGGGCCCAGCTCCAGCACCGCAGATTAAAGTCGGGCGAGACAGTGCAGGAGCTGGCACAGGACATTTACCAATCAGTCAGGATCGCTTATCGGGACCTCTCAGTGGAGGCGTAGGACAGACTGGCACGAGAGAAATTTTTAGCTGCTCTTCCGGACCCTGAAGTCCGAGCGCTAGTGGAGCTACAGGATCCACCCACCGTGCACCGAGCGGCCGAGTGCCCGGCCAGGCTGGCCTCGTGGAGTCGGCCGGGTCGGGTGCCCGAGAGGCCATTGGTGACTATCTGACAGGCGGAGATTCGGGATCAGGGAGGGGGGCTGGGAGAAATTGGCATTACCCAAATGTTTCAGGAAATTTGCCAGAAACTGTCAAGTTTGATAAGGGGTAATTCGGCAGTAGGTGCGCCACAGCGGCGGGGTCCAGCCCAGCTAATAGAGCAATTCGATTATGGCCGAGGGGGTCCGGAACCGGAAGAAACATAACACCGATCCCCATGGGGGCCTTTTATGGGGAGTTGTTTCCGGTGCGGGCGAAGAGGACACGTGCAGCGATATTGCCAGTACCCGGTGATGGAGGGACCCTCCAATAGACTTTTAGTCTCGGAGAGGATGAATCCTCCTGCTGAACCGCCAGGTCTATCCGAGGTGCCCTTACCTAGGTTGAGTCTGGAGATCACTGTCGGGGGGTCGGGGAGACTAGATCGGGCTGAGCAATAGGGCCATGCTCGGCTGGTGAGATTGTAGCGAAGTGCCCTCCTTTGGTGAAAATCGTGAATTGTGGGAAAATTGGCATGGGTTTGTAAGTTCTGCTGGATTTTTGAGTGACAATAGGGACAGTGGGTAATTGGTAACAAAGCGGGCACGAGTGGCTGGTGCGTGGATTGGGTGAGGAGAAGTGCTGTGTGAGTTGTTTCAAGTTAAGAAGTGAAATGTATGGTGCACACATTGATTTTTTATTGGACATGGTGTGGTAACAGGGAAGGTCATGGTCGGTGAAGTGTTAGAAATGCAGGTGTCACATGTAAGGCCGATGGGGTGGGGGGTGTCATGTGGGTTTTGTGGGTGGGGATGATGTGCTTGTCCGCAGGGATTGCTGAGGCTCATGGTGAGCGGGAATTGCGACCCCCTTCAAGGAGATTCACCCCTGGTGGCTGATGGTGACAGTGTCTGGAGGCAACTGGGAGAGGGTCTGGTTGGGGGACCAAGGCAGTTAGGACCTTGGCGACCCAGGAAGGCCAGAGGAGCTCGTGAGACCCCTTCCTGTGTGTTGTACGGGGTTAGAGCTGATGGCTACCAGGGGGGTGGGAATCAAAGGGAGCGGGGCGGAGAAACGTCACGGTTGGACTAAAGCTTACCTGTGGGCATAGTTGTACCTGAGATGCCCCCATCATCTTGTGGTAACCCACCCCACGGCCATGACGGGATTCAGCCTGAATCATTAAAATGGGGACCATGACCTAGAAATGTGATGATAACCATGGTGTGAGTGTTGTGAAGATGTGTGAGTCACACTCGATCCCGCACAACTTGACATGTGCAGCACGGGCATGATGTTCGCATAATTTTGGTCTGAAGTAAATTTGAAAATTGGCTCCCCAGGTAACGCTGGGTCTATTTGCATCCACTGGGGTCGCAGTCGCGTGTAAATATCCCGTGAATAGTGTCGTTAAGGCTTAGAGTCGGGATGTAAAGTATAAGTGTTGCGTTTTTGTGGAACCTTTTGTTTCTCCTCCCCAAATCACTGGAAGAGTGTTGGACAGGAGCGATGATCCAGAGGATGGAGTGCAACTTCGCTCAGTGCTCTTGTGTGATGAAATAAAATAAATTAAAAAAAAAAAAAGATGAATGATTGTTTAGGCGAGGATAAGGCCATAAGGGGGTAGTACGTTAAGCAGGATAGGTAAGTTAGCAGCGGCTTGCTGCCCATTGCCCCTCCTACTTTATTTCGTTAGGTTAAATAGGTGTGAATCGGTAAGTGTTAAGGCTGGTACGGTAGCGCCTTTGATATACCTTGCAGGAGCTACGGTACCAGAGGAGGGGGCAGTGTTACGTCTGGTGGGGGGGGGGGTATGCATTCAAAGGGTAATTAGGATGTTTAATTAGGTATGCCATGCTGTTAGAGTTGTACCAGGATCTCGATGTAATAAGTAGAAATTCAGTGGTGATAAGTTGTCTCGTAAATGTCCATTTCTTTAAGGGGGAAATGATAATTGTCACGTAATTGGATAGGGAGACGGGTTAGGGTAAGTGTGTATGCGTATCCCCTTTTAGTATTCCCTGTAGGCTTGCCGTGACGTAACAGGACAGTGCTGCGGATGGCTCCGCCCCTTGATCACGATTGGCGGAAGGCGACGTCGGAAGGCCAATAAAAGGGATCGATTGGAAGTGACGAGGACTCGAGTATAAAAAGGTTCTCTTCGGGAGAAGAAGGGGAGGAAGAGTCATAAAAAGAAAGCGTCTGGTTGAGGCTGTTGGTCTCGGAGAGTGCTCTCTCGTTGCGCTGGTTCGTTCCTGGATTCATCGTGTCTCATGGCCTTGCTGTGCCTCGTTCCTCACCTCGGTTGGCTCTGGAGTTCTGCTGGCTCGGAGTACGAGACCGAACGGCGGGCGGACCTGCCTCCCTCTCCTGCTCGCATCTTGGCGCGAGAACTGGCTCCCTGGCGGCTGTGAGCGGTCTTGGGCCTACACCAGGAGGTCGACACCACCAGGAACAGCACCACGGTGGCTGGTTGGAGCTCACAGGCCGGAAACCGCGGCTCTGCGCGGAAGGGCTGACGGAACCTCGGCACCGCCGTGTCTCCTGCCCCTGACGAGCGCAACGCCAGCTCGTCCGGCACCAATTCAGTGATTGTTATGTCGACACCACGGGCAAACCTGACCACCAGCTACGTTGTGTGTGTGTGTGTGTGTGTGTGTGTGTGTGTGTGTGTGTGTGTGTGTGTGTGTGTGTGTGTGTGTGTGTGTGTGTGTGTGTGTGTGTGTGTGTGTACCTGGCGCCTTGGAGGGTTTGAGATTTGTATATCCATTGGAATTGTTTGTGTTTTCCCCACGCCCGAACCCACAGCACCATCCCGTCGAATCGCCCCGGATCCCTCCTCTTGCCAAGTTTTATTATCGTTCTGGTTTGAGAAATAAACATTATTAACTCGGTGAAAAGCGACCCGTGCCACCTTCCTCGTCCCGTTTGCTGTCGAGCGATTAAAACCGCCATCTTTGGGTTATAAAAAAAATAAACCGCCTCCATCGTTTCGGCTCATTCTACGTTGGCAGGACTGTTCAAGTCCCGTGGACGTCAAAATATGATAATATATATATATATATATATATATATATATATATATATATATATATATATATATATATATATATATATATATATATATATATATATATATATATATATACTTAACAAAAATATAAACGCACCAAGCGATTGTTACTATTTTACCTCGAACTCATTAAAACTAAATCTTCACGACAATTTGGTTATAGAATCCATGACAATTGAGCATTAAATTTCAAAGAGTTCCTTGAGAATTCTGGCGACAGTCTTTGCGCTACAACAGCCGACACAACCGAGGTGTCACTGTCAGAGTTCACACAGTCAGTAGCGGGTGTTGGCCTCCCTCAAGCGGTTACACACCGTCTGGGCTGAAATGCGCCTGTTATGCAGCCCGACAGTCTCATCGGCAGTCCTCGTGGCCGGTCGGAGTCGATCCCGGAGATGTTGCAGCCTCATGTGACGATCCTGACCGGTGGTGGTCACACGTGGTCGCCGGGCATGTGGGCGGTTCACGGTGCTTCCAGTCTCTCTGAGGTGCGTTCTCAGGTGGCTAATGGTGGAGTGGTGGACATTGAAGTGTGCTGCAACGGCCCGTACTGACGTCCCAGCATTCAGCATGCCAATGGCACGCTCCCTCAAGATTTGTGACATCTGTGGCATGTTTACATTTGGCACCAGTCCGCATTTTGGGGAGGCCTTTTATAGGGCAAGCTATAGGGAGTGTTTGTGTCCTGGTCACGCTCACTGACCATCACTCTGTCAAGCCCCATGGTGCTCATGGGAAGGATTACTCAAGGTGTGAGTCCACACACTCAGAGTGGTCAATTTCAATGGGAACATCTGTCTTGAGCAAAACAAAGGAACCATTGCTCAAACATATCATCGGTTTGACCATTTTCCCATAATGGCAATCTTGACTTAGATATTTAGGTTGGTGCGTTTATATTTTTGTTCAGTATATATATATATATATATATATATATATATATATATATATATATATATATATATATATATATATATATATATATCTATATGAGATATGTGTATATATATATATATATATATATGTATATGTGTATATATACAAATTTGTGTGTATATCTGTACCAAATATTAAGTTCTGTTTTTCTGATGTATCAAATACTTATATCATGCAATAAAATGCAAATTAATTATTTTAAAATCATACAATGTGATTTTTTTCAGGATTTTTGTTTTAGATTCCGTCTTTCACAGTTGAAGTGTACCTATGATAAAAATTACAGACCTCTACTTGCTTTGTAAGTGGGAAAAACCTGCAAAATCGGCATTGTATTAAATACGTGTTCTCCCCACTGTATATATATCCTGATAATTACTTGCCATTTCTTTACTGGATGGTATCCAGGACTCATAAAAAATGCAATTATTAACAACAACAAAAATAACAATGGAGATTTTCATTCTTAAACACTCAATTTGTTTGTCTGTCAATTTTTTTGACCGTGACACAATCCGTCATTACTTATCCAATCTCAACCAAACTTAACAAGAGGATTTAAGGTCACACGATGGAGGTTGCACTAACTTTATTTCCCCCCCAACCCAAGGGGGTTTCCATCTTGGGTGAAATCTGTGTTTAAGTGTATATCTGGGTTAAGATAGGTTATCGTGGCAGTCTTCCAAGGCCACTTCCAATATAAACATATGATAATAGCATAATATTAATATTATGCTTAACAATATTAATACCAATCATGTCCTCTCCCTCTCCCTCTCCCTCTCCCTCTCAGGGATTATTTTCCTTGGACAAATGCCATGTTAATATATATATATATATATATATATATATATATATATATATATATATATACATATATACATACATACATATATATATATACATATACATATACATATACATATACATATACATATACATATACATATACATATACATATACATATACATATACATATACAGACATACATACATACATACATACATATACATATAAATATATATAAATATATACATATACATATACATATACATATATATATATATATATATATATATATATATATATATATTTGTGGCGTTTTATGGGGCACCCCTCCCGGAAGGCATTCTATGCTTATCGCGTTCACCATTACCATAGGCCAGGCGTCGGCAACCTAAACCAGGCCGCGGGCCACTGGGCCACGTTCGGGCCACCTCGCGGGCCGCACCCCCCTCCCAACGCGAAAAAATAATAAACACACCTAAAATCAATGATAATAAATATAATTGTAAATTGAACCTTAAGACCTTCAGCCATCTGAAACAACAGCGAAAAAATATTTAAGACCAAGTTAAGTGGACTGGAAGTGAAAATAATTTATTGTGACGTACAGAGACTGATATATGTGGAAGAATCATATGTCCACATATGTTAAATTTGCCATCGGTTCAGAAAAATGTTTCGCGGGCCGCACCTAATGGAAATCCGGACAAGGCGCCACAGGCCGCACGGGAGGAGCTCGCGGGCCGCATTTGGCCCGCAGGTTGCCGACCTCGGCCATAGGCAAACAGACCCGAACCTCGATCTACTGTAATCTATATACCCCAGAGAGGATAATAACATGACTCTTCTTGCCACTCCCATTGGGAGTGGGTGTACTAGTATTTTAAATTGTCATGAGGAATGATATGGCAGTACAAAAAACAATCACCAAATTTCTATTTGGAGAAAAAACGATTTCTGTAATTTTACACATTGTTGATGCACATGGATTATATCCTGATATTGACAAAAGTTTTTCAATGGTGATTCCATCGACCTTATCACTTAACTTGTACTGACATGTAAATTTGGGTTACTTTTTGCTGAAAAAGGACTTCACTAATGTGTTTATTTTATTTTATTTTTTGTGGGATCATAAGTACCAAATGTAAATTATAAGAAAATCACAGCAAAATACGCATGACCAATGGTACATCAACAAATCGGCCATTGATCTTGTTTAGCAAAATTGGATCCTTGGTTTTGAAAGTTCACTGAACTGCCCGGAAATATGCAACTCGAGCTGATTGTGTTGTTTGTGTCTGCGTTAACCCAGGGTGGGTACAACCTGGACAGTTTGTCTGATGCAATTTGTGAGACTATTAGGACGCTGCTGGGAGAATCTCCACCTCTCCTTGCCTCCCCAACCACAGTCTCATGCAGGTGGGCAAACGGCTAACTCGCGTATTCCTGCTTCACAGAAATGCCTTGACTTTTTGTTTCTACTCTGTCTATGTGCAAGAGCTGTAAATTCCTTGAAACTGAGAAGGAAATTGAGGCGACTGAAGAATACAAAGCTAAGCTGAATTATTAAAGGAAGTTTGGATTGACTTGTGAATGAGGCAGTCTACTTTGAGGTAATCTACGAGGGTCAGGATGAAAGTAATGCCTCATTTTATTTCTCCCTAAATGTAATTCCAATCATAAACAACAGGGAATATACATACAGTGCTCTCAGAAAGTATTCACACCCCTTGACTTTTTCACATTTTGTTGATGCGGGCTGAATTTAAAGTTGATTAAATTTACTTTTTTTTAGTAACGATCTACACCTGGGTCAATACTTTGTAGAAGCAGCGATTGCAGCTTTGAGTCTTCTTGGGTATGTCTGCATCAGCTTTGAACATCTGGATTTGGGGATTTTCTCCCATTCTTTTTTGGAAATTTTCTCATCCTCTGTCAAGTTGGATGGGGAGTGTCAGTGAACAGCAATCTTCAAGTCTTTCCACAGATTCTCAATGGATTTCAAGTCTGGGCTTTGGCTGGGCCACTCAAGGACTTTCACGTTCTTGTTCTGAAGCCATTACAGTGTTGCTTTAACTTTATGCTTGGGGTCATTGTCCTGTTGGAATGTAAATCTTCGCTGCAGTCTAAGGTCTTTTGCACTCTGAAGCAGGTTCTTCTGAAGGATTTGCCTGTATTTGGCTCCATTCATTGTTTCCTCTGTCCTTACAAGTCTCCCAGTCCCTGCCACTTAAAAGCATCCCCATAGAATGATGCTGCCACCACCATGCTTCACGATAGGGATGGTGTTAAATGGGTGATGACCTGTGCTCAGTTTCCGCCAGCCAAAGTACTTTGCATTCAGTCCAAAGAGTTCAATTTTCGTTTCATCAGACCACAGAATCTTTTGCCTCGTACTCTCAGAGTCTTTCACATGCCTTTTTGCAAACTCCGGGCATGCTGTCATGTGCCTTTTTCTCAGGAGTGGCTTCCGTCAGGCCACTCTCCCATAAAGCCTAGATTTGGAAGTGCTGCAGAGACTGTTGTCCTTTCGGCAGGTTTTCCCATCTCAGTCAAGGAACTGCGTAGTTCTGTCATAGTGATCATTGAGTTCTTGGTTACCTCCCTGACTAAGGTCCTTCTTGCTCGGTTGCTCGTTTTGGTCAGCCGGCCAACTCTTGAAAGAGTCTGGGTCATTCCATATTCTTTCTGTTTCCTAATGATAGAGATCACTTCGCTCTTGAGAATTTTCATCACTCTAGAAATTGTTTTATACCCTTCCACAGATCTATGTGTCCTCAGTTCTATCTTGGAGATTTACTGACAGTTCCTTGGACCATCATAGAGTTTCTGCTCCAACATGCATTGTCAACTGTGCGAGCTTGTATCAAAATGTGTGTTTCTTTCTAAATCATGTCCATTCAATTGAATTGGCCACAGGTGGACTCTAATCAAGTTGCAGAGACATCTCAAGGATGATCAAAGGAAATTGGATGCACCTGAGCTCAATTTGCCATGTCATAGCAAAGGGGTTTAAGTCTTATTTTTGACGCGACATTTCAGCTTTTCATTTTTAATTAACTTGTAAAAATTTCTCACAAAAAATTCCACTTTGACATTATGGAGATCATTGTAGATCAGTGACAAAAAAAAATCTCAGTTTAATACATTTTAAATTCAGGCTGTAACACAACAAAATGTGAAAAAGTCAAGGGGTGTGAATACCTCCTGTGAAAGCACTGTACGTGGATGAAAAATATTGTTGTGGATACGGAGTTCGAGGCTCGCCATGAGGGGAAGCACTCTGGTTCCTTCCGAACGACCAGTCCTTTGGCCGCTGGGCACAGATAACTCCACACACTGGCAGGATGCTAAGCAACCATGAACGCTGATTAGCACTGACAATCCTGGCAGGGTTAAACTACTTCATGTGATACCTTACCTGTGGACGGCCTTACCATGTGCCCTCAATACGTACTTGCGTGGAACTTACCGTAGCAGATGCAGATGATCAGATCAGCCAAGTACGCACCGGTTAATCAGAGCCAAGTAATGGGGTCGATCTTCCCGGCTAAATTAATGTGCGGACCATGCTGGACCAATGAAGGAAAAAACAGGACGAGCTGGGTACATTTATAAAGCAAGGGCATGGAAAGGTCAAGTGGCACAATAATACAAGGTTTTATTCATCAATGTGTACAGCAGGGGAAAGCAAGGATTGATGTGTTGCAAAAGAAATGCAATTTTTTACAAAGAGGAGACATAGGGCAGAGCTCAACCAATACAAATAACATACACATTCTAAATGAAACAGAAGACCAAGAAGGAGCCCGAAGAAGTAAAGAGTAAAGATGGAGTCATCAGGAGGAACTTGGATAACTTATGCAAACACTACAGGCGCCATCAGATACACACACGAAAATATAGAGCTAGAAAGATGAGGCGGTTGAGGTGTTTACGATCTCGTTCAATACCTGGCATGGCCGACGGGCCTACGCTTCCCAGTTGCTTCCAAGGGGTGAGGAGAGAAGAAAACTAAGGGTGTCTACAGTGCATGGATGGGAGAGGCAAATGTAATGCAGACGAGGAAGAGTGAAGGAATGTGTGTCTGTGATTGCTCTTTTAGTATTTGTGTCTACAGTATACAAGACAGTAGATTAGAGAGTCAGAGTGTGTGAGATAATCGCCTGATGTGGCGTGTGAGAAAGTCTGTAAATGTAAATGCTAATGAAGATTGGCTGTGGAATGAAGTTGAAGCAGAGTGCTGGCGACTGCTCAGCAATGGCTTGGTGACTGACTCTCTCGGCTCTTCTGCAGCTATTTTGTAGAGCCTGGGTGTAGGAGCAGCCAAAATACAGATCAAAATGCCCTGTGGGTGTATCCGAGCACTCCCATTGGTGCGCAGACGCATTGGTGAGAAGTAGTCCCACCCCACCAGACCAAAAATGGGCTCATTTACCTCCAGACTCGGCCATGCAATGGAGCTCCGAGATTAACTTGGGGCACAAGTTTCTGGGAGTGCTCTCTGGGCCCCATGAGCGTGCGCCCAGCCCCAAATGAGGGTCGCTATTAAGCAGAGTGCCAGGGCTACCCAAATGACATTGTACGGACCCCAGCGCATACTTGCACTTTGGGCTACATGCCAATATGTTCTGACTCAACTGTATCGAAAGCTCAAGACATGTCTAGATAGACAGCCCTAATCTCACGTCTGACATAGATCTGTCGTGGAGATCGTTTTTTACACCTTTTTAAAAAATGTAATGCAGTGATGTTGGCTGACTACCATGCAGATTGAAGGTAACCTAGGGCAAATGATAGGTTGAAAAGAGCAGAAACAGAAAGTGCAAGAGCAGCAGAGGAGGCTTTCAAGACACGTGAGCTGATGCAGTCTGGTCCAGTTGTAGAATCAGAATCAGTCTAGGATTGCCAGAAACTTATCCACCTTTTCAGGTGCAAAAGACACAGGAGCAGTTGGGTACCACTCCTCAGTATGGTAGGTACAGAGAGTGATGGTTTGGGGACACAAGATTTGGAAGCAAACACAGAATTGAGGCTTTGTGTCTTTTGCAGCTGAGAAGACCAATTTTGAAACCCTCATTTTCCAGATGATGGTCTTTCCTCTCTCTCCCTTACCTTATTTATGTTTTTTTTTTTAATTCCATTTGTGTTTCATCCTGGTTTCCTTTCCTCTTTTTGCTGTGTTTGAAATTGCTATTTTTGATCTCATTCTTCCCCATGTCCATTCTGCCCTCTACCCTGCTGTTTGTGTGTTTCCCTACCTGCATCTCTGCTGTAGAGCATGGAGAAACAACCTTAGGTTGTCAACGATGGCACAGGCTTAATTGGCCTAATAATGGCTTCCTGCTCTGTTGAAGTTCCTTGTAAGGGAATGTTCATGAGGCACTCACCTGCGTTGACCCCACGTTGTTCTGCAGTGTATCGGGTTATGGCTGGCTCGCTGAAAATGTGCAATTTCCTCTTTTGTATGATATTCTTTCATAATACGAACCATCTCTTTGGCATAGATAAATACAAATACCAAAAAATGAAACGTTTTGTTAACATCATGGCAGGATAGCCGAGAGGTACGCACGCTCGCTCTCAGCTGTGTAGCTTGGGTTCAAATCCCGAACCAGCGATAAACTGTCATTCCGATGTTTCACGGGCAGGGTGATTCATCAATGCGTGTGCTGTTAAACTGGACATCACGTCGGCTGGAATCCTCCTCTCTTCTCTTCCCCTCTCCTCCGTGTATCCAGACAGTGGATAGGTCGGGACGGTTGTTGTCGCGGAACGTGTCGGGACGGTGGTTGTCGCGGAACGTGTCGGGACGGCGGCCGCCGCGGCGCGTTTCCGGACGGCGGCCGCCGCGGCGCGTTTCCGGACGGCGGCCGCCGCGGCGCGTTTCCGGACGGCGGCCGCCGCGGCGCGTTTCCGGACGGCGGCCGCCGCGGCGCGTTTCCGGACGGCGGCCGCCGCGGCGCGTTTCCGGACGGCGGCCGCCGCGGCGCGTTTCCGGACGGCGGCCGCCGCGGCGCGTTTCCGGACGGCGGCCGCCGCGGCGCGTTTCCGGACGGCGGCCGCCGCGGCGCGTTTCCGGACGGCGGCCGCCGCGGCGCGTTTCCGGACGGATCCTCCCCTCATCATGTCCTCCTTCTTACTCCCCCCTCCCTTAATAACCCCGTTAGCGAAGCGGTGGGTTGTATTTGCTCGTAACAAATAATTAGAGATTCCCAGATGGCTTTTCAGAGAAATGTGTTCATTTGGCAACATTGACCCTTCTTCTTTGTGTTGCTTCCTTTCATGCCCCAATCGCAGTGCGTTGCACACCATCGGACAAGTCATTGGCGTGCATAGAAGATACTGGGCAAGCTTGCGCTGCTTCGGTAAGCTGAGAAAGAATTTTTGCCTTTCAAAATTTTGTCTGCATTTGGTTGTTCATGATCTAATTTGGAATTTTATAAACTGGGAAGGGAGGATGAATGGGATGGCAGCTGTGCCGTTGTATTTCTGAATTAGATTGTGCCGTTGTGTGTCTACCTCAATCCCAGCTGTGGAATTGGGTGCATGTTCTTTTTTCTTGATGATTGTATGTTGGGTATAACTTCAGGGTTTATGGTAAAGCAGGTCCTGCAGTAACCGTTCATACATGCTTGAGTACAGTGATACGTGCTTGTCTGTGAGTATAGGCCAGAAGATCGACGAAGATTTGGACAAATGTGCGGAGAGTGATGGAAGCACAAGGGGTTCTTTGGAGGACGTGAACGTTGGAAAAGGAAATGAAGAATTGAATGTTTTAGTGTGTCGCGAAGAGGAGTCTGTTGGTGGAGGGAATGTAAAAAAGCACGTGGATTGTTTGAATGACTCTCAGGAAGATCAGAGACGTGCTTGTGTGGTAGATGCGAATAAATCAAACGAAGTCGTGGATTGTTCAAGAAGAGGGTCTGTGGAAGGGCTCGATGAACTTCCCGCCAGAGAGAATACCGAAGGGCGTCGGACGGGGCTGGTGTATGATGAAAGGATGGCGAAGCACAAAAACTTGTGGAATAAGTGAGTCTATAATTTAATGATTTAATCGCTTTATTTTATTGCATTTTCAATTACTGGTTAAATCCTTGATTGAACTTCTTTCGAATATCCTCAAAAAGGATACCTTAATTGGGATTGACCATTCCCATTTAGGAGTTGCTTTTATTTAATTTTTTTTCTTGATAACAGCTTCTTATCAGCAATCATTGCTTTTCAAATTGATTCTGCTATGCATTGTTTTTTGGGAGTTTTTTGTCATAACTTGCTTTAGTTTTTATACACGCTTCTCCATGTGTCTGATGTACTGTAAAAACAACCACTGCATGGCAACGTTAGTGTGTTTGAACAGATAAAACGGTCCACTCGCTTGGATGGTAAACTGTGTGCAGCACGAGTGGTCACTCTCTATACCTAACAGGTCACACCCAGAGTGTCCAGACAGAGTTTGGCACATCATGAAGAGGCTCGCTGAACTCCGTTTGTCTCAGCAATGTGTCCTCATCCCTGCTCGTCACGCCACCACCGAGGAGCTCTTGCTTTGTCACACGTACGTTGTTTGAAAAGTTGTGCATTTATTTTGAAATTTAAATGATAATTATTATGGGTATTACCACTCGCTTAATCATCAACAGCACTTAAAAAAATACTTGTGTTGCCACTCTGGTCCGACATGATGTTGTGGAGGTAACGTACTTGTTTTGAGCTTTCTCATCTGGGTTTGATTCCCAAACTGACTATAAACTGTCAGAATGATGCTTCGCATCGCAAAGTGCGCCGTCACTCAGGTGGATGTTAAGCCGGGTGTCCCAACTGCTGGCATTAGTGGACGCGAAAAATCTGATTGTGACTTTTTCATGAAGAGCAGGTGAGCTATCGCATTTACCCTGAACAAATTGCAAAGTTTCCGGAAAAGGTAAAGGTCATAAATGATAATGTGCCTTCACTGAGCTAAAACCTTTCTTTTGTCCCATTGCTTTATAATGGTTGGACGAATATTAATGAAAACCTTTGGGATAAATGCAGATCTTATGGTTCATGTATGTTACAGCAAGCCTCTGATTTCATGATAATTATTGTTGCGGCATTAACTGGCAATCTTAAGACAGACCTGGGTAAAAACTTGTTTTGATGAGGCCAAGTTAAATAGTAAATGTAATGAGATCATCGGATAGGCGGCTGGGGTGGCGGTTGGTGGAGGAATAGTTGATCAAGGCCGATTAAGGTTAACGCAAACCACAGGCAAGTTGAGCTTCTCTTCACATCAGTTCAGACATGAACATTACACTTGTGTATCATTCTTGACAAGTTAGTTGTAAACAAAAGTCCAGGTCAAGTTTTAACTTCTCTCATAGTGTTGACCACTTTAACACCGACCACTGTTGATCTTTAACACCGACTGAAATGTGTAAAATATAACCAGTAACCCCACTCTGAGCCAGTATGGAAGTCTCATGCAAACCGGTGATGTGAAAGCAGTGACACCTTACCCACTTGACTGCTGAGCCATACCTATCCTTTGCCAGAGGCACTACCAACGTTTTGTAGGCAGCATTATTTTAGATGGCAGGGGGTATTATGACTGAAAAGCTTTCGTTAAATTTATTGAAACGTAAATAGGGATGGTGGTTCTTTCTTATGCAGTGCATAGCTGCAAAGAGCAAAATTTGCCGGGGGTGTCGCTGTGCCGCTGATGCAGTGCCCCTTGTTGGTTGGGGCAGGAATCCATTCACGAAAGATCAATATTGGGGATCTTTAACATCCAGAATTAATGTCGGCAAACGGGACGCCAGTTTAACGTCCATCTGAGGGACGGCACACACATTGATGAATCGCCCTTCCTGTGAAACACCGGGATGACAGTTTATAGCTTGGTTGGGATTCAAACCCAGGCTAGACAGGACGGCCGAGAGGTAAGTACAGAAGTGAATGTACATAGTACAATCAGCCTATAAATTAGGGATCGGTGGTGGTGATTGTTTTATTTCCTCTTTTAAGTTTGATTTATTTACATTGTCCAACACAGATATTGTAAGTGTGCAACTCCAAGGTCACACAGTTTAAGGAAATGTGTATTATACAATCATCCTTGTGGCATTTTTAAAGGGGCACTTGGGTGACATTTTAAACATTTTAATATAAGAGGACATTAAAATGAACCAAAAAAAAAAATGTTTGGTGGCATCAGTACAAGACATGCAATGAGAAAGACAGTATTAGCATCGTCTGTCAGGTTGTGAATATTTCTGAAGGAGAGCCCATTCACATGTTGGAATTGTAAAAAATGATAAAGATAGAATTTGCTTATTTGGTGCAAGTTCATTAAATACACAAATTGGTTTGCAATTAAAAATTGAACTCAGTTTGTCCCCCCCCCACCCCCCTTTGTTTTTTTTTGAAATGGCTGCTCAAATGAAAAACTAATTTGTTCATGTCGGATCTCTAGGCTAACGGATGAATGCATTGGTCCATCCTCTTTTTAGTGCAAAGTACATCTCCGCTATCCGTGCAACACCTTCTTTGAGCTCACAATCCCTGTACCGCATGGCTGATGAGTTTGACTCGGTATTTCTGAATCCCAGTTCGTATGAAGCAGCAAGGCTTGCTTCAGGATCTGCTTGTAACCTGGTTGAAGCAGTCATCTCAGGAAAGGTAAGGGATTGTCAAATTAACCTGCAAGCTTAATTAAACTCATTTCCCCCACCTCCTCCCTTACCTCCCCCACTTTTTATATTTTGTTTAAAATTATGTCACAATCTATACCAATAAAAGTATGTGTGTGTGTGTGTGTGTGTGTGTATGTGTGTGTGTGTGTGTGTGTCCTCCATAACTCCAAAACTATAAAACTGAGCAGCCTGAAACTTTGCAGGCATACTAAGAAAACACCAAGGAAGTGCAAGAGTGAAAATTTGGGTGTTTGGGTTAATGAAAACAGCCCTTTTGAAGATAATTAACAGCCTTATTTAATTATATTCTTCATCAGGCAATCCTCGGCCACCTCGCTCTCTGGGGTCTTAAGGCGTTTCCTGGGTAACGGCGCTGGGGTCAGAAGCCGCCATGTTTATTGGCCTGCTCAACCTTACACAGATTTGAAACAGGCCGCAACTTGGAACAAGCTGTTCATCAAAGCTATGAATCGCTGGGTACATTGCAATACTTATAAACGCCCAGAGACATCAGCGTTCGTTGTTTTATTTCATTTCCGCATATACGTTCGCCATGAGTATCTCTTAAACTAAAACAAATTACAAAATTTAAGCTCCAGAATCGAACTTGCAGGCAGTTCCGACTCCGAGAAAAGTGTTCATTTGTCCAATTCAAACATATGTGACATTTCGGCGTCTCCGGGAGGTGTATGTTTAATATGACGGGTCGGTGATTGCCAATTGTGTGCCAAGGGAACCGTTTCATATTGACCTTTGTTGGAGTGCTTGCTTGAATGCTTAAGCCACTTGGCGAGTGCTCTCCAAGCTGCTTGGTTGTTTGTTTCGGGGGAAAAGTACATGTGCCTTCAATGTCACATCAATTTGACGTACATTTCCGCCTTTGTTGGGTCCCGCGGTGCCGTGCGGTCGGTGCCTCGGTAAGTGTCTCATCCATGAAAATGTGCAAGGATCGCTTTGTGTGATCTCCATTTGTAATCCACCTCTCACTTTGACATCGATACATATAACAAAAAAAAAATCAACGAGGTCCATCCGACCAGGTGTTCGCCATGTTTGTTCTTGCTGTGAAGGCATGAAGTATAGATTGACATTTTGTGTTCTCTGGCTTGGTACATTCTTGAATTGAATTTTGCTAATTACCCACTTTAAATCCTCTTTCAAAGAACACCGTTTCAAGGTAAATCTTTGTGTTTGTCATTTATATTACTTGATGCGTGTGTACATTTGCGCATGTGTGTGTGTGTGTGTGTGTGTGTGTGTGTGTGTGTGTGTGTGTGTGTGTGTGTGTGTGTGTGTGTGTGTGTGTGTGTGTGTGTGTGTGTGTCGTGTTGATTGGTATCTACATATGTGGGTTTCAGAATGTGGAATGGAGTCTTCCCAGTGTGGGCTCAAAGTATCCACCTTTATTTCGGTAAGGGGTCACAATTCATGGATCAAGCTGTAAAGTTTTCTGTTTCTCAAAGTTTTGTGTTGAGGGTTCTCTTCACGATCATCGCTGAGCCCCGGACAGCTTCCAACTGTAGTTCGTTTGGAATAATATTCCCAGGGATGGTTTTTAATATCTCTGTGAGTTTCTTTGTCATTATTCCAGGAGCTCTAACTATCACTGTTACAACTTTGGTATTCTTTAGCTTCCAGGATCTTTTCACTTCATTCTTGAGGTCTTGCTATTTGGTCATTTTCTTGATTTCTGCATAGTTTAATCCAAAATCACTGGTATTAACACGTCACTTTGCAATGCCTTCTTCTCTCTTTTTTTTGTACCGAATAATGATATCTGGTCGCAACGCTTTGTTTTCAATGTTCACGCTCGATGGGATCATTAGGTTGAACGTGAGCGGTACTTCCATTCTTTTCAGTCCATGCTTTTGGTTAGTGTTCCCACAAATTTTCTGAAATTGGGATATCAAAATTTTTTCAGATGTGCCTGTGGTGAACATTACAAACTCAGTCGTGGCGTTGTGTGTACAGCTATTCTGACATGAGATTGTTTTTATATTTGTGTTCAGTCATCAAGCATAACATGTCACTCTTTGCTAACGCTACCGCACCCCTCACTCACTTGTTTTTTTTTTTTTCCTCCTCCCCCCCCCCCTCTCTCTCTCTCGCTCTCTCTCTCCCTTTCTCTCTCTCACCCCTCCCTCCTGCAATGTACAGAAACATTTTGTGAGGCGTTGCTCTCCCCACCTCTCCACTTCCTCACTCTTTTCCCCTTCCGAGCTTCCCCTTCTTCACCCATTCCTCGCTCCCCCCTCCTTTCCATGCTCCTCCCTTCCCTCCGTCCTCTCTGCCTCCCCGCCACATCTCTCTCCCTTTCTCTTTCTTCACCCCCCCCTCTCCTTCACACCCCCGTCAGCGAAGCGACGGGTTGTATTTGCTAGTAATTACTAATACCTCTTAATGTGTGCACATGGAGGTCAGTAATGGCGTTGCTGTTGTGCGACCACCTGGTCACCATGCGGAGCCTGGATCAGCCTGTGGTTTCTGTCTATTTAACTCTGCTGCAATTGCAGCACGGCATGCGCAGAAGGTGGCCGGCTCCCTTATACGGTGAGAAAGAGTGAATGATTGTATGAGGAAGAAATTAAAGGTAATGTGTGTCACATAGTGTAGGGTTAGAAAGTGAAATAAGAATGAAGTTATTTTGTTTTGCTTTAGCATATGATCATTTTTTTTAATCCCATATAACCTCCCCCCATCTCCTTTTTAGTGTACTCATTGTGGATTGGGATGTTCATCATGGCAACGGTACCCAGCACATATTTGAAGATGACCCCAGGTTGGCCTTGTGATTGTGTATCAAATATTGTAATTTAATCGAAGCATCCCCAGTATTTACTTGAGTTTAATTTTTTGTTTTGTTTCTTTTTTAGTTGAGGCCTGTCACAAAAAAAAAAATCATAAACATTTGGGATGGTGGATAGCTATAGTGACAAGTGTAGCATATCCGTAAGATGAACATTTTTGCCAACATTTTCCATGGCAGAAAAAAACTTTGACGTGCAACACAGGTGCACATGCGTTCCTGTCTCATTATGTGGGTTATCTGCGTACACGTTAGTCACATGTCACACTTTATTTATCATAGATACAAGCAGAAAACCGCAATCTAACCCTTTGACTTTCTCATTTAAACATCTAAATGATGATGTGCAATATCAGTCAATTGAATGATATTCATTGATATTTGGTGCATCCTATTCTGTCGGACTTCTGTGATACCTTCAGTGCTTTGAGATTTTGGTTGTGGGTCTAAGGTTCAGCTGCCCCATAGAAATCAGATCATGAACCATGTACGATATAGAGCGTCGGTTCTGCCGAAACAGTTTCTCTGTCTAAGGTTACGATCCTGGATGTGTTGCCACTCCAGCGTAGGAAGTCAGGACAGGAATTCGGAATTTGTTCAGGGTGCCGGCGATAGCTTGCCAACTCTTCGTGAAGGACACCGTGGGATCTTTAATGTCCACCAAATAATGCTTGCAGACGGGACACACGGTTTAGCGTCCATCCGAAGGACAGCACACTCATTGATGAATCGCCCTACCTGGGAAACACCAGGGTGGCAGTTTATAGCTGGGATGACATTCAAACCCAATCTGGACAGCTTAAAGGCAGTGTGCATACATCTCGGCCTTCCTGCCAGCCCTCATGACAGATGTTTTGAGTTGATTGCCAGACAAAACCATTCGATTCTGTGTTTTACCAATTGGATATGTTTATAATTTGTGCAACCATGTACAACCCGCTATTGTGCAAAGTTTCAAGGAATAGAAGAGCAAGCTGTCCAGGAATTAGATTTCTATTGGATGTACAGCAAATGTATTGCACACGGGTTTGAATTGCCATATGCTCTACGGTAGAAGCCTCGGCTCCAACGGAAATCAATGGCTAACTGAAGTTGGGCCAATTTGATGATGATGATATTGAAATCAGTGGTCGTTGAATTGGTGATTGTCCACAAAGCTCGATTCCAATCAGCGGTATTCCAAATCATCTATTGTACGATAATTATAACTCCACACTGAGTTTGTTTTTCTACACACACTAAAGCCGGAGATTTTCTTCCACCCGCCCCCAACCTCCCCCTCCCCCCCCCCGCCAAAAGGCTAAAATGTAAATGGAAACGACTTGCAAATCAGGTATTTTAAAAATATTTAAATTGCTCTTTTGTCTGATTTTTTTTTTTGATCCATTTAAAGTTATTTTATTCCTGAGGTGATTGAACATTGTGGTCATCATCGAATCAACTGCATATAAAGTGTGTTATGTAACTAGTTGTTGTCCTGAAAGCCTTTGAAACACGACGTTGGCATCTTTCACAGCTGAAGGATTTTTTTTAGTTATAATAACATTGTAGACATTAAAAAAGAAGTCATTCCCATGTTAAGTATACATTAACCTTTTACAAGGCTGGATAATGAGCTTCAACAGTTGAAAGACATCTTGTTCGGTTAATCTGTATGATAAAAATGAATTTGTATATTTGTTTGTTTATATATGCTTCAAAAACTAAAAAACTACTGAACCAAATCAAACCAAGTTTTGCAAGTTGCCTGAGGGTGCCCCATGTATGGTTTCTGCTAGGGTAGCATATCTGGTGGAGGAGGGTTGAGGGTGGGGGGAAGACCTCAATTCTCTCTCTGTAAATGTGTCTTATAGCACCAATCGGTGGTGTCTGGTATTGCAAATCATCATCTTGTATCATAAAGTTGAAATTATTTAAATGATATGCAATACGGTGGTGATGAAATCTGAGTGAGAGTAATTCAAAAAGTTTCATTTCACTCGTTTTAAGCAGAAGTTCAAACCAAAACATCCAAAACTGAGCTTCTCAGCGAAGCAGAAGTGATTTTATTTTTTATTTTTAAATTTTTTTTCTAGCACCATATACGAGGTCCGTCTAAAAAGTAACGGGACTGACTTCACAGAAATTTTATTCCAAAAAATATATTGAAATCACAGCTTGTCCCCTTAAAAATAGTTTCCCTCCAGTGTCACACACTTGTCCATCCTCTTCTTCCATGCTTCAATGGACCCCCGGAAGGCTTCTTCTGGAATCCTGCAGAGCTCCGTCATCACGGCCCTTTTGATGGCCTCCACATCAGGAAATCGGGTCCCCTTGATCATCCCCTTGAGCTTGGGGAATAGGGAAAAATCACAAGGGGCCAAGTCTGGTGAATACGAGGGTTGCTCCAGAGTTGGCACGTTCCTCTCTGCCAGAAACTGTCGGATGCTCAGGGCACTGTGAGCAGGGGCATTGTCATGGTGGAGCACCGAGGCGTTGTTCTCCCACAGATCCCTCCTCTTGTCCCGGACTGATCTCATGAGGTGCCAGAGCATCTCCTTGTACATGTATTGATTCACTGTTTGACCCTGTGGTAGAAACGCGAAGTGGACGATGCCCTTGATGTCAAAAAACGCGATGAGCATCACCTTGACCTTCGACTTCAACATCCTTGCTTTCTTTGGTTTTGGTGATGCCGGACTTTTCCACTGACGACTCTGCCATTTGGTCTCGGGATCATATTCGAATATCCACGATTCATCGCCAGTAATGACTCTCCCGAGCAGGTCTGGATCGTCCTCGAGGCGCTCGATAATGTCTTGACACACAGTGACTCTTTGCTGTTTCTGGTCCTTGGACAACAGCTTGGGGACCATCTTTGCGCACACCTTGCGCATTTCGAGATTTTTAGTGATGATGCTTCAGACAGTGTCCTTGTTGATGGAAAGTCCCTCAGAAATCATCTGCACCGTGAGTCGACGATCTGCGCGCACCACCTGCTTCACATGCTCAATTTTCTCCGCCGTTCTGCTCGTTGAAAGTCTTCCAGACCGTGGATCGTCTTCAACCTCCTCCTGTCCATCTTTGAACCTCTTATGCCATTCAAATGCACGTATACGTAACATCGTTTCTTCCCCGTAGATTTGCTGCAGCATTGCGAAGGATTCGGAAGGTGTATTGCCAAGCTTGCCAAGAAACTTCAGTTTGGCTCTCTGCTCACGACTCATAGCGTGACGACTCAGACTAGACAACATGTAAAGCACGACCTGTAAAACAAAATCACACAATGAGTGCAGTCAGCCATCACCAATCAATCATATATATTGCTGGAATGTTGTGAAAGACTGTGACGCAACCCGTTCGTTCAAGTTGTGTAAGTGGAGCACACAGCAGGCTCAGTCCCGTTACTTTTTAGACGGACCTCGTATAAGCAGCAATAATGGCTGATGAAAATGAGTGGCAGGATGGCCTTGTTGAGGTATGCACACTTGTCTAAGCTATCTAGCTTGGGTTTGCATCTCAATCCAGCTATAAACTATCATCGTGGGCTTACAAGGCAGGGTGTGTGCCATCATTAAATAGGTGTCCCATCTGCTCGCATAGTTCGTGGATGTGAAAGATCCCACGGTGTCCTTCGTGAAGAGTAGGTGAGCTGTCGTTGGCACCCTGGCTAAATTCCAAATCCTTGCCCTAACTTTAGTTGAATGTTAAGCATGGCCATTCTGTTTGTGAAAGACTTGAGCCAAGTTTCCCTGTCCAACCCCGCAAGAACATGGCAATTATTGTGGACGTTAAAGAAGAAGAAGAAGATGGCTGTCTTCCAAGCAGATCGAAGATGACCTTGGGCAAATGATAGGGTTAAGAGAGCAGAATCTTTGTGAAGTACAAGATTCTGTCGTTTGATTAAATCCATCACCGAAGCTTTGGGTAAAAATGCCAAGGATGATGTTATCACAAAAACAAATCCTTCATCGGTGAGAAATGCCTACAAGTAGTGTTTCAAAGGCTTTCGGGACTACAACTAGCTTCAGATACAGTTCATGTTCAGATAATTCCATGCTACGTTATATTTGTCTTGTCATGGTCTCTTTCTTTGTGTCGCTTTGCCAGAATTTGTGATGTATTTATACCTTCTTCCTCCTCTTTCATATGCAGCCCATGACTGTGGGAAGCATAATTTGCTGGTGACACAGCTGTGATGCTGATGCATCTGTGATGCTGACATGTTGACAGCTGTGATTCTAACATTGCTGGTGACACAGCTGTGATGCTGATGCATCTGTTATGCTGACATGTTGACAGCTGTGATGCTAACATTGCTGGTGACACAGCTGTGATGAAAAGCTTCCTTTAGGTTCAAGAAGGAAGTTGTGATTTGTTCAGGATGCTTAGTGATAGCTTGCCTACTCTTTCCGAAGGACACGGTGGGATCTTTAACATCCACCAACTAATACCGGCAGATGAAATGCCCATTTTAACGTTAAACTCACTTAATGATCAAAGGCATTTTTTAAGGTTATGTTCTCCACTATAGCAGCTCTACATGTGGTAAAAAAAATCCATCGTTAAAGGTGGCACATTATCTCTGCCAGTGTTCTGTACCTGTCTGTGCATCGCTTCGACGAGGGCTCATTCTTCCCGGGAGAGGCATGCTCGGGAAGTGGGTTCGTGGGGAAAGGTGCTGGTGAAGGCTTCACTGTGAACCTGCCATGGAACAACGTGCGGCCTGGAGATGTGGAGTACCTCTCTGCCTGGCACCACCTCCTGATGCCCATTGCCTGCCAGGTAATACATGCTGGGGTAGCGATGAATCATCACAAGTTGACTTTCCACTTGTATTCTGTGTTGAAAGATGATGTCAGATCATCATCAATGCATGAAATGAGGTTCTTTAGCTTTGTTTCTCCAGTTTCAACCGCAGCTCATTTTGGTATCTGCCGGGTTTGATGCAAGCTTGGGAGATCCTCTGGGCCAGTGTCGGGTAACTCCAGAGGGATTTGCCCACATGACTCATTCATTGCTCACCATCGGCCGTGGAAGGTTGTTGTTGCTGTTGGAGGTGAGTGGTGTCAGGATATTTGTGATTTGTGCGAGGATGATTACTGGATACAAAACAAGTTGAATTTCATCGATTTCCTTAATTTCCACTGCATTGATTCATCAAAACCACCCTGAGTATGTTATATGAGAATATGGGGACATGACCTTCAAAATTATGCCTGGTGTTGGCTTAATGGTTAGGGTGGTGGGCTTTGGATCCTTGGGTCCTGAGTTCAAATCCCGCTCAGCTATTGAATTAATACCAGGTGGGGTTAACTCGACCTGTCATCCTTCCGAGGTCGGCAAATTGAGTGCCAGCATGCTGGTATACTGTGGCGGAGTGGCGACCCGTCCAGGATTGTGCCAAATAGCCAAGGAGACTGCTTAAGCAGCACCAATGCTCTGCACAGAGTATGGTCCCAATATCTCTCTCCTTCAAATCCAGCTGAGCAAGATTTGAATTTAATGTTTTGGGGAAACCAGCAAATCTGAAAAGAATTTAACCATCAGATTATTGCTTTAAAATAAAAAACCCTGTTGCCAACTAAATCTTCTGCGGGTAACATCGTTTGCTGGGGAGGCAGAGCCCCCCGAAGGTGAGAGCAGTAATTTGTGATCATTTTGGGTGCCGACGAGAGCTTGCCTATTCCTCACGAATGACACCGTGGGATCTTTTTTGACCACAAACTAATGCCAGAAAATGAGACGTCACACACATTGATGCCTTT
>NC_140978.1:22187763-22197763 GCF_056783735.1 Eptatretus burgeri
TCATCAGCGTTTAAAGACCTGTTCTGGCAGGTACCCCTTCACCTTGATGAGGCTCACGAGTTCTGCAGGGAATGCCTTGACTACGTCGTCGTCCGCAGAGGCATGCTCGCTGTAAACGGGCTGGAGGTGCCACTTGTACCCACCGCGCTCATGCTTGCACCATCAGCGCAAGAGAGAGGGTCGTGCAGGAGCTTCCTTCACCTTCTCCCGAATCAATGGTCCGCTTAAAGGCATTCATTTCTGAGTTATCCTCGATCCTTGGGAGCCATTTTCGAAGAATGAATGGAGCGAGAAGCAATACACAGGTCAGAGCAATGGGACGAGAATGATGGCGATCCAGGACGCGATGAGTAGTCTGCGCATTGTTTGTGGGGGATTTTTTATGGGAGATGCTGTATTCGGCAGCTGATAATATATGTGTTGAGTGATGCCATTGTGTAATTAGTCCATATGTAGCTTCCTGCTAATTACACTAATAGATTTGCTGAACGTTTCCATTCTTTAACTCGCAGGACATGGATGCCTTTGACTATCTGCAGGAAGATTATGCTGAGCGTTTTTAAAATGTAACACCTCAGATGGTGCTGTTTGTAGCAAGACTGTGATTTACACTAAGATGTGCTGAATGTTTCCCTTGTATAATGTCTGTATGTGGCAACCTGGTAATTACTGGATACATCAATAGATGCTGTTGGTGTTTTCATTCTGTGAGTAACTCACGGGGAATAACACGTTACACTGGTGAGACATCCTGCGAAACTATGTTTATGCCATGAAGCTGCATTACAGTAAGTACAGTTCCATATGTTTAAAGTGTACATGGTGAGACGTTCCACGAAGCTTTATCCCACGAAGCTACAACACACGTACAGGAAGCAGGTCATGTTCGCGGCTCGTGGAAGATATGCTTTTTTGCGTATGTACATCCAGCTGCTTTATGCATGGCTCGTGGAATATATGTTTTAGAAATGTGTTATGCCCACGGCTCGTGGGAAAAAAAAAAACAATCACCACTAATACGCGGGGCAATTTCCAACGATTGTAGAAGCATGTCGCAAATTATCAAGTGTGTGTGTGTGTGTGTGTGTGTGTGTGTGTGTGTGTGTGTGTGTGTGTGTGTGTGTGTGTGTGTGTGTGTGTGTGTGTGTGTGTGTGTGTGTGTGTGTGTGTGTGTGTGTGTGTGTGTGTGTGTGTGTGTGTGTTTTAGTTATTTGCCCTTGCAATGGGTATTCAAATGGTGCGAATAAAAGATCATACTGTCCACACTTTCATAATTTAAAAAGATTTGGGTTAAGGCTCGTAATATTTAATCTCCATAATGCACTTTTCTTTTATTTTTCTTCAGGGGGGCTATAACCTGTCCTCAACGGCAGAGGCCATGGCTGCATGTGTATCAGTTCTGCTCGGGGATCCACCACCTTCGCTTAGACACTTGCCATTACCTGCAACATCTGCAATGAAATGTTTGGAAAATGTTCTGCAGATACAACATCACTATTGGAAAAATCTTAATGTGCACGGTGAGCTGAGGGTTGCTGCTTGTACGTGGCAATTGGAAAAAAAAGCTGGGGATTGCATCCAGTCTTAAATCCACTGCTGTATCCTTATTTATTTGCCTTCTTCACCAGTGCCCGCTGGAGCAACCTCGCCGGCGCCCAATGCCGCAGCCTCGCCGGCACCCGCTGCCGCAACCTCACCGGCGCCCACTGCCGCAACCTCGCCAGCGCCCGCTACCACAACCCCGCCGGCGCCTGCTGCCACATCCTCGCCAGTGCCCGTTGCCGCAACCTCGCCGGAGCCCGCTGCCACAGCCTCGCCGGCACCCGCTGCCACAGCCTCGCCAGCACCCGCAACCTCGCCGGCACCCGCTGCCGCAGCCTCGCTGGCGCCCGCTGCCACAGCCTCGCTGGCACCCGCGGCGGCAACCTCACTGGCGCCCACAGCCGCAGCCTCGCCAGCGCCCACTGCCGCAAATTTGGCTTTCCCTGATGTAGTAGAACTTGCAGAGAGTTTGGATGCACTTTCAATAAAACAAACAAACTTCAGTCCGAACAGTTGCTTTGTGGAAGAGCAAGCAAACCTGTCAAAGTCATGTGGGGTGTTCGTAAGTTACTCTTTTTGTTGAAAATGTTTTTTCATTTTATAATTAATTGGATTTTCTCAATCTCTGCCAAAAAAGCAGAATGCATCATTATACAAATATAGTCCAATCTTGACACACCAACATTGTAGCATTTGTGACTTCTTCCCAACAGCCAATCACAATGGAAAAAGAGATGAATAATGAGGAAAATGAAGTGGAAGTTGAAAGAGGGGAAGTGGAGAGAGCAAGCTGCCAACAAACTGAATCAACGACAGAGTTTGAGAGTATAGAGGGCCAAAATGCTGAGGGAATGGATGTAGAAATCAGAGCAGAGGCCAGTGGATGGTCTGTACCTCTTATTTTGTCCTTGGGGGGAGTAACACAACCCATCGAGGATGTGGTAAGTGTAAATATCGTGATCCTGATTCAGAATGTTACTTTTGATCCTCTCGCCCTCGTAACAATTCTAACACGGGAAATCTTGACAATAAAATGTGTCGTCTTTTATTACCCATCCATATGGAAGCATGTTTCTTTGAATAAGAGTCTGTATGGTCAATGTGCAACCCCCAAGCCCTTTGTGTATTGTCCTTAGCAGGGTTCGTGCTATGCAGTACTTCCCCTATCATGGTGTCCACATCTTGCTAATATCAGCCCACCACCAGAGGAAGGGGTCAATGCAGTTCAGGCATGTGACATGTGTGGAGCTCAAGGAGAGAACTGGCTTTGCCTAACATGCTACAAGGTCTGTGCACTGGAAGTCATGCAATAATCAGTTTTTGGCTCGCCTTTGACGATTTACCTTTATTGCGACTAAACGACCTTTGTGGCATCTCTTTTTGTCTGATGCTCTTCCTTAATTTGCACGATGTGTGTGAGCAGGTGTATTGTGGACGATATGAACATGCCGACATGCTTTTGCATGAAAACAACACTGGTCACTCGCTGGTCCTCAGTCTGACTGACCTCTCTGTGTGGTGCTACACCTGTGACTCTTACGTCCATAACCAGGTGGGGAAGAAACCCACAGGTGTATGACATGTGCCCCCATTTCCATCAAGTGGATCAGTGAAGTGGACTTTCAGCAATTAGCATTGATAACAAAGGCAAATGGGTGACTCCTCTGGGGGACTATCTGACAACCCATTTGACCTTGCCAAGTTGAGAAATCTTCCACATATTACCTTGTATCAGCAAGACTAAATTCCCTTCCATTATGCTTCAAATGTGCGACAGTTCTTGAATGATGTCTTCCCAGAGAAGTGCATCGGTTGACGTGGACCAATTGCTTGGCCACCTTGTTCATTTAACCTGTCCCCATCAGATTACATTTTATGGGGCTATGTAAAACTGTTGTGTAGTCATCAAAACCACATTCTTTGGATGAAACCAGGTCGAAGATCACAAATGCGATTCTTGAAATTACTCAGCAGCAACTGGAGAATGGTTTCAACAAGTTGAAAAATCGGGTGGAATGATGTATTACAAACAACGGGGGTTATGTTGAAGCCTAGAAATCTGTATCGTATTGTTTAAAAACTTTATGACATTCTTTCATACACCAGTCATAGTTTATTTTTATAATGTGTACATCAAAAATTATAAAAGATCAATGTTGCACAACAATGTTATGGTGTGTGTGTGTGTGTGTGTGTGTGTGTGTGTGTGTGTGTGTGTGTGTGTGTGTGTGTGTGTGTGTGTGTGTGTGTGTGTGTGTGTGTGTGTGTGTGTGTGCGTGCGTGCGTGCGTGCGTGCGTGCGTGCGTGCGTGCGTGCGTGCGTTACATAATCTCTATCAGGGGTAATATGAGGGAGGGGTTGTCTCTGGTTTCTCCCCGAACTCACCGGGAATCATAGGCTGTCGAACATGAATAAGTTTGTGTTGTGGCAGGTCGCTAATCGACCGCGAATGCCAATAATTAACCTCCGCCATCGAAGATGGATGGAGGTTACTGTTTTCACCCTGTCTGTTTGGTTGTTTGTTTGTTTGTGAACAGTATTACGGAAAAACTCCAGACGGATTTCGACGAAACTTGGTGGGGGGATTAGGTATGGTCTTTGGATCATGCCGTTAGATTTTGGACTTGGTCCAAAGTCCAATATGGCTGCTATGGTGGCCATTTAAAAAAAAAATTTAATTTTTGTTTTTGCATTTCTACATGTTTTAAGTGATTTCCAACCCAAAAAAAAATTTGTTAGAGAAAAAGAAAACAAATTTTGCACCTTTTTTTTAGGTCATTTCTACCGAGATGACCTAATAAAGCCGGGCCAAATGTCCATCCGTACGTCCGTCAACAATTTTTCTTTCCGATCTTGATGAAACTTAGTATGTGGGTAGAGGTCGATGAGTGTTGCACAACGATATAACTTTTGTCCGGGTTCAAGGTCAGGGACGAGGTCACGTAAGTTATAAAAATCGCCATTTTCAAAACCGATCTTGTCTGCCATTCTACAAGATATTCGGCAACTGTTTATTGATTATGATGGTAAAAAATATTATCTTGTATCTAACTGGACAGATTTTTGAATTTCCTTCCCGTTTGATCGTCACGTGATCTGGAAGATGGCCAAAAACGCCGATGCGATTCGCAAAGACGGAAGGAAGGAAAAATGAAATATAAATATAAAACACATTTTTAGCCTTTTATATTTATACATTTTCCGCCGAAGGTGCAAAAGTTTCAAAACCCGAAATGTAAACGTCAGCATTTATTTTCAAAATATAATTTCGTGCGCGCGCGCCAAAATGCCGAGTCATCTTTAACGAAACTGCGCAGTACAACTGCGCAGTAGTCCGGTCATGGCGTCTGAACAGTGGCCAGCGTGGTTCAGATTGACTGTGGTTTCTGAGGCGAAGGTGATTGTTAAGAAGTATGTCGGCGGTATAAATTTGAGTGACTGTATTGGTGATTTAATCACACAACATCTTGACAACGAATATTCTGGCCGAACGATTGCATCAATTCAGTGCATCAGCAGGGATAATTCGCAGGCTCCTCTCGATCGTGTCGATATCTAACATAATCACCGGCGGACATAGGGCTGCAGGCTGTGGGGCGAGGCCACGGATCCCGGATGAGGGGATTAGTGATAAATTATGCTACATGCTTCGGGCTTTCTGATTAATATATCAATGAGTACATTCCATAATTAATGAATTAATAATTAATGAATCTGGCATACAAAATGTTTTTTCATACCTGACATGTTACTTTGTGCAGTGTCACGAAACTTCTGTGGAATTAATAATTAATGAATTTGCTTGCTCTAACGATTTTTCAAACCACAATATCTCTATAAATGCTTGACCAATATTCATTCTGAAAGTTGCATTATAATCAGTGAAGAATAATCTACAGGATTATCATGATCTCTGAGAGCTAAGCCTATTTTTTTCGTTTTTTTTCTACAACTGGAAGTGAAATGTCCCCAGAGAGTGGACGGACCGGAAAACCACGTATTGCACTTACTGGTGATTCTGATGTGTTAATCTGGGTAATAAATGAACAATACATATTTATTAATTATGTCATTAGTAGTATTATCCTAGTGTATCTCTGAACTATTTCAATCTAAACGGTTAGTTTGGACTGTTTCGCAGTTACCTGAACTGAACATTGAGAACTTGTGGTATTGTAGAGATGACCGTCACCCCCACACGGGGGTAATTTTTTCAAAAAAAATTAGATTTTTTTTTTTTTTGGCATTTCTACATGCACGTCGATCTTGTTTAGTTTATTCAATCGTGGTTCAGTAGAGTCTGATCCGTTTTGACATACAATGAATAGGATATCAGGTTCACTTAAGTGACCTAGCAGTATTGGCGGCGGACGTTTTGCACTCTACCGAGTGCTCCCTCTCTAGTTTAACCATGTGTCCGTGTCTGTCTGACTACCTTTCAACTGGGAACACGTGGTCGCCTTGTCGGGGAATCGCACCCTCAATGCGTACTTGCATTACTTACCATATCAGTTGCAGCCAAGCAGAGCTGCCAATTACGCATCGGTTAATATGCAGATTTTGGGGGTATAACTTCCTGGTTAGGCTAATGTGCAGACCGACCATGCTGGACCAATGGAGGAAAAGATAAAAAAAAACGAGCTGGGTACATTTACAACAAGCAAATTAATTTTAACAAAGCTAGCAAAGTTATGTAGCACAGAAATGGGTTTGTTTATTCACAGATGTGTACAGCAGGGGAGAGCAAGGAATTTGTGGGTGCAACAAAAGAAATGCAATATTCACAATATTCACAACAAAAGACAGTGCAGATTTACCCCAATAAACTTACAGTCATAAATTACACGATATATGACAGGTGCCATCACACATACACCTGAGGAAAATTAGAAATAGTCCAGAAAGATGAGAGGCAGTTGACTCGTGACCTCATGGTAACTGGCGCGGTCGGTGGACTGGTGCAACCCAAATGCTTAGGAAGGGGGTTCGCAGGGAGGAGAACTGAAGTTGTCTATAGTGTGGGAGTGAGAGGTGTGAATGTAGTGCAGTATGTCGTATGGCATGGAGTGAGAGGTGCAAGTCAACAAGGTCGCTCTGAAAGCAACGGTTGTTTGGGACTTGCCCTTGCCGATTGCTCTTGTGCGTCCACAGTGGACGAGGCGTAGATGGGAGAGAAAGACCTCAACAGAGTTGTGTAAGAGTCTGTAAATGTTAATATAATGTTGGCTGCTGGATGCAACCGAAACTGAGCATCGATGACCCGGGGGTGGTCTCGGCCCGTTCTTGCAATCGTTTTCTCCACCCCCATGTCCTCATTCGGCTGCGCTGCCCTCTCCTCTCGGTCACGCTGACTTGTGGCGAGATTTGTTCGGACGCTGGAGAGCTCTTGTATAACCGCCTCGAGGAGTGAAGCGAAGTAGTCTACCTCAATTGTGAGCCAAATTTGCTTGGCCGCTGAAGAGCTCTTGTATAACCGCCTTGAGGAGTGAAGCGAAGTGGTCTGCCTTAATTGTAAGCCAAAATTGCTCCTTTTATGGGCCCTGAGCGAGGGAGGTGCTAAAATCGGATCAAACTATGCTGTCGGCATTTCCGAGCTCCCCCATTGGTGCACAGCAGTCACCCTGCATGGTCGCCATGTCCTGCCAGGCTGCGGATTCGAAAATGGCTTCATCGCTCCTGTGCTGCGCCATATATCAAATTGATCTAATGGTTTCAAATGAGTGTTGCAATGCGAAGTGTAAAAGTAACATAACTACATCAGGATATAGTTGCAGTATACAAAGGATTACGCTTGCAGCCCAGTTAACCACAACGAAGAAGAATATGTGGAGGCCTAATAACAGCCATTATCGAGTCCTGCAGGCAGTGGCAACTCTCACACTGATGTCTTATTTGCAAAAGCGGCCCCCTTCTAAAACGATCGTGAAGATCATTGCTGTATAATCTATACAAAGAGAAGGGACTGATGTAAGCGCACACACACGAGCAAAATAACTAACTCAGGATTCCCAATATGTTGAATGCAACTCCCCGGGGTCAGTTTCCCCAAACGTAACAATATTTTTCCTCTGACTGCCTGCCTGGCAGTCCAGCAAAATTGAAAATCATTGCAAACAGGAAACTTAGTTTTTAAGGACGTTATAAAAGACACTACCAACAGGCACAAAAAACCAGTGCAACGTGTTGGATAGGATTATGTAATGGACGCTGGGTAAAACAGTGGGAAAACCCGGAATTTTTTTTTTTAATTCGCCTTTTTCAATCTTTATTTTATTTAAACTAGTGCACCCGCTCCTTGAGGGAGCAGTAGGAAAGGTCATGTCATTATCCTCTTTTGGATATATAGATTACAGTAGATCTTGGCTCAGGTCTGTTAGTTTGTGATGGATGCTATATAACTATCTTTACCACATAAGACAAAATGAGTGTTTGTGTATTTGTTTGATGTCTGTTCCCCTTCAAAAGGACGATTTAAGAAAGGTTTTAAAGGTCAATCTTTTAACAAGACTGTGTTCACAACGGTCTCTTTTTTTTCAGGAAAAAAAAAACATTTTCCATTAAAGAGTAATTATGTCTCTTCTTTTGGAAATGTAGACGATGACATGCAACTGGGCCTCATTGGTGGTGTCCAGAAACATTAAAAAAAAAAGTACAGGGAGGTGAACTTCGCTGCACTTGATGTGTAGCGCATGCATTGTAAAACGAGTGTTCATTTACATACATGCAATGTCTAATAAATAATGAGGATATATGCAGACCTGACGCAAGGCCGAGGCTTCAGGCTTTGGCACGTTCACGAGGCTGTATCCTCAAAATGAAAGGTCCTAGAAGATAAAGAAAATAGGGTAACATTTGTACATGTAGTGTTTTAAAATAACGCTTTTTCTTGCTATAAAACATCACATCTTCCAGTCTCTGAATATTTCGAATGAAATAATTCCAACCCATCATTTTTGATGGGTTTTTATACTAGTTAGTATAGCATATCATGCCTCCAGAACGCCGGGATTTGTTCCTTTCAGTTTTGTGTTGAACAGCAGAAGCGATTGTTTTAAAAGGTAATCATAAGCATTTGCGATTTATAGAAAACAAAAAATTTAATTTAATTCCAGTTAGGGTGCCCCATAAAATGCCATGATAAGCTGTTTATACATGTACATGGAAATCTAACACAGGTGGAGGCCATTCAGCCCATCATACCTGTGCAAACACAATACTAATTTATCTACACAAGATCCAAGGAAGAAAATGCAAAAAAAAGTTTAAATTTTTTTTTCTATTATGATTAAGTTTTTGTGTATATGTATATATATATATATATATATATATATATATATATATATATATATATATATATATATATATATTCTTTCTTCTTCTTTCGCCTGCTCCCGTGAGGGGGCGCCACAGCGGATCGACCGTCTCCATTTCGCTCTATCCTCCACATCTTCCATTGACACTCCAACCACCCGCATGTCTGCCTTCACCGCATCAATGAACCTCTTTGCCCTTCCTCTTCTCCTCCTGCCTGGTGACTCCATCTTCAGCATCCTTCTCCCGATATACTCCACTTCCCTCCTGTGCACATGTCCAAACCATCTCAATCTCGCCTCTCTCACTTGTCTCCAAACCGTCCTACCTGCGCAGTCCCTCTAATATACTCATTCCTTATCCTGTCCATCCTCGTCACTCCCAACGAGAATTGCAGCATCTTTAACTCTGCCACCTCCAGCTCCGCTTCCTGTCTTTTTGTTAACGCCACCGCTTCCAAACCATACAACATAGCTGGTCTCACTACCGTCTTATATACTTTCCCCTTAACTCTTGCAGCTACCCTTCTGTCACAAATCACTCCTGCAACTCTTCTCCACCTACTCCATCCTGCCTGCACTCTCTTTTTCACTTCTCTCCCACATTCTCCATTACATTGGACAGTTGATCCCAAGTATTTAAACCCATCCACCTTCCCCACTTCAACTCCTTGCAACCGCACCATACCACCACCCTCCCTCTCATTTACGCACATGTACTCCGTCTTACTCCTACTGACTATCGTTTCCCTTCTCTCAAGGCTCGCCTCAGCCTGCTTCCTACTCTCCCTACAGATCATGATGTCATCCGCGAACATCATAGTCCATGGAGACTCCAGTCTGATCTCGTCCGTCAACCTGTCCATCACCATTGCAAACAGGAAAGGGCTCAGAGTCGATCCTTGGTGCAATCCCACTTTAACCTCAAACCGGTCCGTCATTGATGGAGACGTCGTCCGTCCTACCGCACACCTCACCGCTGTCACACTGTCCTCGTACATATCCTGCACAATCCTTACATACTTCTCCACCACTCCCGACTTCCTCATACAATGCCACAACTCCTCTCTTGGCACCCTATCATAAGCTTTCTCAAAATCCACAAACACACAATGTAACTCCTTCTGGCCTTCCCTATACTTCTCCAA
>NC_140978.1:22200263-22210263 GCF_056783735.1 Eptatretus burgeri
TCGCAAACCACCATTCAGGTCCCGTAGGTGAGATATCTCTGTAAGTACATATGTAGTTAGCCCCAAACCCATTGTTTAGAGGGAATAAATGTGATTCATTCGGGCTGCGACCCTTTAAGATAGCCGTTTTTCTGTTCTATCTTTATTTTGAACCAACCACGTCTCAACCGCCATCACACAACAACCACCAACCGCAACGCCGCTTCACAACAACAACGCCAACAGCCACGACCTTTACCTTCACAGCTCGCTCCCGCAAACATCGCATCACCGCCATTCCAAGCGTCACCGTGGCCAGGGACCGCCACTTTAGACCCTCCACCACCTTCGCCTCTCCTTCTGCGGCCATTCCCGCACCACTTGTGAACGCCGAGCGTCAGGCTGTCCTGGCCTCGTGCGGGACGCGTGCCGAGCCGCGGGTGCAAAAAGCAGCCTTTCCGAGGAGAAGTCGGATCAGGAATGATACACGCCCACTTCTGATCCGTCCTATCAGCAAGCGCGGGGCGATTTGGCCCCGCCTCCAGGTGCGTCAGAGTGGAATCGATATATGCAAATTCGAGGATCAGGGGAGATTCACGCCCCTTTTTCTCCGTCCAATGGGCGAGCGTGGCTCCACCCCCGAGCTCGTTCTGATCCAAAAATTTGCATATGGGATCTCCTACACCACTATAAAGCGCCGAGCGCGGGGCGAATTGAGAGTTTTTGGGCTCGGGCGAGTTGGAGAAGTGTGGCAGCGGGAGAGTTTTTTTCGGTCAAGGGAGTTGGGTGAAGAGTCAAGGCAAGTTGGAGAAGTGTGGCAGCGGCAGAGTGTGGCAGCAGCAGTCAAGTCGGGTCTGGAGGAGAGTCAGTCTGTCGGAGGTCAGAGTCTGTCGGGAAGCTGCAGAGAGGGGAAGCCGGGAGCGCGGTCGAGGTCGCAGTGGAGTCGCTCGTCGCGGGACCCAAGCAAGCCAGCTATCCTCTTTCCCCAGAGCATCAACAATTCCCCCCTTTTCCCCCCCGTGCTGAGATAGTGCGAAAAGGGGGCCCCGTTCCCACCCCACTCCAAGCAGTGCCAACAAAACCCGCGAAGGAGTGCAGAGTCGGGGCACCGCCGCCACATTTGCGGCTCATCACAAGCCACGGGTAGGCTCCACCTGGTCTCGCGGCCCACAGGCCCCGTCTGCCCCCTTGTCTTTGAGGGTGGCCCTTTTCTTTTGCTTTTGAGTATATGTGTTGTCGGCGCCGTCTGTAAAGTAAAACTGTGTAAGTGTTGCCGTGTGCTCGCGTAGTCGGTAGTAGATCTGCATTGTTGTGTTTCTTTTGTTGCAATTGCTTTTGGTGCATAATTGTTGTAATTGTATATGTGTGCTTTTCGTGTGCTGCGGAATAAATGTGCCTTATGTTGAACTGTTTTCCCGTTTCGCTTCGTCTTTTCTTTAATTGAATCTCCATCTTGCTTCACGTAAAGGGTTGGTAGTGGGCTAAATACGCCCGATAATTAATCGGAACCGTCGAGGTCGACGATAACACCGCTCGGTTATCCCGATAGTACGGAACGGGTCGCTTAAGTGGCCCGTGTCCGGAGTCGACCTGCGGCGAGGTGCGATCGCCCGGTCTACCCTCCGTGTGGGTACTTCGGTAGGTCGAATTTGGCGAACAACCCTATCCCACGCGGGGGGCCGATTGGCACGATCGTGGTGAGGCCGAAAGGCCCACCCGTGACTCGTTCCCGGCGTTAGTCCGAGAAGGTCACGACAGAATTGTCCGTCCGGTGGGTGACCTGCCGCGATTCGAGTTACGTGGCCGTTCGCACGCCGGCGGGCGCGAATTCGCAACCATTGCGCCAACAGCAGGCTATATATATATATATAATATGTGCCTGGTGTTGGCGCAGTGGTTCGGGCAGCGGCTTGGGATCCAAAAGGTCCTGAGTTAATACACCAGGGGGTTGACTCAGCCTGTCATCCTTCCGTGGTCGGCGAAATGAGTACCAGTATACTGGGCCGGTGTATACCCTGGTTAAAAAATAGGTGTGCCATATCCCTGTGTCATAAGAGGCGACCAGGGTTGCGTCAGGAAGGGCTTCCGGCGTAAAACATGTGCCAAATCTCTATGCGGATCATACGGATGATCCGCTGTGGCGACCCCTAATGGGAGCAGCCGAAAGAAGAAGAAGATATATATATATATATATATATATATATATATATATATATATATATATACTTCTACCCCTCAGGGTAGGGGGCGTGGGCTTGGTTAAAAAACACAACACCCCTTGACAAGACCCCCACCAACAGCACTCCGTACACATGCACACAATCGCCCATCAATGCTCAAACTACCTAAAAGTCTTGTCAACATCCCTATACCCCTCTATCGCCATAATTTCCAGATACTTGTCTAATTCAAATTTAAATGTATCTACTGTTTCTCCTGCCACTACCTTTCCAGGGAGGCCATTCCATGCATTAACGACTGAGTAAAAGACCCCTGCCTTATGCTTCAGTCACATTTGGCTCTGCGGCCGTAGGGTCTAAAAAATCTGCGGCCTATAGCAATTATAGGGCGGCCGCAGTATTTCCACGGTCACACAATGTGGCAGTCACATATGTTTTTATTTTTCGGGTTTTCCAACCTTGACCGAACCCAGTACCTGCAGAGCCGAGCAGCCACATGGCTGAGGAAGTCACCATTGCAAGGTTTCTTCTTCTTCTTTTTCATTTATCTTCTTTCCATTTTTCTTTTTCCTTTTTCTTTTTCTTCTTTCCCTTTTTCTTTTTCTTCTTTCCATTTTCCTTTTTCTTTTTCTTTTTTCCATTTTTCTTTTTCTTTTTTCCATTTTTCTTTTTCTTCTTTCCATTTTTCTTCACGCGGCGGCCTGATTCAGCATTATCTTGTAAAACAAGTAATCTATAATCATGTACATTTTTCTCCTCATTAATAATTAATTAGTTCGGCAAAATGCGACCCGGAAACGATAAAAATGTTATCGGACAAAAAATTAACGGACATTATGTGACTAAAAAAATCGAGTTATCAGAAGTTAACTGGTCCAATAACGATAAATGGAAGTTAACTTACGATAATAGTCCGGTTAAAAAAAGTAAACCGATAATTATCTGTTATCGGATTATCGCTTTTGTGCCCAACACTGGTGGCAAACACCTATACTCCAATCTCTAGCGGTAGCGCACGGTCGACGCAGACTGCCACTGAGGCCGTACGTAGGACGCACGGCGGGCGAAGGGGAACCGTGCGTCGACCCTGTGTGGCCCGCAGGTAGTCACACAGACCGCAAGGCCACCATACATTGAACACAGGGACACCTTAGGACTACCCTATGGCGACCGTGGAAATAGTGTGGCCGCCGTAATTTTTTGGGGGTTGGCAAAATTCATTTTTCATTGAAAAGAGCCTGCGGCAGCCACACGAATAACGCAAGCCCACCGTACGCCCTACGTACGGTCGACGTGGAACACATCTACGTCATGGCTACGGCTTGTCGAATTGCTACGGCCAACCTAGAAATGAAAAAAGTTATAACTCCTCGCTATAATTCCACGGAGACCACTACGGCCTGTAAAAGATAGCCATACGGCATAGGGCCACCCTGAGGCCACCTCAGAAACTCTGCGGCCGCCGCACGTTTCTGTCACTTCAGGGGGGGTACGGCCGCCGTATCCTAGCCGTAGAGCAAATGTGACTCATGCTTTACTACCGTCTTAACTCTCCTCTTCTTTACTCTCAGGCTATGACCCCTGGTCCTATCTATCACTGTCTACTCTGTTGAATAATTCATCTGCATTTATTTTATCTATACCTTTCATTATCTTAAACATCTCTATCATATCTCCTCATAACCACCTCTTTTCTCACATAAATGTTAACACAGCATTTATCCAAAGAGGAAAAACCACTTGGGGAGAGGGACAAATGAAATGCTGCAACTTTGTCGGGTGACCTTTAGTCCTCTTGTCAAGTTTGGTTGAGATTGGAAAAGTAACGACCAAATGTGTCACGGTCAGACAGACAGACACCAAATTGCATATTTTAATGTGAATGAATTATATAGTTAAACACTGTGGTACATGAATCGCCTTGTCTCATACACTACCCTATTTAGCAAGTACTGCTGAATGGAAGGGTTTTGAAAAAGACTGCTTCAATAGTGCTCAACTTCCTGATTTTCTTTTTCTTTTCTTTTTTTCCCAACAATCTTTAAAATCATTATTCTATTTAAAAGTGAAACACACCTGAACATTGTGGGGAAACATGTTGTGAACTCTCTCGTTTATGTGTGTATCTTTTCCTTTCTACAACCATTATATATTTCATTCGTTTAAATGTAAAATCCAAAAATCCCATTTAAGTTTCAGTTGGGGTTGTGTCCCTGATGAGGGACATTTATTTAAGGGACATCTACACATGCAAGCAAAGCATACCCCATCTTGATTGACCTGTTTGTGAAAGTGTTTGTTACTATAGATGGTGCAATCAGCTCACTCATTTGTTCAACTGTTGCAGGTATTGTACCCAGCTCTTCAAGCAGTGTATTGGAGCAAGTTTGGAGAAGAAATGCTGGAGTCTTAGTTTTGGAATGAGAAGTGGTTTGGGGAAGACGAGATGGGGTAGATGGTGTGTGTGTGTTCGGGTGAGCAAAAATTGACAAGTTGAGAAAGAAATGCGATTTCAATAAATGCAATTCTTTTTTTATTATTATCTACCTTTTGCCATACAAAATATGTTTAAAAAGAGGGATTTGTGTGCTCATACACAGTGACACCTCAGCATTTATACTTTCACGGTCAATGACCTGTTCACAAATTTGTCATGACAGCTGATGTATCCCAAAACCTTGAAGCTTGTTTAAGCTACCGTGTTAGCATTTTTCGAAGCAAACGTACCACTAGAGTTTCTCAAAAGGAAACAGGTTAGCATCTTCACTCTTCTGATCCCTCCTTCGCTGCATTCCTTGTCCTCGGGCTGCAGCTTGTATTCCTGGCCGGACTTGGGGCCAGCTTCGGACTCGGTCACGAATGGGACTTTGCTCCAGGGAGGTGTTATTTTTGCTCGTCGACTGCAGTACTTTGCTTGGATCTTTATCCTGTGTGTATGCACAGATTTACAGCTCAGTTGTATAATTTAACAATGTCAATTAATGTTCCAGTAAATATAAAAGGTAACACTTGTTTACCATCCTGCAACGTACCACTCCCCCATATCTCTTCTGCAACCTCTTCCGGATGAGGAGGCTCTTGGCAAGTAGATGCCAACGGTCAGATACCCGCCGAGCTCGGCGCTAATGGAGGGTGAGTGAGATAAACGGAAGATGAAGAAAAGACACCAAATCGTTAATGCCCATTAAAAGTTAATTATGCTTGTAAAACACACTGAATCTTCGTTACGTATGTGAATGCGATGCAAATTCCACTCCGATCCTGAGATCTCTGCACAAATAAATAAACAAATAAAAAGTATTTAAGCAACAAAACCAACCCAAATTGCCTTCCAAGAACTGCTCCCTCCAAAGAACTCCCAACTCTGAATTATGAACCCTCCGAACTCAACAACTCTGGTAAACTCTCACACTCTGAGGCTCTGAGTGGGCGGGGCTGACTCGCTGATCGTCCTGATTGGACAGGGACCTCCATGGATCCGCCCCTTTTTGGGCGGGTGATGGTCGAGCCGGGAAAACCCCGCCCCCTCTACACCTGTCTGTTCCCCTCTTGCTGGAGAAACGACGATGTGTTGGAATACAGACCAATTTGAGGAAGTCGAACCAAGCAAGTGAGGACCTTTCCTCGTATACTACGGCCGCGAGACGAGGGCGCAAGCGCTGAAAGACACTGTGGCCGCAAGTGGAGGAGATCTGGAGATTTAAATAACCGAACTATAAAACAAGTCTGAAGACGACGATGGTTCACGAGAGGTATTTGACGATGCAGATTGTTTCAGAAGTCAAGGATGAGACAAAGTGATAATTTTTCACCAATTTTAATTAATTATAGTGGCCTTCCATCAACAGCTGCAAAAGGTCGAAAACCCGGTTTCGTTATACAACTTTCAAAATTTGACCTTTGCAAAACCTTTTAAGGTCACAAAACAATGTTGTGGACATTAAAATAAGGAAACAGGATACGTGCTATAGCTTATTGGAGTTAGAAATAAGGAAACAGGATACGTGCTAAAGCTTATTGGAGTTAGAAATAAGGAAACAGGATACGTGCTATAGCTTATTGGAGTTAGAAATAAGGAAACAGGATACGTGCTATCGCTTATTGGAGTTAGTTCGTCAAAGAAGGTCGAAAACCCGGTTCGATTCCAACAACTTTGAAAATTTAACCTTTGTGGCCTTTGAAGGTCAAAGGTCAAGGATTATTTGTTGCAAAACTTCCTCTGGAACATTCCAGGAACAATATAACGTCATATAGGCTATATGGGATTTTGCACACCTCAGATTATCCATACTTTGATGAAATCAGCGTAAAAACTAGAGGGGGAGCACTCGGGAGAGTGCAAAACCTCCGCCAATACTGCTGGGTCACTCCAGTGAACCCATATCTTATTCATGAAATATGATGTCAACAGTGCTGACAAGTTATAGTTCTTTTCTCCAACGTTTTTTTTTTTTGGGGGGGGGGGGGTTGGAAATCACTTAAAACATGTAGAAATACCAAAAAAAAAAAATTTCCCCTTTTTTGGGGGGGGGCGGTAACAATTCTTTGGGGGGTTGGAAATCACTTAAAACATGTGGAAATGTAAAAAAAAATAAATTCTCTTACAATTTTTGGGGGGGTTGGAAATCCCTTAAAACATGTAGAAATGCAAAAAAACTTTCTCGAAAAATTTTGGGGGGGGGGTAACAATTTTTTTGGGGGGTTTGTATACCTTGGTCGAGGCTCGTATGAGAGCTAACACACAACTCACAGCAAGGAGGCATGAGACAAGAGGGGCCAGGAGGGAAGGGACAAAACAGTGGGGAACAGACACATTAGGTGAACTGTGGAAGGGAGAGGATGGGGATGGGACGGGGAACATGGCGAAGAGAAGATGGACATTTCAGGGACTTTCAGGAAGGAAAGTAGGAGAAATGAAGGAAGTGGGCTTGGTGATTATCGGGGTAGAAAAGACTGAGGATTTGGATGGGGGAAGATAAGAGGTGGTGGTGAACAGCTGTTTTGAAAGCCTGGAGGGAAGAATGGGAAAGAATGGGGGTTGGAAATCACTTAAAACATGTAGATATGCAAAAAAAATTCTCTATTTTTGGGGGGGGGTAACAATTTTTTTGGGGGGGGGTTGGAAATCACTTAAAACATGCAGAAATGCAAAAAATAAAAAATCAACAATTTTTTTTGGGGGGGGACCAAGTTTTTTTTTTGGGACCAACTTTTTTTGGGACCAAGTCCAAAATTTAATGGCATGATCCTTGGACCATACCTAATCCCCCTAACCAAGTTTCGTCGAAATCCGTCGAGGAGTTTTTCCGTAATACTGTTCACAAACAAACAAACAAACAGAAAGGGGTGAAAACAGCAACCTCCATCCATCTTCGAAGATGGCGGAGGTTAACAAACTTGAAGGAGGCGCCACGGGCAAGGTGTTCGAGATAGAGCAAAATGGTTTCAATAATTAATTTAGGTGGGGAATGACCTCAGGATTATGCATAAAAAATATTGTCATCCCTCGCTCTCAAGGTTTGGGCGATCGAATGATTTTTACATCAAAATTCGCAGTTTTCTAAGTTTTTGACGTTGTGACCTTGACCTTGGGACGAAAATGAAAAATCAGACAAGGACAAGTTTTAGGTAATTCATTTTGCTATTCAAATACCGAAGAACCCATTGCATTCAGTCAATTCCCTCCTCTCCCTGCCACACTTTCCCGCTCCCTCCCCTCTCACCCCTATCACTCTCTATCATCCCTATCCCTCACTATCCCACCCCTATTCTTCTCTCTCCAACCTTCTTCCTCCTCGATCCTTCCCCTCCCCCTCTCACCTCCATCCACTCTCACCTCCCTCCTCGCCTCTATCCTTCCCATCCCTCCTTTCCGTCGTCCCCTCCCTCCTCTCCCTCTTCCCCTTCCCCCTCTCCCTCCTATCTTGAATATTCCCATCAGCGAAGCGACAGGTAGTATTTGCTGGTAAACAAGTAAACAAACACGAATTAAGCTTTAAATTTTACATTTTCACACTTTCCTCAATTAAAAGAGGTTATGATTAACTATAAATTATTTAATGAGTCAGGTGGTCATGAGAATTCAAGTCCCTGACCCTCAGTGATGGGTAATGTTGTTAAACGTGTCCTTTATGATCCATCTCCATTTAGACTTCCGGTTCCGGTTTTGAGCGGCAAGAGGTCTCCTTCGGGGCTCCCTGCTGACATTCTCAAAGTTAAGTTCCGGTTGTTATTTGTCCCGTTTTAACTGTTTAATTTTCTCACCTACATGTTAATGTGTGTTCCTAGTTCGGTTTTGTTTCAAAAATCGTGCTATTTTGTGAGTATTTATGTCGACGTTCTCACCTGGTGTTTGAGGCCTAGTCCTAGGCTTGAGGCCTACCGGTTCCACTTGGTGTTCGATCGTTTTTTTTTTTTGTTTGTTTGTTTTTTCTCCCCATTACCTTCAATTTCTATCCTCCCCATTACCTTCAATTTTCATCCTCCCCACTTTCCAAATATCCCCATTCTCCCAACTAATCTCTTCTTATCTCAAAAAAAAAAAAAAAAAAACCCCAACAACAACAACAACCTTCTCCCGATTCTGCTACTTCTTCCTCTTAACTTCCTCCTCGTCTTCCTCGATTTCTTTTTTTTTTTTTTTACACTTCCATGACCTAATCTGTTGAACTCTCTCATACATTAATATTAACAACAAAAACGATCTTATAATGCTTCATCTTCCTCTCTCACACATGTGGTACTCTTTACTGTTTCACAATGCACTACTCTTCTGCTATTTTAACAGACTGCTCATATATTTCGACCTCTCCTTCATTCCTTGCCTAAAAAATCCAACTATTACAGCGCTTCTTCTCTCCATGCTCTGAATTCGCCTTCATTGCATCCATCAAGAATTGTGTTAAATCGTATATCTGACCTAAAACTTTTAAAAACCACAGTTTGCCATGGATGCTCGCTTTCCATCAACCATTCTTTTTTTCCAACTTCAGTGCCAACTCACCCCCTCACCCCTCACTCTCACTCTCAAAGCAACCATCCCACTCTTCTCCCTCCAAGCCTCCCTCTCACCTCTTTCAAAATTCCCCCTCACCTTTCTCCCACCTTTCATCCCCCTCACTCTTCCTTCTCTAAGTTGCCCCCTCTCATCCACCAACCTGCCTCCCTCCACTGCCCTCTCATCTCCATCTCTTCACTCCACCTCCTCAAATCCTCAACTGCCATCTTCCTTGTCTCTTGTCCCCCTCTCTCACAGCACCACAGAGCCTTTTCTCCTCCTCATTCGGCCCCCTCCCCTCGCTATTCTGCAATACCCCACACTCCTTCAGCAACCCTCCTTACCTCCCCCTCGTCCCTCGTCCGACCCTCCCCCGCCCCCTCCACCTCCTGCACCAAAAGCCTCCTCCCTACCTCTTCATTAAAAGTGTGGACCTCAAATATCCGGGGCCTTCGCTCAAACCTTTCAGATCTTTCCATGCAGGTTGCCACTGACAAACCAGACATTATCTGCCTAACAGAAACTTTCTTCTCTCCCAAGACGTGTCTGACTCCCAAGTATCTCTCCCTGGTTACTCCCTCTACGGTATGACAGACCTGAGCCTCGTCCTGGTGGAGGTGTTGCTCTCTTCATCAAAGACTCTATTCCTCACTCTCCTGCACTGCTCTCACTCCCCCACACCCCCAGGAATACCTCTGGCTATGGCTTCCCTCCACTCCCACCTCATGTTTATATGTGTACTGTACCGCTCCACCGAACAGTGATGACTCCATCTACACCTCACTCTCCGGAAAACATGGACCATCTTCTATCTTCTCATCCAAACTCTCTTCCTCTTATGTGG
>NC_140978.1:22220095-22302595 GCF_056783735.1 Eptatretus burgeri
ATATATATATACATATATATATATATATATATACATACATACATACATACTAGGGGGGTTGACTCAGACTATCATCCTTCCAAGATCGACGAAATGAGTACCAGTGTATGCCCCGGTTAGGATAGGTGTACGATATCCCTGTGTCGTATGAGGCGACGAGGGTTGCATCAGGAAGGGCATCCGGCGTAAAAACCTTTGCCAAATCATTATGTGGACAACAAAACGAATTTCCATACCGGATCGGTCGAGGCCCGGGTTACCAACGACCGCCACCGGTACCGGTGGTCAGCAGGGTACCAGTGGAAATTGTGCTACGACTGGGCGAAGGAGGAGAAGGAGACGGGGAAGTTGAGACGGGGAAGGCAGTGGGAGAGGGGGAAGGGTAGAAGTGTGGAGGTGAGAGTTGGAACTCTGAATGTTGGGACGATGACTGACAAAGGGCGAGAGTTGGCTGATATGATAGAGAGGAAAGGTAGACATACTGTGTGTACAAGAGACCAAGTGGATGGGGAATAAGGCTCGGAACATTGGAGGTGGTTTCAAACTGTTCTACCATTGTGTGGATGGGAGGAGAAATGGTGTCGGGGTAATCCTGAAGGAAGATTATGTCAAGAGGGTATTGGAGGTGAGGAGAGTGTCTGACCGAGTGATGAGTTGGAAATTGAAGGGGTGATGATGAATGTCATCAGTGCATATGCACCGCATATGGGGTGTGAGATGGAATATAAAGAAGATTTCTGGAGTGATTTAGATGAAGTGGTGGAGAGTGTATCCAAGGATGAAAGTGATGATTGGAGAAGATTTCAATGGGCATGTTGGGGAAGGGAATAAAGAGGATGAGGAGGTGATGGGTAGGTATGGTCTCAACAAGAGAAATGTGGAAGGGCAAATGGTGGTAGAGTTTGCAAAAAGAATGGAAATGGCAGTGGTAAATACGTATTTCAAGAAGAAGGAGGAACACAGGGTGACGTACAAGAGTGGAGGAAAGTGCACGAAGGTGGATTACATCTTAAGCAGGAGATGCAACCTGAAAGAGATTAGAGACTGTAAGGTGGTGGCAGGGGAGAGTGTAGCTCGACAGCATCGATTGGTGGTCTGTTGGATGATTTTGGAGGTGAAGTTGAGGAAGAGAGTGAGGGCTGAACCAAGGACCAGATGGTGGAAGCTGAAGGAGGAAGACTGTTGCGTGGAATTTAGGGAGGAGGCGAGACAGGTGTTGGATGGTGGTGAAGATGGGTGGGATGATTGGGGAACTACAGCAGAAGTGGTGAGGGAGATAGCTAGGAAGGTACTTGGTGTGACATCTGGACAGAGGAAGGAAGATAAGCAGACTTGGTGGTGGAACGAGGAAGTACAGGAAAGTATAAGGAAGAAGGGGTTGGTGAAAAAGAAGTGGGATAGTCAGAGAGATTAAGAAAGTAGGCAGGAGTACAAGGAGTGGCGGCGACAGGCAAAGAGAGAGGTGGCAAAGGCTAAGAAAAAGGCATATGACGAGCTGTATGAGAAGTTGGATACAAAAGAAGGGGAAAAGATTTATACCGATTGGCAAGACAGAGGGACTGAGCTGGGAAAGATGTGCTGCAGGTTCGGGTGATAAAGGACGTAAATGGGTATGTGCTGACGAGCGAGGAGAGTTTGTTGAGAAGGTGGATGGAGTACTTTGAGGAGCTGATGAATGAAGAAAATGAGAGAGAGGGAAGAGGTGGAGATAGTGAATCAGGAAGAGGGGTGGATCAGTAAGGACGAAGTGAGGACTGCTATGAAGAGGATGAAAAGTGGAAAGGCGGTTGGCACTGATGACATACCAGTGGAGGCATGGAAGTGCTTCGGAGAGATGGCAGTGGGGTTGTTAACTAGATTGTTTAATAAAATCTTGGAAAGTGAGAGGATGCCGGAGGAGTGGAGATTAAGTTTACTGGTCCCGATTTTCAAGAACAAGGGTGATGTGCAGAGCTGTGGAAATTACAGAGGGATAAAGTTGTTAACCCACACCATGAAGTTGTGGGAAAGAGTGGTGGAAGCTAGGTTGAGAAGAGAGGTGATGATTTGTGAGCAGCAATATGGGTTTATGCCAGGAAAGAGCACCACTGATGCGATGTTTGCTTTGAGAATGTTGATGGAGAAGTATAGGGAAGGCCAGAAGGAGTTACATTGTGTGTTTGTGGATTTCGAGAAAGCTTATGATACAGTGCCAAGAGAGGAGTTGTGGCATTGTATGAGGAAGTCGGGAGTGGTGGAGAAGTATGTGAGGATTGTGCAGGATATGTATGAGGACAGTGTGACAGCGGTGAGCTGTGTGGAAGGAATGACAGACCGGTTTAAGGTAAAAGTGGGATTGCATCAAGGATCGACTCTGAGCCCTTTCCTGTTTGCAATGGTGATTGACAGGTTGACGGACGAGATCAGACTGGAGTCTCCATGGACTATGATGTTCGCGGATGACATCATGATCTGTAGGGAGAGTAGGGAGCAGGCTGAGGCGAGCCTTGAGAGAAGGGGAATGATAGTCAGTAGGAGTAAGATGGAGTACATATGCGTAAATGAGAGGGAGGGTGGTGGTATGGTGCGGTTGTATGGAGTTGAGGTGGGGAAGGTGGATGGGTTTAAATACTTGGGATCAACTGTCCAAAGTAACAGAGAGTGTGGGAGAGAAGTGAAAAAGAGAGTGCAGGCGGGATGGAGAAGAGTTGCAGGAGTGATTTATGACAGAAGGGTAGCTGCAAGAGTTAAGGGGAAAGTATATAAGACGGTAGTGAGACCAGCTATGGTGTATGGTTTGGAGGCGGTGGTGCTAACAAAAAGACAGGAAGCGGAGCTGAAGGTGGCAGAGTTAAAGATGCTGCGATTCTCGTTGGGAGTGACGAGGATGGACAGGATAAGGAATGAGTATATTGGAGGGACTGCGCAGGTAGGACGGTTTGGAGACAAAGTGAGAGAGGCGAGATTGAGATGGTTTGGACATGTGCACAGGAGGGAAGCGGAGTATATCGGGAGAAGGATGCTGAAGATGGAGCCGCCAGGCAGGAGGGGAAGAGGAAGGCCAAAGAAGAGGTTCATGGATGCAGGATGAAGGTGGACATGCAGGCGGTTGGAGTGTCAATGGAAGATGTGGAGGATAGAGTGAAATGGAGACGGTTGATCCGCTGTGGCGACCCCTAACGGGAGCAGCTGAAAGCAGAAGAAGAAAGAAGAAGAAGAAGTTGAGAGAAAGAGGACATGGGGAACGACAGACAGCATGTTGGATGATAAATTACCCATTTCAACCTCAGTCATTTGCAAGGCTGCGGTGGCAAATGGTTAATCATCAGCAGTGTAAAAGTGCCTAGAAGATGTATGAAATGTGCAGAGCAACAGTGGGCTCAGGCAAAGGAACCCTGGTCCCTGAGGCTGCCAAAAATACATAGGTTGATGTAGTGGAAGAATGAGTGAGTATACCAAAGCAGAAAAGGAACCCTGAGGGTGCAAAAGCCTGGGCTTGAGCATTGCAGCACAGTTAAACCTGTGCAGGACTGACTCCACGCTCATGCTCCCAGGACCCAGATGCCATATGAACCAACTTGAAAATCTGGACATGGTTCCTCTTCTTTGCTTCAAATTCACGCCAATGGATCTCACTGCTCAATCTTCCCTGAATCTCAAATTCCAGCTGTCGCTTTCCCTGTATCTCTGAGTGCTAAATGTTGCCGACGCATCCCCCTGCTCTGGTTGGCCGATTCAGAGGGACAACGGTCAATCAGATGGGCTGGATCAAGCAACACAATGTTTAACCAGCCATATAATAAGAGGAAGGATATAAAAATGTACATTCCCATGTTCCCCAAACCCTCAACATTATGTCGGGCAGGTTGAGGGACAACAAGTCGAGAATAAATTAACAAAATTTTACAAAACAAAGTTCCACCTGCTGGCCATCTTAACACCCTGCAAGGCCCCATGTAATGTTTACATTCTTTATGGAATTGTCAGTAAAGTAAAAAACGTCATTGAACAATTTTTACTTTAATGACAATTCCATAAAGAATGTAAATATTATGCATGAAATTTACTATTTTTGTACTTATTAAGCTACAGAAATATTGATGGCAGTACAGAAACAACGCACAGTCCGCACATTCGTTCTTCCCACCCTCTGGGTGCGAAGTTTCCTCATACTGACACGAGATATCTCTGTGCTGCTTTCGTCGAGACGGCAGAAGGCAGCAAGACGACATCAGCATCATGAAGCACTAGAAAATGCGTTGCGATGACTGACTGGAAATAAGACTTGAGTGCACTATTACAATCCTGAGCGTAAGAGATGGTCAATGGAGTACCGCCACAAAGGATCAGCAGCCCCAACTTTTCTCCATAAGATTTTCATCTCTTCCCCAAACTTAAAGAACACCTTCATGGAGAACTTTTTTTCTTCTTCTTCGACGATGTCGAGGCCGCTGTGAAGGGCTGGTTAAGTCGGCAGGACGCAGTTCTATCGTGACATCACAAAACTACTTGAACATTGGCAGAAATGTGTGCACCGCAGTGCTGATTATTCTTCTATAATAAATATGTATTTATTTTGCAACAAACATTGATGTTATGTGCTTTTCATTCAAATGTCTTTACCTTTTTGGGAGAAAAATAATAGGAGCATTACTTTTCAACACACCTTCGTATTTACAAGCTGTCCACGAAGAAATGTGGTGCCATTTGAAGTGAGGGACGGGGATATAGGGGGCGCTTACTCCAGAGATGCAATTAACAAGGCACCACCAGGTTTTAAAGGAGGTAAATAAGTTTGAAAGTTCAAATCTTGAGTTTGGACAGATGTCTGGCTCTCCTGAGAGTGGATACAAACTTGTGATGGGCTTTGTGGAATGATCTGAGGTTGGTTTCAGTTGGATTTGCCTTCCAGGAAGAGTGTGCATGTTGTTTGAGAGCAACTGCTGTACCACAGGATTCAGTGCACCATGAGCAGGAAGAAGGGTAGGATTACTGAAGACGAGATGGGACGAATCTGAGCATAAGAGAAAGCAGGTTTCTGTGGAAGAATCCCCAGGCTGAGTTAATATTACATTGCAGTAGATTATAGGAGACCAGTCTTGAAGTGTGATGGGTGCTTGTCGTCTCTGCCAGTTTGCCTGAGTGGACTGCTAGACTTGTGGGCACTGAAGCTGTTACCTGATAATGGCCAGAGAGAGGTTGACCTTCACAAGCACATGATCAGATGAACCAAATGGAGCACGAAACATGGGTGGGGAAGTTGGTTATAACCAAGTGCAGAAGGGAGGATTTGCCATTGACAGAAATCTGGGTGGGAAAGTTCACAGATCGAGTCGCTCCCATGGAGTCGCAGAAGTCCTTTGCTGAAGTGCCATGGCTGGTGAGAGGTACAAACACCCAGCCAATTTGCATGATGACAATTCCAATCATCACATATGACAAAGAGAGAGTTGGGATAAGTGGTTAAAAGTTGATTCATGTCATGAATGGGAGTCATCGAGGTCGATGGGAGTCATCACTTTTTGGTGGGTTAGAGGTAGACAAACATGGAGTCATCACAACACACAGACAACCAGGTGTAAGCAGAGAATAAGTTGCAACCAGAGGTACTCCTGGGGTTTGGGAGGTGAAAGAGCAGTACACGTAGAGTGGGAAATGGAGTGAAGAAGGACTGGAATGAAGGGGAAGCTGAGGGACGAGGGGGAAGCACATGTTGCAGGACGGTACTGCCATAGAGATGTTTGACACTATTCATGGACGTGAAGGGAAATTTATTGTCGTGTGCACACAACCTCTGCAAAGTGGACGTCTCAGGATTCCTAAACTCGATATACGGCGGCAGACTTCATGGGTGGGGTGGTAAACGTATTTTTGGTTGAAGGCATGGAAGAAAATGGTGCTGTAGGTGCAAGAGGAGGTGGATGAACTAAGCATTTAGGAGTCAAAAAGGTTTTGGGAAATAAGCCTTGTGAAAAGAAAAGGAAGAGATTTGGATGAAGAAGTATAATGGATGGGCTGATCCTGACAGAGCAGAAAGGAGTACGAGGCATTTTAAAATACATTTTTTGGTGTTTTCTTTATGTTATTAAGATATTTTAAAGGAAGAAACGTTTTATTCAGTGAAGATTCAGTTTGGGGATATTGAAAAGGAAAAGGGATAGAGATTTAAACATTGGGGGAGGGGGAGGGGAGAGGTACAAATGAGTGGAGGTGTGCAGTGATTCTGGATTTGGAGAATTTCACCAGAAGAGGTTTGATGGTGGAGTGTGTGTGCCCTGAACAAATCTGAGGGGGAGGGGTGCAAAGCACTGAAACAGCAGAGGGTGCAAAACCAGAACAGTCGGTAGAAGAGAGACCACTGACCTTAAAGTCATAGGACCATAAACTCAGCTTCATTGTGTGAGATTCCCAATGATGTTGAGCTTGGTTTCCACGTCATCGTGCTGAGAAAGATGTTAGGCAGGAGTGCCTAGCCAACACAATTACTTTGCATACTGTTTTTTTAGCTTATTTCTGTGAAATAAGCTCAGAAAGTGGGTTCCGGTATCTGGCCGAATGTACGTCCATTAACATCTCACAAACTCATCATCATCGTTTTACAGCCATTTCCATGCTTGCATGTGTAAGCCATGGTTCACCGAATGACTGCTTTCCAGGCTGCACGATCCATTGCTAGCCCTCTTGTTAGGCCTTTAACTCTGAGATCATCTGTCAGCAACACATCCCATGTTTTCCTTGGACGGCCTCTCGCTCTCCTTCCATTTACATTCATATTTATACACCTCTTCACACAACTACCCACCCACAGCCTTTCCACATGTCCGAACCATCTCAACCTACCCCTACACATCACCTCACTAATGCTTTCTATACCTAACCTATCTTTTAATTCCACATTTGATTTCCTATACTTCAGTATCACATCACACATTCACCTCACCATTCTCATTTCATTTTGTTCACACCTCAGTTCATCCTCCTTTTTGATCACCCATGTTTCATTGCCACACAACATCACGCTCCTAACGGAAACTGCATAGTTTTCCCTTCAATAGGGGTAACAGCTCCCTAAACTTCCTCCAGCCACTTCTAATTCTTGCATTCACTGCTGCCTCCACACCACCACCTGCACTAATCAAATCATCAAGGTAACAGAATTTATCTCCATATTCCAGAGATATATCCCCATAAAATAACCTTTCTGCTCTAACTGCAGTCACTTGTTTACCTGTGCAAACAGCACATTTGAAGTCAGGTGCCACCTGTGGTCTACTCCTCTACACCACTTGTGCACCCAGCAGTTGCAGCATTTACACAATATTGAATTGTTACCTCCACCTTTTCTACAGACAGCACAGGGCCACCTTCCTCTTTTTTTCCACACTTCCTTCTCCCGCACCACTAATCAGTACTTTTGTTTTCCCTGTATTCACTTCCAGTCCTCTGGCCTCCATACTGCATATTTACCTATTCCCTCTTCCACACTGTCGCCTATCAGCACTAGGTCACCAGCATATGGGACTTCCCAAGGTGAGCCTCCTCTAAAATCCTGTGATATAGCCTCAAGATCCATGATGAACAGGATTGGGCTCAAGACTGAACCCTGATGAACATCCCCTTTCACTTCAAAATCCTCACTCTGCACTCCATTTACCCTCACAGAGGTTTTTGGGCCATCATACATTGCCATGACTACCCTAACTAACCAATCCTCCACACGTAACTATCTCATGGACCATTGCACCACTCCCTGAGGCAACCTATCGAATGCCTTCTCCAAATCCACAAATATAAAGGACAGTTGTTTATTCTTCCCCAGATATTTTTCCTGTAATTGCCGAACTATAAAAATTGTCTCCATTCTGCCTCTTCCTGGCATGAAACCAAATTGCATTTCATGTATATTAACACTCTGTCTTATCAGTTTATCCATGACTCTCTCTACCACTTTCATTCCATGGTCCAGCAACTTGAGACCCCTATAGTTGCTCTGAACCAAGGCATCACCCTTCCCTTTATAAATGTTCACCATTACACTCTTCAACCAATCATCTGGGACAGATGTCTCCCTTATAATTGCATCTATCAATTTCGTGAATAAATTCACTCCAATATCACCAGATGCCTTCAGCACCTCTGCGACAATACCAGGGCTGCTCGCCGCTGTACCATTCTTCATTTCATCAATGGCTTTCTTCATCCATTCATTCTTTATTTCAGGTGGTGGGCCCTGCACTGGCTCTATTGCTTCCACAATATCCACGTTCCAAGGGAACTCCTCATTTAGCAGGTACTCATAGTAACTCCTTCAAGCATTTCTTATCTCCCCATGGTCAACCAGTACATTTCCCATATTATCCTTCACATATTGTTCTCCTGTGAGATCCTTATTTTGACCGATCATTTGCTTTGCTATCCTAAATATCTCCCCTCTACTATCTGCATTATTTATCACATCTGAAAGTGAATCCTGTACTCATGTTTTGGCTTTGTAAACTTCCCTTCTTTCCCTACGTTTAGCCACTAACTATTCCTCATTATACCCTCCCTTTTTTCAAATCTGAAACAATTTTCTTTTTTCTTGAATCACCCTATCCACCTCATTATTCCATCACCAAGTAGCCTCATATCTCGCTGGGTCCTTCGAGCAGCCACATGTCTTTTCAGTAGTACGCAGCAGCCCCTATTTTAAAGGGTTCCAACAACTCTCTACATCCTGTCCTACCATCGGGTTTCCAAGATTAATTTGCAGAAGTTCCCCATGGAAATGTTCCTTTACATTCTGATTTCTTAGTTTCCATACTCTTCTCCTTGGGGCATAAAGTTTCCTCTTTTCCCTGCTCCAACTTAACTTTACATCACACACTAGCAGCCGATGTTGTAAGGCACATTCTTCTCCACCTATTGTTTTCACATCCTTGACCAACTTCCTATCTAATCTCCTCACTAGAAAGTAGTCTATCTGGCTCTTTATACCGCCTGACTCATAAATGATCAGTCTGCTCGGCCTCTTCTTAAACATTGTGTTGCAGACGACCATATCTAAAGCATCCCCAAACTCAAGTATTCTTTTATACCTTCAGTGTTTCTAACTCCGAAACCTGACCCACCATGCACACCCTCATATCCTTCTGCTAAAGCTTCAACATGTCCATTCAAATCCCCTCCGATCACAACTTGTCTCTCACTAATCCCTGAAACAACATGCACAAGTGTGTCGCAAAACTCGTCGTCCTCCTCCTCACTTAATCCCATCTGTGGGGCATATGTTGATACAACTGTTAAAATATGCTTATCAAAGAGCAGCTTTAGGACAATAACTCTTGCATTTACCCTCCTAACCTACAATACCTTCTCCACCCACTTCTCAGCCACCATAATCCCAACATCACCAGTTCCAAAATAATTTATATCCATCATTTCTACCTGTGATCATTCTTGCAGCACCTCCCCTCCACCTTGTTTCTTGCACACAGCATACATCCACTCTTCTGCACAAACTACGTGACTGATGTGGATCACATTTGGTACGATGCATCAGGACAGTAAGGTCTCATGGGGTTGTGCTCCCCATCTGGATCAGCCTCCTATAAGAGGCTGAGAAGGGGGGTTTCACCTCAAATTCAGGTAATTTATTTTAAAATCTTCTCAGAAACCAACGACCAGATGCAGACTAAACTTTTCATGAAACATAAGGAGCATGCCATTAACTTAAGTTGTGCTTCCTATGACTATCACTTCAGGAATGGGGACCATGGGCCCTTTTTTATATACAATGTCAGCTCTTATACGAGTCAACACACGTGAGACAAGAGGGAAGCACAAAACAATGGGCAACAAAGACAATAGGAGATTTGAGGAAGAGAGAGGGACGGGGCGAGATGCACGGAGTAAACAAGATGGTACTACAGGGACTTTCAGGAAGGAAAACAGGGAATTTGAAGGAGGTGGATGAACGGGGGTCGAAAAGATCGTGGTTTTGAATGGGGGAAGATAAGAGGTGGTGGTGAACAGCTGGTTTGAAGACTTGGAGGGAAGAGTGGGATTGAAGAGAGTGTGGGAGTTTGTTACAAAGACAGGAAAAAAGAGGAATTAAACTGAGCAGTAATTCTTGATTTTGGTAGTTTTACCAGAAGGGGGTTGCTGGCGGACATTGAGCACCCTGCGGAAATTTGGGCGGGACAGATAGCAGACAGAGCGAGGGGGCAGGGGGAGGCAAGGCCAAAGAGGAGACGGTAGAAGACAGAAAGACCACCGACCTGCCTGTGGTGGGAGAATGAGAGAACCAAAGACTCAGCCTCATCGCAGGAGATACCAATGATCTTAAATGCCTTGGTTTCCACAGCGTGAAGCCAAGAAAGGTGAGAGGTGGAAGCATCAGCCCAGAGGGGAGAGCAGTACTCCATCAGGATGCGGATGAAGCTTTGTACGTAGTCAGGAACTCAGGTGTGCCAAGGAAGGACTTTGCATGATGGAGGATACCCAGTCGGTGACTGGCTTTGGAGGCCAGCTTGAAAATGTGGCTTTCCCAGGAAAGATCATGGCACATAGTGAGACCCAGAAACTCGAATGAAAGGACTTCTCCAAGAGGATTGTTGCGAAAGTAGATGGGGGTGAGACATCGTGAGAGTGAGATTTCTCAAGGTTGAAAGACATGTTCCACGTGTTGGATCATCTTGTGATTCTATCCAGATCTGCAGAGAGTGAAGAGGCTGCTGCTTGCCAATCTGAGGGATGACAGATGGTATAGCAGAGGGTGGAGTCATCAGCAAAGAGATAAAGAGGATTTTCCAGAGAGTTGGAGAGATCATTGATGAAAACCAGAAAAATAACAGAGCTCAGAACACCACTTTGAGGAACTCCAGCCTGGACAGGATGCAGGGATGAGAGAATTCCATTAAAGGCCACACGTTGACTGCAACAGGAAAGGAAGTCTGTGAGCCATGAGTGGAGATTGCCTTGGACACCATAGGAGGAGAGTTTGGTGAGCAGGGCGGGGTGCCAGACCATATCAAAAGCACGCACTATGTCAAGGGAGATGGCTCTGATCTCATGTCCAGCATTGAGGATCTCCATCCATTGTTGGGAAAGCAGTAGCAGCAAGTCCAGGGTAGAGTGACCTTGTCTGAATCTAAATTGATGATCGGAAATCAGGCCATTGGAGAAGACAAAGGATTTAATGTCTGAAGCGATGATGGATTCCATAACCTTGCTGATGATTGCGAAAAGGCTGATTGGTCCTTTGTTGCAAGGATCTGTTTTTGCACCTTTTTTCTGTCGAGTGGTAATGTTTGCTGATTTCCAGGCAGATGGGAGATGACCTTGAACAAATGAGAGGGTGAATGGAACAGAGAAAGGGTGAGGAAGAGCAGCAGAGCAGGTTTTTTGGGCACATGGGCTGATTCCATCTGGACTGGTAGTATAATCTGAGTCGAGGTTTGACAGCAAGCTCTCCACTTTGTCAGGAGAAAAGGGCACAGAGTCCAGGGACAGTTGTGTGTGTCTGGGTAAGGTGGGTACAGAAAGCGATGGGTTTGGGACACAGTATTTAGAAACAAACAAGGAGTTTAGGCATTCAGCCCTTCCCCTTAATCCCTCTTTCACCCCACCTGTTGGGGGCTATTTTTTTCAGTACTCTTGAATCACAGTCCTTGTGTCAGTCTCGACTTTCCATTGTGCCGTATTTGATCCACTGTCACTTTCAATGGATCTTGAGGGCATCATTGTCTTCGCGTCCTTGGAGGTTGTTGGGTTCAACTTCATGCTCGTATAAGTCTGGCTACCAACCCATCACCTCACCCATCTCACCTTCCTAGTTTGTATCAGCAGTTTCATTCCTTCTCGGCGTACAATATTTCTTCGGTCATGCTCACCTCATGATAATCAGTTCAGTTTATTTTCTAACAGTGCAGGATATATCTACATTGTATCAATCAGCAACTACAATACCTCCTTCCAGTGAAGAATCAACATGTTCTGTTATTTAGACAAATAGGTTAGGTTTTTCCATTTTCCAGAAAGCTGCAGCTCTGGAGGAAAAAGGAAAAAACATCTTGATGATGTCCCCAAAAAAGTTATCCATGCTCCACAAAGCTCTTCTGTGAAGCACTGGGATGACAATCTGAATTTTAATTTTGATCAATTTCAAGTCCTTCATTGGTAAGCAACGATTATTGTTTCATCAAATAATGCATTTGAAACCCTTTGAACATGTAGGCATATCCAAACCGGTTTTTTCCTCCTTTCAGAATGTGCAAGAGGAGAGATCACAGCCACATGACAGCACGGAGCACAGTTTTGATGCAAAATGTACACAAGATCAACATACATATCCATCTCTGAGAATATCTGACAATTGCAACCAACAACATTCTGGCTTTGAGTTCAAATTTAAACTTTGATAAAGACTTGCACCTGAACTAACTGCAATGGCAAAAGCAAAACTTTTCTCAAGTTTCCAACTCCCTATCCCCCAACACTCACCTTCCCCCCATATGCTTCAGGTGGATGATATTCCTCAGTTTGCCAAGTACCAAATAGGGGTAAGTTAGGTGTATCTTTGGCCATTGTATCATTGGCACGTGCCTTCTTTGCCCAGTTGGAGTGTCCCTTCACCATCTGGCCAGAGGAAGTGCATTTGAAAGTGGCAAAAAAAATCATCATTTATTATTTACTGTCATACCATTATGCACCAAACAGGCATTGCAGGAAAAACGTGACATAAAACGATCAGGGTGATGGGAGAGCAGGAGTCATTGGGAATCAGAGGGAAGGTCAAGTGGATGAGGTGGGTCAAATAGCTAACTTTTAAACACCAAGACGAGGTACTCACAAGAACCAATTCATTGTTTTGTTTTTTTCTTTTAAACATAATAATGGGGGACATTTATATTTTATTTATCCCCAAGGGTAGAATGGGGGTTTAAATAAAGCAAAAATTGTGGAAAAGGAATAGGGAGGGAGGGGTCTTTGGAAGAGAATGGAAAAGAGATTTGGAGGAGATCGGTGCAAGGGAAGAAAAATGTATGGATCATTCAGGATGGTCGTCATAAACCTCGCCATTTTTAATGTAATGAATAGACATCTTAGCAAAGTGATGGAATCCTCAGTATCGATACACAGATACATTCTTTTCTTAACAACTAGACAATTGATATGCAACATAATACTTCAGAGGCGAGCGCTGCACTCCAGTGTGTTAAGTGAAAGACCACTCATTCATGGCCACTGGTAAGCTAGCAAACAACTCATTCATGGCCACTGGTAAGCTAGCAAACACTACATCACGTTAAATACGTTCCGCAGTCATTTGTCGACAAGACATGGATGTCACCACAGAAAGCGTTGGGAAATTCACAAATGTTGAATTTGCAGAATAATGTTTTTTTTTAAAAAATACAATAATGCAAAGTGAAGCATTTATGAAGGATCAGATCTAGCAATCGTTTTGAGAATTGTAAACTAATCCCAACGGTACCTTGCACGGAACTTCACCTGCACGTACCACCCTGGCCTGTTTCAGCCAAGTAGCCTCAGAGTGCAAGTTATGCACACACTCCCTGAAATGTCAAAACAACACATTACACCACACATGCTGCATCAACAAAACAAGCTGCAAAAAGCAGACCAATCAACTCTTCACCTGGCATAAATTGGCTCGCCTCGGTAATTCCCAAGCGGTTTGGCAGAGAGTGGGTAAATCGCCTGGAACTTCAGCAGGTGTCTTGGTAATACATACAGTGGATGGTTTTTGAAAGCAGCGATCTTGGTTGGTATTGGCTCTTCGTACAATTTCTGCTGCAACTAGAGAAATAATATAAAGGGAAGGTTTAGTATGAACAGCATTGCACTGAAAATTCATGAGCTTTGAGAACAGGATCAAACATCTGTCCCTTAAGTCGGTCACCATCAGGGTGACCTCTTTTATGAGCCTTGTTCCATTTGTTAGAGATTCCCATTTGATGACCCTTCTTAGGAAATAAGAGAACTAATTGTCATGCTCAGTGTCACACTAGTATGATCAAATATCATTTGTACAAGTTTAGTGAAATGGTTAAAAAAAAAAACCCTGAACAAAGTTGCCTGGCCATGAGTCCCGCTGAAAGCTCATTCACTGGAAGCAAAGCTTTGGGCCTTTCGAACGATCATATTAAGATAATTGCTGACAAAAACTAGAGTTCATAGAACACCTTACCCCATGCAGTGTTGATAAGAAATATTTTAAAAAAGACGGGTGGGGTCCCTCCAATCCCACCTCGTGTTGATATGTGTGCTGTACCGTCCACCAAACAGTGATGGCTCCATTTACATCTCACTCTCCTTGAACCAACTTCTATCCTCTCATCCAAATTCTCTCTTCCTCATATGTGGTGACTTAAATTGTCATCATGCCAGTTGGCTGGGTGTGGGTACCTCTCTCACCTGCCATGGCACTTCAGCAAAAGACTTGTGACTCATTGTGACTGACGCAATCTGTCAACTTCCCGACCCGGATCTCAACCAATGGTATTCCATCTCTTCTGGATCTGATTTTGACCAATTTCCCTGAAAATATCTGCTGTTTTTTTTTTGCTCCAATCAGTTCATCTGACCACATGGTTGTCAAAGTAGACATTTCTCTTGCTGTTATTATAGAACCACCTCAGCGCCATCGAGTCTGGCATTTCACTCAGGGCGACAGGCAGGGACTTCAAGCAGCCATCGAACTTCTAGGCTGAGCTCCCATCTCTACTTCCTTTGACATCAACTCGTCCTGGGATTTTTTTTTTTTTTGTATACCTTGGTCGAGGCTCGTATGAGAGCTAACACACAACTCACAGCAAGGAGGCATGAGACAAGAGGGGCGGGAGTGGAAGGGACAAGACAGTGGGGAACAGACACATTAGGTGAACTGTCGAAGGGAGAGGGATGGGGATGGGACGGGGAACATGGCGAAGAGAAGATGGACATTACAGGGACTTTCAGGAAGGAAAGCAGGGGAATTGAAGAAAGTGGGCTTGGGTGGATTATCGGGGGTAGAAAAGATCGAGGATTTGGATGGGGGAAGATAAGAGGTGGTGGTGAACAGCTGTTTTGAAAGCCTGGAGGGAAGAATGGGAAAGAATAGAGTGAGGAAGTTTATTCCAAAGGCGGGAAAAAAGAGGAATGAAAGAGTGAAGATGAGCAGTGATTCGTGATTTTGGTAGTTTTACCAGAAGGGGGTTGTTGGCGGACCTTGAGCGCCCTGTGGAAATGTGGTGGGGACAAATCGCAGCGAGAGCAGCAGAGGCAAGGCTGGAGAGGAGAGTTTCAAAGAAACTTGCTATCCCTCAAGCAGATTTATCCCATCTCATCTTCAGTTGTCCTACCCTTCCTCCCACCCATGGTACATTGAAGCTTGTGGCAAGGCAGTTGTCCTGAAATAACTTGCCTTTGCTTCATGGAAGGCTAATCCAACTGAAGGCAATCTTAGTTCCTTCCACAAACCTCAGAACAAGTGTGTCTTCCTTCTTGAAATTACAAAGATGTTATTTTCTGGCTCTCCTGTCTGAACTCTCAAACCTGTCTCCCTCCTCCAAATCCTGGTGGCATCTATTCAAATCTGTTTCTGATGTATGTTCCCCCTCCATCCCCTCCCTTACCTCAAATGGCCACACAGTGTTAAGGCTGAATGCCTAAACTCCGTGTTTGCTTCAAAATCTTATGTCCCAAACCCATCGCTTTCTGTACCCACCTTACCCAGTCGAATGCAGCTGTTCTTGGACTCTGTGTCCTGTTCTCCTGACAAGGTGGAGAGCTTGCTGTCACACCTCGACTTATATTCTGCAACCGGTACAGACGGCATCAGCCCATGTTTCCTAAAAACCTGCTCCTCTGCTCTTGCTCACGCTCTTTCTGTTCTATTCACCCTCTCATTTGCTCAAGGTCATCTGCCATCTGCTTGGAAATCAGCAAACATCACTGCTCTGCACAAAAAAGGTGCAAAAACAGATCCCTGCAACGACAGACCAATCAGCCTTCTCCCAATCATCAGCAAGGTTATGGAATCCATCATCGCTTCAGACATTAAATCCTTCCTCTTCTCCAATGGCTTGATTTTTGATCATCAATTTGGATTCAGACCAGGTCACTCTACCCTGGATATGCTGCTTCTCCTCTCCAAACAAGGGATGGAGATTCTCAATGCCAGACATGAAATCAGAGACATCTCCCGAGATATATAGCATGCTTTCGATATGGTCTGGCACCCTGCCCTGCTCCCCAAACTCTTCCTATGGTATCCAAGGACATCTCCACTCATGGCTCGCAGATTTTCTTTCCTGTCGCAGGCAATGTATGGCCCTTCATTGAGTTCTCTCATCCCCTCTTCCTGTCCAGGCTAGAGTTCCTCAAGGCATTGTTCTGGGCCCTGTTATTTTTTCGGTTTTCATCAATGATCTCAGAGATAAAGATGATTTTTCCAGAGTCAGAAAGGCGGTATGGCAGAGGGTGGAGTCATCAGCAGTCATCCCTTAGATCAGCCATCAGCAGCCTCTTCACTCTCTGCAGATCTGGATAGAATCACAAGATGATCCAACACGTGGAACATGTCTTTCAACCTTGAGAAATCTCACTCTCACGATGTCTCACCCCATCTACTTTCGCAACAATCCTCTTGGAGAAGTCCTTTCATTCGAGTTTCTGGGTCTCACTATGTGCCATGATCTTTCCTGGGAAAGCCACATTTTCAAGCTGGCCTCCAATGCCAGTCGCCGACTGGGCATTCTTCGTCATGCAAAGTCCTTCCTTGGCCCACCTGAGCTCCTGACCATGTACAAAACATTTGTCCACAGCCTGATAAAGTACTGCTCTCCCCCCCTGGGCTGGTGCTCCCGCCTCTCACCTTTCTCGGCTACACGCTGTGGACACCAAGGCATTTAGGATCACTGATATCTCCCGCGATGAGGATGAGTCTTTGGGTCTCTCACTCTGTCACCACAGGCAGGTCGGTGGTCTTTCTGTCTTCTTCCATCTCCTCTCCAGCCTCGCACCCCCTGCTCTGTCTGAAATATGTCTTCCCCCATATTTCAATCGGGCACTCAAGGTCCACCAGCAACCCCTTATGGTAAAACTACCAAAATCAAGAATCTCTGCGCACCTTCACTCTTTCATTCCTCTTTTTTCCCCACCTCTGGAACAAACTCTCACACACTCTTCAATACCACTCTTCCCTCCAGGTCTTCAAAACAGCTGTTCACCATCATCTCTTATCTTCCCCCATCCAAAACCACGATCTTTTCTACCCCCGTTAATCCAACCCAAACCCACCTCCTTCAAATTCCCTTCTTTCCTTCCTGACAGGCCCTGTAATGTCCATCTTGTTTACCCTGTGTACCCCACCCAATCCCTCACCCTTCCACAGAATGATCTCCTCATGTCTCTGTTCCACACTTTTTTCCTTCCCTCTCCCACCCCTCTTGTCTCCTGCTCCCCTTTTTGTACGTTCTGCGTGTTAGCTCTCCTCCAAGCCTGGACAATTTACACAAAAAAAACAAAAAACGTTGATACAGCGAGCGTCTTTTACACCACCTTATCAAACACGTTACATTAGTTATTTGTGTCCATTGTTCGTATCCTTGATGATATCCTAAAAAAAACTACGTTTCCTGTTTGGAATGATTTTCTATTTTATTTGATTGCCAGACAGACAGACAAAGTGAACCAATTGCTTAAGCCCGCTTTTCACTTGCTTCGTGCATACGGGGTAATGAAGATGTCTACAATATACATACAAGCTCTTCCACAAGCCTTCAATGTTGATTGATTGATAGATTAAATTAAGTGGTATGCTGCCGGCAGCCACTGGGGCGTTACCACCACCTGTCTCCTAGGATCCTCAAGACTAGAGGAACATTGATTCCATTGCAAGCTCTTGGGGGGGGAGGGGAGGAGGTAAGCTGCTAATTGGGGGTTTTAGGGGGTTATTTTTGCCTTCTTGGTTGTGTTCCTGGTTCTGCTGTGCCTGCTAAAATGTAACATCGCAGTTGGTGTTCCCACAGGCTTGTCACCAGACAACCGGACGCCCAAACCCGGGTGTCGCACCCTGGGAGGCTGCCTCATCATCAGGTGCACAAATCTCAGGTCTCCTCTGCAAGTTCACAACTTGAGCCACACTGAGCATGGGATTCTGGGAGGCACTTCTAAGACCACTAGTTTGCAGAGAACCAATTAGCATTTTAGATGGCACCAACAGTGCAAAGTTCCCTGAAGCCCCTCATCCCTTCTTTATTTCATTGGAAGCCAATCATCTGTGGCACCCCCCCATCCTCCACTTTCCCATCTTCTTTCTTTGCTTTTTCACCCAGCGGCCCCTCTAATTTTGTTATTAACACCACAATGGGAAAGGTTGACCCCAAAAATGAAAAATATCAAAACCAAAGTCACTGACATGGGAAATCAACTTTTAACTATCACAGGTTGCTGCAAGCTACATAAAAACAGGTGAAAAGTATAGTGGGCCTAGGGTGAGCCAACATTTAAAATATTACCTTTTATAATTGGACGTTCGAATTTAAAGTTTGCTGGTAACAGTCAGCCAGGAAGGAGGGAAGTAAAATTATGAATTAACTTCATCACGTAGAAATCAATTTTGATGCAAAAAAAATACTTGGCAGTTATATTTTTTTGAATAATGATTACTGCACATAAAAGAGATTTTACATCCATCTTTCTTGTGGTATATGAACAAAGGCAAACTACTTACCTTATTTACAAGGAGATTGAAAGAAAATGTACAATCCAGCAACCTGTGATCCCAGCATCATGAGATCGGTGTCCCACTACCAGTGTGACCACTCCTCATTTTCATAAATGCCAAGGTGAGCCAATGAAAAAAGCCAAGAATTCACAAGGTTTCGGAAAAGCGATGATAATAGAAAACCTATACGCCAAGAAAACATATAGAAAACCAAGACGCCAAGGTGAACAACGAATAGCCAAGATCTTGTGAAAAAAGCCAAGGAGTGGTCACACTGGCCACTACCCTGTTGTTGGTGTGTTTTGCCATTTTCCTCTATTATAGGGGCTGGCAGGATAGTCGAGACTCTAGAGCAGTGTTTCTCAAGGTGGGGCATGAGGATTCAGAATGAAAGAATGTGAGGTAACTGACGAGGCAAAGAACGTCATTGTTGACCACTTGAAAATGTTGGTTAATGACTTCAATGACAGATTTCATGATTTGAAAGCAATGGAGTTCCCTTCTTGGTTGATAGCCATTTCTGGTAGATTTATCTGAAGTACCAGAGCAATACCAAGAGGAGTTATGCGAGTTGCAACAAGATGAGTCTGTGAAAACTCTTCTCAAGATCAAAGGAACCATGATGTGGCTGTCTGAGGAGAGTGAAAAGAAATACCCAAACTCGAGTATTTTGGCAAGGGAAGTATTGATAAATTTTCCATCATCTTATTTAGTCGAATGTGGATTTAGTGTTGTTACCGATTTGCTGCAAGCTAAGAGAAATTGACTGGAAATCACGAAACGTGGTGATTTAAGGCTGAAACTGACAAAATTGGTTCCTCAAATCAAACAAATCTGCAGCCAGCATCAAGGGCAGGGCTCCCATTGAAGTGAGTAGCAATTGAATAAAATTTGCAATAAAGTTTTAATTAAGCCTTTTGAATACATATGTAGTATATACTGTAGTGTCTCCCCAATCAGGGTGGGGCGTACGATTTTTTTTGAAAATCATAGTGGGGCATGGGACAAAAAAGGTTGAGAAACACTGCTCTCGAGGTATGCACACTCACGTTTGAGCTGTGTAGCTTGGGTATGAATCTCAACAAAGCAATAAACTATCAACCATATATGCAGGGCACTGGTATCAGTGGCACCCTAAACAAATTATAAATTCCTGCCCTAACCTTGAGGGGGCACTGCATTCCCACAATGATGCAAACCTGCAGCCACATTCAGCATGCAAAACGTGAGGACACCAATTATGATATAGCTGTTCTGTTTGAGGTTCTAGGTTCTAATTATTCCACGAGCCTCAAATTTGCATCCAAAACGCTCAGACAGGCATGGCAAATAGGCCATATAAAAACCGTTCACTTTGCAAGTACGATTTCCGTGCACTTCTTCGTCATGCACGCAAAAGTAGTCACAGGGGACAAACCTCGTGTTCTTCTGCGCGGTCTTTCATGCGATCTTTTGGAGCATAAGGGGATAATGTTTTTTCCCACCACTCAGAATCCACTCGCAAACGCCGAGTTTCTACAAGCCAGGTGGCTGCTGCATACCTGACACAAATACAAAGTGCAAACACGGTGGCATCATCTCTTTGTACCGACAGAGCAGTCACTGAAGTGCAATCGCTGTTATCAATTTCAGCACCAAACGTACAACAATCTAAAAGTTTCATGAATGAACACCGGATAGTCATTTTAAATATAGAAATCAGCAAAACACTGTGTATTCTAATCTACTTCAATACAGCATTACTACCAAAATGTCAATTTTCATTACTAGCTTGAGACAATAGTCTCTGACATTTCAAATGAGTTGGAGTTACCCATTCCCAAGATAATTCTGGAATCGGAATAATCGTTAAAAGAGTGGCTGTGAAACAGCATGACCACACAATTTAACATAAGCCATAAAAATCCAAAGAAAATTGTGAACAGATAAGGGGGGAAAATGTACGAAGCAGGATATGGATCGAGTTTTTTGATTCCTATATTTTGTTCTCAAGTTAAAGCAACAACAGACCTACCTCCTGGTGACATCTTTGGCACTGCCATCAGCCTCAAAAGCCAGCACATAGGAAAAGGACTTCATTCCCCGCATTGTGCAGGCCACCATACCAGTCACCACATCTGTCCCGACCCAGCTTCCCTGGACACCGTCACCCATAACCCACACCTCCAACCAAGCATCACACCCACGCTCAATATTCACTCCCTCGTTGGTCTCTCCAATCCCCTGTGCCTGCTCTTCTTTCTTCTTCTTACATTCCTCCTGTTGCTTTAAAAATACAGCCCTGTCACGCTTGGTGGCCTCACGATTTCTGCTGCATGACCTTTGACCCCAATCGTCACTTGTTTCACTTCCTGAGGAAGATGAATTGGCTTCAAAATCGTCTTCACTTGCCAATCCCTCGCTGCAATTAGTCTCCTCTCCATCAGCCCCTGATAGTTCAGTTGCACCAAGACCTTGGGATAAATGAAAAGTAATAAAGAATTATATAACTACTAAAACCAGAACTATTACAGTAATAACTACTCTCATTGAATAAATCATAATTTCTGCACAATTATAAAATGTATTTTTCCCACCTTGCTGCACACTGGTATGACTTGATACCTCACCTCATCCCCCTTTAATGAAATATCCCTTCTTTGGTAGGACCATTGGGTTACAAAAAACGAAGTCTCCCATTCCCCCCAATCCCCTTGCTCCCCCACCCCAACCACCAATCTTGTATCAATACTGTACAACGACAGTGCAGCACCTCAAGTAAAGCTGACAATCAGCATTGACATAGAAAGGAAAGGAGGATGAGATGATGTAAATTGGGGATGCATCTTTTTCAAGACAGGGCTTTATCAAGGAATGTTCTCAGGAAAACCCCTTGGAGTGGGCTCTCAGGATAGTCTAAAGGTACAAACACTCACCTTTGAGCTGTCTACCCTGCGTTTGAATCTTGGCCCAGCGATAAACTGTCATCCTGGTGTTTCGCATGCGGGGTAATGCATCAATATGTGTCTAGTCCCTCAGATGGACATTAAACTGGGTGTCCCGTATGCCAGTATTAGTTGATGTACGTTAAAGATCCCATACTGTGCCTTTTCTGACGTGACGGCAACGTCTCGCCTGCACCCTGAACAAATTCGAAATTCCTGCTCTAACCTAGCTACAGGGGGGCACTGCGTCAACGACACAGCTGCACCTGAAGCAAATGACAAATCACAATTATGTGCTGCACACCAAAGAAGACGAAGAAGAATCCTCAGAGTATTCAACCTACCGCAATGTGCAGGCAGCTTGGATGCGACGCTTCTTCGGTTGAAGTTCTTAACTCGTAAAGATCGACTCCGCAAGAGCTGCTTTTGCACTTCCACCTTGTTAACCTCCTTACAGGTTTCCTTATTCCACCTTTTCTTTACAACCTCCTCACTCGGAACATCTTTACTGCCTTCCTCGTGCTCTTTTAGCCCGGTCAATCTCTTCTTTACCCGTCTTTCCTCTGCACCGCTTTCCGCTCGTCTCTTTCTGCTTTCTCCAACATTCCCTTGCTCTTGCTTTTTTCCTGTTTTTTTCCTCTCTTTCTTCTGTTTATCTCTTGGTTTCTGTTCTTTGTTCTGCATGCACACATACATAGCTTTTCATGACAATACGAAGAACACACTTGAAGCTTCCATTGTACTCTACCATTGCTTACTTTAAAATTGTACAATGTAGCAACAAAGTATGCGAAATGAAAAGAAATCTCATGAATCTACTCTTATTGTGATGAAAGGTCAAATAGCTCAAAAGAGTTAGCAAAACAAATGTGACTTCTTTTAAACACTGGCACCAGAAGAGTAAACATGCAGGGTCACAAAGTACATTTAAGAGCAAATCATTTGGCCATAAACCAAAAGGTACATTATTAAATTGAAAAAAAAATTAAAATCTTGTTTGAGCCATAAAGGTCACTCTGCATCAGAAATGCAAAGCATACGCGGAAGATGTTTATGATGTCATCAGTCGTATGTGACCACTTCACAAGTATACGACTCCTCGAAATGGCAAATTCATTGAGAGCAGTACTTGGTGACCATACGCATCTCCCAATCTCTTCTGTCTGTCTTTGTCTCACTTTCAGTCTCTCATTCTATCTGGTGCTCTGTCTGAAGGCAGGTTCAGTGCTACCCAACAGTAATCAGGGCAGAACCCTCTTTTGCCCCATACAAATTACACAGAAGGATCACTTCTCCTGCCACCACAAACAAATTGAAATGGCCATGGTCAGAATTAGGTGAGCTGCCAGAAAAAAATGAGGCTTCCCCTCTTTCGAATCTTGGATATTTGACCATTAGAACACTTCCAAACAAACCTCACCTTAATGGGGGCTGGAACTCGAAGAGTCAAAGGCTGCAGCGATAGTACAAGCCTGCAAGTAACACCTAGACCTCGGAGGGCAAGGAGACATACCTTTGGGGAGAGGGAGGTTTTCTTTTCAGTTCATATACACACAGCTTTGCATTACGTCGTATTATGTCACAAAAGGAATCACTGTTATCTCACTCACATGGACCCGAGTCTGCTGTGTTTCAGATTTAAGGAATTGCAAACGTGACCAAAGTGCACACACCAGGTCGCTGGCAGAACCCCATTCTTGCAGATTCTCAGGATAAGTCAGAGAGAACCTATGAGATTGAATGGGGATAAGGTCACAATGTAACAGATAAATGTGGTCAGGTAGTGTAAATTTTCATCTCAAATCGACTCGTGTTGAGGTTACAAACAGCATTGTGCCATATTGAAGCACTGCACAACCAAACACCTGAAACTTATGGAATACATTTACATCAGCAGTGGCAGAGGCACTGAAAAGCAGGTAATAAGACATACTTAGCAGAGATACATGCTCTTATCAAGGCTTTCAGTTGCAACTCTCAAATTTTACTGGCTAGCGAAGAACCCATCCTTAAGGCCCTGTCACACCTTGACGTTTTAGCCAGCGTATGGCAAGGTATCAAAATGTATGCAAAACGCTGGCGTACGCTGAACTATTGATATTTTTCCCAGTTTTCGACGTATTCATAACGAGTTGGACGTATGCATAACGTATTAGTAACGTACACAGAACGTTTCAATCACATATAGATAACTTATACCAACGAATGCTGAGCGTGTTGTCGGCGTTCACAACCTATGCCCAACGATAGTGTAACTTATGCATAGCGCGGCAGCGTATCGCTGACGATCACGTGGCGTAGGCTATTCATAGGCTGCGGCTCGACGATTCAAATCATAACCGCACTACACATCGAAGTGTGAAGCCGCTGTCACACCTTGACGTTTTAGCCAGCGTATGCTGACGTATGAAAAATTTGCCGAACCAAGCTGGCACACGTCGAATACGTTATGGGTAAGTTTTGTATACGTTAAGAGCACGCTGGCATACGTCGCCATACGCCGAGTACGTCGACAAATTTTCACCATGTTGAAAATTTCTCGACGTACTCGGCGTATGACACGCGTTCCGCATACGCTGGCCATAAGTTGTAGGCACGTTACGCGATCGTTGACACACGTCGACACACGTTACGATTTAAATTATGTTATGATAATTATTTATGGTTATGATTTAAATCATTGAGCAGCAGCTTATTAATGATATTATATTATAACCGCACTAGAAATCGAAGTGTCAACATCACCGTCATACCGAAGAAAAAAAAACAGGGAGCCTGGATCACTGACGCTAACCATTACCTTGACGTGTTTCGACTTATGAGTAACGTGTGTCGACGATCGCGTAACGTGCCTACAACACGTGACTCATAGGTTAGAAATAAGTTTCGGGTATGCTAAACATTACCTCGATGTGTTTCGACTTATGAGTAACTTACAAGTAACGTGTGTCAACGTGTGTCAACGATGGCGTAACGTGCCTACAACTTATGGCCAGCGTTATGCGGAATGTGCGAGTCATACGCTGGCATACGTCAAAAAATTTCAAGCATGGAAAATTTGTCTAACAGCTTGGCGTAATACGACGTATTCCAGCGTTTTAGCCAAATTTTTCATACGTCAGGCATACGCTGGCTAAATCGTCAAGGTGTGGCAGGGCCTTTATAGATGGGATAATTCCCCCAGAATTGGAATATGTCAGTAAGACTTGTAATACTTCCTCCCACCAGGAGAGATGCAGTGTCATACACATTTACAGAAAGATAATTGGGTCCTTCCCCCACCATGAAACCACGAACCCCTGGGAGTATGAATTTTTTTTTTTAACCTCCGAAAACCTTGCCCTGTAAACCCTGAGTGCAACCACCAGATTTCAACTCATTCCGTTCAGTGGTTCAGGAGTGCATGGAAGTCAAACAAACACACACTTCTCAAATTGTAAAATGATTTTCACAAGCATTGAGACTACCTTCAGCAGGAAAATCATAATTCTCAAGATGCGTTTAGAGAAAGCTATTGATCGAAACAAAAGGCCGACAACGGTGGTTTGAACACAACTCACTCGAGTTTTATGAAGTCATAACGACTCACAAATGCAAAAGCTGCAGAGACAATGCGGTGTATTATCACACTAGAACACGTCGCATGCTTTTACCACTGGCAGGTTCATAGAATAAGGTAGAGTTCTGGAGCAAAACTGCAGTAAAGTGCATTTCTGTTCCCAGTCACACCATGTGAGGAGGCGTTGTATCCACGACAGCTGCACACGGCACGGTGCCTTGGGGATCAGTGTGTGTGGAACTATGGATAACGCCATAGCTTTCAGATCCTCGTGACAACAAACGTCATTCCTATGGAAACCATTGCCAAGGAGACATAGAAGGTGCACCTGGAGAATATGGAAAACACAGCAAAATGTTCAGGTCAGATTATTTTTACTTAAAGTAAGATATGGAACAATCTCAGAGGATTATATTTGTAATTTTCTTTTGTTGTGGATGAATCACATGACAATTCAAGCAAAACGGGTTTTGCATCAATCTCCCACGGCCTCCTCCCTCACCCGACTCATACTGTTGTGGTGCCGGGTTCGGTGGCGAGGAGCGACCGCGAGGTGGAGCAGTAGGGTCGTCTCCACCGAACACCCGGAATTGCAAGGTCGTAACTATTGGATAACTCCAAAGGTCACGGGTCACTCAAGGACCATGCTCGCCAATTCTCTGATGGCGTGGGGTAGGGTTCATAGCCAAATTTCAATATACCTAAGTACCCACATCGTCAAATTACCGGGGAAGTCACACCTTCGACAGACTCTGTCGAACCGGGTCACTCTAGCGACCTCGGTCCGGTGGACTGAGCAGAATTACCAAAGTCTGTCAGTCCAAACGACAACTTATAGCCCAATCGGCTTACTGGTTCTCAAGCACGAACTGTGCTGGGTCAATAATAGAAAGCACAACAACGAGCTGGTACATTGAACAATTGGAGGTTTATTTATAATGGGGCAGGGGAGCACAAAAAGAGCAGAGTTAAACCGACTATCAGAAATGCAATTTACAATGTACAAGGCACTTAAACAATTGCTACTTAGAGAATGGGCCCACAGACACACACGCACACACCCAAAATAAATGGTGGCCGTGGCCTTTATTTGACCCTTCAGCTCGGGAGGGAAGGCGAGCTGAGGGTAAGAATTCGGCCGGGCACCTTTCCGCCTCGTGTGGTCTGATCGAGACGAGCTGGTTCGGGGGGAACTCAAACCCACACCTTCATCGCCACCCAAGCACCAGGGACCACGTTCTCCAACCAGCCACGCACCAACGAACCAAGACCAAGGGGAAGACCAGAGACGACGATGACCCAGGACCAGACGAACCAGCCAGCACCAAGACCCCTGACCCCCAAGACGACCAACGCTCCCCAGCCTGGCGTTCCTTTATATCTTTCTTGTCCGGGGTGAGAAAATCGCCATCTGAGGCAATCTCCAACCTCATTGGCTGGGTGTTATGGGAAAGTCGCCCTCTGTGGCTATCTGAACCCTCATTGGTAGGCGTGTCGTGGGAAAGTCACCCTCTGTGGCCATCTCAACCCTCATTGGCCGGGGTGTCGTGGGAAAGTCGCCCTCTGTGGCCATCTCAACCCTCATTGGCCGGGGTGTTGTAGGAAAGTCGCCCTCTGTGCGTGATTGGACAAGGGGTGGAGTCGGAGCTGAAGCGATGAAAATCTCTGCCCACGTACGTGGGCAATGACGTCGGTGTGCGAAGTGAAGTGAAGGAGATTTGTTGTAAAAAACTAACTATAAAGAAACTTCGCAGCGCACACATGTAATTCCCGTTAGGCACAGGTCTTCTTCTTCTTCTTCTTCTTTCGGCTGCTCCCGTTAGGGGTCGCCACAGCGGATCATCCGTTATGATCCGCATAATGATTTGGCACAGGTTTTACGCCGGATGCCCTTCCTGACACAACCCTGGTTGCCTCTTACGACACAGGGATCTGGTACACCTATTCTAACCGGGGTACACACCGGCCCAGTACACTGGTGCTCACTTCGCCGACCTTGGAAGGATGACAGGCTGAGTCAACCTCCTGGTGTGTATTAATTCAGTGGCCCAACGGGGCTTGAACTCAGGACCTTTTGGATCCCAAGCCGCTGCCCGAACCACTGCGCCAACACCAGGCTTCCCATTAGACACAGGTAGGGGACCCTAACTATAAACGCATACTTATCGAGATAGCTAAACTTGGGGACTGCTGTCTGTTTGTGTAAAAATGGCTTCCAAATCCGTAACAATACGACTAAAATAGAAATGCTGTTATTGGCAGAGAGTTCATAGCACACCTTACCCCATGCAGTCTTGAGAAAAAAAGGACATGGGCGGGGTCTGCGAGCAGCAGATTTGAGTGGTCGAGATGATGTAAAATACCGTAGTATTTTGTCCCAGTACTGCGAAACTAAAGGTTTTTCAAAGTGCCAATAAGGCGGAATTGTGTTGTCCAGTGTTCAAGTATATACAGGCACTCCTCACTTAACGACCTACCTGTTTAATGACCGCCCGGACTTACGACCAGCTCTTAGACAAGTCGGTATTGAATGCTGTACGAGAACTTTGGTTGTGGAAGCGGCAGCGCGGTGTCTCAGTCTCAAGCATCTCATCTCGCATCACCCTTTCTCAGTCTCAGTCTCGTTCCCCCAGTCGGTAGGTATTCACTACACTAGCGTTCGCAATCTCCAAGACTACATATTTCGTCTATAAATTTGTACTTTATTGTGCATCTGCATAATCGGAGAATCAGCGGTGAGGCGGCAAGCGCGGACGTAGAAGCAGCGGAAAAAATTGTTGACCAATTTAATGAAATCATCGAGAAAGGTGGCTACCGTCCGGAACAGATCTTCAATGTGGATGAAACCGGACTTTTTTGGAAGAAAATGCCTGAAAGGTCCTACATACACAAAGAAGCTAAAACAATGCCCGGTTTCAAGACTTTCAAGGACAGGGTCACGTTGATGCTGGGAGGAAATCCATGGGTTCAAGTTAAAGCTTTTCCTCTTCTATCGCTCAGAGAACCCACGTGCATTGAAGCAGGTTCGTAAGCACACGCTGCCCGTTTACTATCGTGCAAATAACAAGGCATGGATGAAGTTATCAAGTTGGAGTTTCCTTTAGACCTTTTCTTTCTTCAGAATAAATAAAAACGATTATCCATATTTACAGTATGCAAACATAAGTAATGTATATTAGAGCTGATTTCCTCTATTCTGTTTATTACAGTATACAGTACACTACAGAATAAACATTTTAAAATACATCCTCGCTTATCGACCAATTCGCTTAACAACCTAGTCATAGGAACGGAACTCCGTCGTTAAGTGAGGAATGCCGGTAATGCAATTGAAATGTTTCCTGTTTGGAATGATTTTCAATTTTGTGAGATTGCAAGACAGGCAGAGTAAAATCATATATATATATATATATATATATATATATATATATATATATATATATATATATATATATATATATATATATATATATATATATATATATATATATATATATATATATATATATATATATAGTCATGCGCCACTTAAGGACGGGCATGTGTTCTGAGAAATGCGTCGTTAAGCAATGTCGTCATTGTGCAAACATCTTCGAGTGTACTTACACAAACCTCGATGGTATAGCCTACTACACACCTCGGCTATATGGTATAGCCTATTGCTCCTCGGCTACAAACCTGTACAGCATGTTACTGTAGTGAATACTGTAGGCAATTGTAACACACATCCAAGATCGACGGAAGACGCGTTAGTTTTACCTTTGTGCTGTTCATGACAGCCATGTGTGTTGTTAGTGGCTGCTTACAATCCTCTCTCGCATAGATTATAGAAAGGTGAATAAATAGCGTTTGGATTTTATTGTTACGGTTGTGGAAATTCACAGATCACCATTCAGGTTCCCCGAAGATCAGTTATGTCAACAAGTGTGTGTCCAGATTAGATTTTCCCACCAATGTCTAAAGGGAATTATTCGTGTGCCGGGCTGTGCATCTTTGAGTTAGCCGTTATTCTGTTCTATCTTTTATTTCAAACAAACAGCATCTCTTCAACAACACCACCACAACAGCATCTCAGCAACCATGCCATCCCCACCACAGCGCCAACCACGACATCTCAACCACCATGCCATCTCCACAAACACCGCCAGATGAGCCACATTCGCCAGAAGGACGACCCTCCTCTACAAACAAAGAGAACAACTCGACAACTCCCGCCCCGATATTCTGGAATGGGTAAACAGAAGTGAGGGTCGGGGCGGGTCCCTCAGAACGGCGTAAGAAATAGAATGTCGGTTATCACACCAAAAGAGCCAAGCCGAACTCTCCTGGAATTTTCCCCCGCGCGCCGAGAAGGGAGGGGTGAACGCCCCGGGGCGATAAAGGGCCGCGTTGGAACGCCGAGAAGGGATTTGGCGGTTGGCGAGTTGGTGAGAGAGTCGCTCTCCTTGGCGAGTTGGAGGCGTCGTTGGAGGCGCCGTTGGAGGCATCGTTGGAGTCGAGTTAAGTTGGGAGCTGGTGGAGTCCAGTCGAGTGCGGGCCGAGACATCGAGGGTTGCCGACCAAAGGACCCATCGAGTCACCACAAAGGTGGCGAGGTAACCTGCACGGTCTCCCGGAGCCCCTGCGGTCATCCCGGCTCCGAGCAATCATAAAGGCTTACGAGCCCGGTGCTTTCCTCTCTTTCTTTTTCAGGGTTTTTGCATGAAAGTCTGTGGCGCCTTGTCTACTAAGTAGTGAACTGACTAAGTGCATGTGCATAATAGGTAGTGAACGGCTGTAGGTCTTTTTGCTCGTGTCGTCCCCTACCCCCATTCATTGCCTTGCTTGCATATGTGCAATTGGAAATAAATGTCCCCTTTGTTGAATATTCACCTGCTCGTTGCGTCCCTTCCTCCATTGAACTGCCATAATTGCGTTCGGAATAAATAGCTGGTTTTTAACACCGATAAGACAATCAGGTCCGACGGGGCTTGGCGATATAAAACCGCTCGGCAATCGCAAACGGAACGAGCTGCTAAAAGCGGCTCGTTTTCGTGCAGGCTCCGTTGAGGTGTAAATCCCCGGCATTTCTGTCTGCAGGAATAATTAGGTACATCGACAATTCGGCGATCAACCCTGTTGCGCGTGGACAGAAGAGTTGGCTGATTTATGGTGTGGTTAACAACACCCGTAGCTGGGTTTCGGCATTGATCCGAAAAGCTGCGACTGGATTGCCACGTTCGGTGGGCACGCGCGGCCGCAATTAGCCAAAGGCGGTCGTCCGTACGCCGGAGTGGCGAGAATCCACAACAATATACACAGTGGAACTTCCCGTACTTGGCACCTCGAGGGACCAGCCCAAAAGTGCCAACTTCGAGAAGTTGCCAAGTCTGAGAAGTTGGTAGTGCCCCGCAAGAGTGCCAACAAAAAAACAATGGAACAGTGAAGTGATTTATGCAATTTATGTACATTTATTAACACACAAGAGATATGTACAATAACTTCTATTTCAAAACCTTAGCAAGATATACAATAGTGCTTATTGAAAATTAGCAAATTACATCCATGTATCTTCATTATTACATGAAACAATAATTTTATTAGCGATCCTGGCGAATGAAAAAAAGACATCAAGTCCGTATGGCGGGAAGAAGTCACGAATTTTTCTAGCAAAGAATTGTTCATTTGTGTGATAAGCTGCACATAATCGGGCATATTCTCTCGTGGAAAAAAGTCTCTGAGCTTGTCCGTCATTTCAATCGCTTGTATCGGTGTTATTGTCGGGGATGGTTCGTTTTCCGTCAGGTGTTCCTTCGATCGTTTTCCGCCCTTGCAGTCTGTGCTACGGATGCGCAGTGTTTTGTACGGCAGAGCTCGGTAAAATAGTCCACTTTCGTCAAGGTTGAAAATGTCTTTTGGATCGTACAATTCAATAATTCCGTGCAAACTTTCTTTCCACTGGTCTACAGTCTCTAACTTGACAGCGGCCCCTTCACCACTCAGAACGGCACAATTTATGTTGTGGCGAGTTTTAAACTTGTCCAACCAGCCCGTCGAGGCCATAAAGTTGCGTATTCCTTGCGATTCAGCAGAGGCGAGTGCTTTCTCCTTGATCATTGGTCCCGAGATCGGCACATTCGAAGCTCGCATCCTGCAGAACCACTCCCAGATAAAGTCATTTACAGGCTCGAAACGACAGATGTTGGCCCGTTTCTTCTTGCTCGGCTCATTCTCTCCGTAGGCTTGCATGAACTCCGCTTTTCACTTTAGAATGTTCTGTGCTATACCTCGGGCGATGCCGTACTGTTCCGCCAGACTTCCTTGTGATCGACCATTGCTGTTCTTGATTAGTTCCACCTTCTCTGCCAGGGTCATTTGCTTGAACTGTTTGCGAGGCATGTTACCAGCTGACTGGTTCGTCAAACCCATCGCACCTTTTTAATATCGTTCTTTGAGTCCAAACATCAAACTTGAGTTGAACTGTCATTAAACCATGCCTACATTGTTAATTGGGCCTATCACCGTGAAAGTTTTCTTCACTGCCAAGTCCGAGAAGTTGATTGGTTAATTGGGACCGGCTTTTGGGTGCCAAGTGCTAGAAACGAGAAGTGCTAAGTCCGGGATAAGATAACTGTTAATAATAAATTGAATTAGCTTTGGGCGGGACTGGCCGAAACCCACCAAGTAGAAGAAGTTTCCAACTCAGAGAAGTGCCAACTATGGTAAGTTCCAATATATATATATATATATATATATATATATATATATATATATATATATATATATATATATATATATACATATAATCTCACTCCCCTCTACGCATGTGCAATCCGGACAAATTCAGAGCCAAAGTACTGCTTTCAGTTATTGAATAATAACTTCGAATAACTCAAAGCAAAACTACAGGTTCATTTTCCGATTCATATTCAAAATATAACAATCAATTGAAATCAAGTTGTTCCTAAAAATGACCGTCCATCCGTCATGCTATCTCCTCCTCCACGTTTGTGCAGAAATTCACCACACACGTTAATATCACCACCACATGGCAAGGTGCAAGAGCAGGATAATTTTGGCAAAAACGCCAAAAAATAAAAAAAGCAATGATGGCCACATTTTTTAACGAAACGTAGTACGTGCAATCAACATTGGGGGACGCATTAAATATGTCACAATTTATTGAACTTGACCTCCGGTTCATGCTCCAAGGGATGGAGACTGATGGTCATGGGGTAAAAATGGGAAATTAATTTTCTTGACTCAAATTTTGATATTGGGTCATTCCTGGTGGAACTATTTGGAATCTTTTAACTATGCTTTAAGTGGGAAGTGTGGGGATTTGCGATGGCGCACCATCGACTTCGCTCTAGTTTTGTCTGGGAATGGAGGGTCTGTTTAATGAAATACGTGAACCTCCAGTATACAAAACCAGTCGGAAGTCGCAAAAATTCAATATTGAGTTATTGGGTTTATTTGAAAGCCCATAAAATAAGCTTCACAACGGTGTATTATATACATGGTGGTCTGTCACAAACTGACCGAGATATCTTACGATGAAGTTTTACAACACACGTTATTGGGAAAATCGAAATAACCAGATATTAGCTTCTGGAGTTTGAGAAACTATTGCTAGTATACATTGCTAAGGACTTTGTTTCTCAAACTCCAGAAGCTAATTTCTGGTTATTTCGATTTTCCCAATAACGTGTGTTGTAAAACTTCATCGTAAGATATCTCGGTCAGTTTGTGACAGACCACCATGTATATAATACACCGTTGTGAAGCATATTTTATGGGCTTTCAAATAAACCCAATAACTCAATATTGAATTTTTGCGACTTCCAACTGGTTTTGTACTGGAGGGTCACATATAGGCGTCTTTGCCAAGCACAGTGAGTGAGGTCCGAGTTGTGATGCGCAGACATATTGGCTGGAGTCATCCAATCGGGAGAGCATTCGGTATGATAGCTCACTTGCAGTACATGATGAGCAGCAAAGTTGGAAAGACCCATTTTGATTAACACATGATTCAAGGATCAGTTTGATACATCGCAAGGAAATAAAAATCTCCTTAACCCCCTGCCCCACCCACTCCCACACCTCTCCGACAATCATTCGATATGAGTTACATTTTGAAACCCGAGCTAAAACAGTGAGCAGTGTTTCTGTTCAGTAGGTACATTGAAACTGATGACCTTCACAGAAAACGATATCTTTTAAAAACAATTCTCAACTGTGCAATTCATCCCCCCATCTTCCTTCCCCACCTTGTGCATGCATATTTGTAGTTCCTTGGTGTAACGATTGAGAGAACGCCGTACACATGTCTCAAACAAATCTTTTTGCTTTTGCCTGAAGGTGCACACATATACGTACAAGCATCAGTCACTTATAAAAGTCGCTGCATATGCTTTATGCAGAGTTTGTAATGTGCAAACAGGAGCAATAAGATTTTGGAAAATCACCATCTGGGATGGTTCCGTGGCTCAAAAACCGCAGTGACAGAGATTTTAAAAAGGGGCAGGTTAACAAATTATAAAACAGCATGGGGAACACGACAAGAAAGAGAAGCAGGAAAGAAAAACCCGATTGGTTAAACGTGTTTAAACTGGACAAAAACGGACCGAACGCCTAAACCTTAAACTAAACTCAGCACACGCAAACTTCTTTAGGAACACAGGACAGATGAAAGAGGAAGACAGAATGTTGGCTTCGCAGCGCGTCCGAGGTCGCACACTCAGTTCCACCATGTTGGTGTTGCAGCCACGTTGGGAGGTGAAAAAATACAATGGGGAAGGATTAAGAACATCAAGTACAGAGGAAAAAGGGGGAAAGGAGAAGACACAGGGGCTCGGGCAACAAGGAAATCTCTGCATATGCAGTTCTGGCAGCTTGCTCGACTGGGGTGCGACAAAACCCCTTATACTTACATTCATCAGGAAATAACTAATTCACCCCTCTATTAAGCCCAAAGTCTCTTTGTTTTCTAACACTAGTAAAAAACAATTTATTTAATCATGCAATACTAAATGTGGGCTGATAGTGTTGTGAAGAGGAATGCACACTCACCTCTGAGCTGTCTAACCTGGATAAGAATCTCAACACAGCTCCAGGTCCCCCTGCACTTGGTCCTGTTTTCCCTGCCCCACCCTGTGTCTTTCAATTCCGTGTCCTTCCATGTAATCCCCATGGCTCACCCCCTTTCTACTCCCACCATACATCTCCTCTTCTCTGCTTCCCCCATGCTCAGCCCCCTCTCTGCTCCCCCGTGCCTCACCCCTCTCCAACCCACACCCTATTTCCTCTCAACTCCCCCCTCCCCACACCATACCAACATCCTTCCACCACCCCCCCCCCACACACACACACACCTTCCTGCCAACAGTGCCTCCTCCACTGTCCAGAAAACGTTTTGGACCTCCAATATCTAAGACCTCTGTTGCAATCTCACAGATCTCTAAATCCAGACCAACACTGCTAAACTTGACATTAGTTCCTCCCACATGATGTCCTTGATTCCTCTGTGTCTCTCCCTGGCTATTGTCTCCTCCGGTTTGACAGGCCTGAACTCTGTACCAGTGGAAAAGTTGCAGTTTAAATCAAGAATTCCATTCCTCACTGTACGATGATTATAATAGTGACATAAAAGGTAGAAAAAAGGGAAACACAGGGCATATGACAGTGATGCAGCAACAAAACTGAAAATAAAACTGACCCTCACGAAAGCTGTTCAGTAAAAGTATATTTCTTCCTCAAAAAAAAAACAAACATTGTAGCCCATGTACAATGATAGCACATTACTTGCGTTTACGCTCTCGGACTTGCGCTGGAGTCTCGATGTCAATCTGAAGATCAGCAAAAGGTTGTTGAGCTTTGTCTTCTGGCTCCATTACACCATCCACTTCCACTGGCAACTCTGTGGTTAGATAGAGTTTGTCCGACATCAGAACCTGCAAGTCCATAATGTTGGATATTTACTGACACCGACACCAATCAATGGATCTCAAACACCTGTAAAAAGTCCAGTGCAACAGTAACAACTAAGGAGTTCATAGAACATGATACCCTGCACAGTGTTCATATACTCCAATTTTATTAAAACATGATTTTAAAGATTGTTAAAATATATATATATATATATATATATATATATATATATATATATATATATATATATATATATATATATATATATTTACGAATTCGCGCCCGCCGGCGTGTGATCGGCCGCATACCTCTAATCGCAACCGCGTCGCCCACCGTCGGACAATTCAGTCGTGACTTTCTGGAACCACGCCAGAAACCAGTCACGGGTGAGCTTTTAACGTCACCACAGGCAAGTCCGTATTCTACCCGCGCGAAATAGGGTCACTCGCCGAATATCGATATACCTAAGTATTCGTGCGGGTAACCTACCGAGGGGCCGTACCTCGGTGCAGGTCGGCTTGGGACACGAACCGCTTAAGCGGTCCGTTCCGTTCTACAGCGATAACCGAGCGGGTCGCCGACCTCGCCGGATCCGATTCTATTTAATGGGTATTTCAAAACCCAACTAATTATTCCATGATGCAAGATGGCATTTCCAATAGGGGAAAGAGGACGCAACGAACGGGATACATTCGAGCCAAGCACATTTATTACAAGCACACGTATATACAGCCAAGGCAGTCATGCAATATTCAGGCGAGAAGCAAAAGCAATACAACCGAATATGATTATTATTTACAGTCACTTACTCAGTTCTAACTTGTCGGACATGGCGCCACCAACATTCACTCAAAAGCAAAGGAATGGCTACCCCCAAAGACGGGAGTGGCAGACAGGGTCCATGGACCTTTATAACGCGGGACCTGGAGGACCGAACGGGTCCCGCGAGACCGTGGCAGGTTACCTGCCCCCCCTCGCTGGTCGGCGAGTCGCGTCGCCCCGTCCCCACGGCAGCTAGCATGGCCGCGCCTGATCCCGGGCCTCTCACATGGCCGGCGAACTCCCTCCGGCGCTCCTCGCACGGACGCGCAGGTTCGCGCCACCCAGCCGGCAGAGCTGCGCCTCCAGTCCGCGTCTCCGGTGCGCCGCCCGGACTTTCTACCGTCCCACGCCTCCAACGAACAGGTCGCTCCACAGGACCAAGAGCGCATGAACCACAGGGCCAAGAGCCAGGAGAGCGATGAACCACCCAGCGGCGAAACCACCAAAGACCACTGAAGACAAGACCTCGCGTCTCGTGCAGCCTTGTATAACTCGGGGCTCCGCCCTTCGCCCCTCCCCGTTTTTTGCTACACCCTCCTTCGAGCCTTTTCGAGAAGTTTCTCGCCTCACTCCTCGTATCCACCAATCGCGAGCGAACCGCCTTGCCCTTCTCGTCACACCAGCCTCGGAGAAAAAAAGGCGGGAGAAACCCACACGCACCATTGGAGGTTTCTTTTCCTCGTTCTTTTACGCCTGCGTTCTCGGACCCCTTTTGAACGCGGAAAGGGTCGTAGCGTGGTCTGTGGAGGATGGCGTTTGCAAGCTAGCGTAGTGGCGAAGATGGTTAAATGGTGGTGGTGTTGTTGTGGCGATCGTAGCATGGTTGGCATAGTGGCATAGTTGGTGGTGGTTGTGTTGTAATGGTGGGCGAGATATGTCGGTTCAAAATAACGATAGAAAAAGAAAAACACTATCTCAAAGGGTCACAGCCCAGTGAACACGAAGAATTACCTCGAAACAACGGTGGGGAAACCTATCTGAACACTCACTTACCGGGATAACTGATCTAAGGAACCTTTATGGTGTTCTTCGAATTTCCACAACTGTAACAATATATATATATATATATATATATATATATATATATATATATATATATATATATATATATATATATATATATATATATATATATATATATATATATATATATATATATATATATTTACGGATTTGGAAAGCTGTCACACTCGACATTCAGGTCCTTTAGCTCAGTTATATCGGTAAGTACATGTTGCCAGTTAAGGTCCCGACCCTAGTCGAGTGGGTAATTTAATGTTCATGCGCTGCGATTTGTATTAGGAAAACCATAAACAACAACAGCCACAAGATGCCCGTTGGTGGTGAACACGCTGCCAGAACAGCTAGCGTCCCCTGCGCGCTCACTGGATTGCGGGCGTGTTCACACTGCATCCCCGAGCTGAATTCCTTGCCTTGTATGGGCATAAAAGCAGCTCACGAGGGGGAATGGAATGCAGCGGCCGCCACCGGCGGCGGCCGAGTCACGAAGGGAAGAAATCGCGCGCCTCCGAGGAATAACGGGGCGCACATGAGCAGAAGGTCATCCGGTGTGGAAAGGGCGGAGTTACAAGGAGCCACGCGGTGGCCCTCCACCAATCGGCGTGCAGCGGGTCGGGTGACCGTGACTCAGTCAATCCGGGCCCGCAACGGGAGAGGGCGGAGTTGCGAGGAGGCCCCCCCCCGCCCCTTTGAAGCGGGGGAGATAAAAAAAAATAGCGCGGTCCATGCACGGTGTCGTTCCCCTGGCGTTCTGGTTTGGTACAGTCTGCGCACGCGCGGGTGTTCTGTTCGGGGATTGGCGCGTTCTGCGCATTGAACAATTGTGTGTCTGTGCCCTGGAAGAGTTGGTTCGTTCTGTACTGCGATCGGCGCGTCGAGTTCGTTCATTCGTTCTGTACTGCGATCGGCGCGTCAAGGAGCGCGGTCTGCACGCGCGCTGAGGTACATCACATCTCTGTACATGACATTTTGCTGGTCGTCTGGTTGATCGTCGTTTTCGTCGTCGGGGAGGTCTAGAGCCTTCTCATCTTGGTGATCGCCATCGTGGTCGTCGTCGAGGACAGGTTCAAGATAGACCCTGGCTTTCAGCTCGCCTGTCCCTCCAAGCTGAAAGTCATATTAAAGGCAATAGTCACCATTTCTGTCTGCGTGTGCCTGTTTGTGGCGCCCGTCTAGTTAGTAGTAAAATTGCATAAGTGCCTGTGCTGTATATTAGTTGCATTTCTTTTATTCAGTATAAATCTGTCCTTCCACCATCATTTGTTCAAATAAATGTCCCCCATTGTTGAACGTGAACCTACTGGTCGTGTCATTTCCTCACATTGACTGCCATGGTGTGTTCGGAGAATCAACTGGCTTTGAAAGCCGATACAAGTAAATCTGGTCCGATGGGACTTGGCGATATCAAACCGCTCGGCTTCGTATACGGAACGAGCACAGATTTTGGGGTTGGTCCGGAAAGTCACGACTGGATTGTAGCCTTCGGTGGGCACGCGACCGCGATTGGGCTGAAGCGGCCATCCGCACACCGAACGCGGCGGAAACCAGAACAAAATATATATATATATATATATATATATATATATATATATATATATATATATATATATATATATATATATATATATATATATATATATATATATATATATATCTGTTATTTTACAGTTACTGAAGCAGTCTTATACACTACCCTTATACACTGTAATAAGAAGACGTTGAGTCGCAGTTTAGGAGATGGAGGCTTTATTGAATACCATTGAATGTAGCATCAATCGGCAATCATACATAGTCACATCAACGGCCTCTTCTTCACCCAGACACTGCAACCTCTCACATGCCACTAATCAAGAAATATCATGGTTCATGGAAGTACTGTATTATGAAGGTGATTTGTGTTTGACAGTGTTCATGTATATAATTCAATTTGAATAAGGGTTTAAAGGCGTATATATAAATTAATTCTGGGTTTTACCGCCTTTTTCCCCATTGCCTATTACATCACCCTATCTAACACATTACATTAGTTATTTGTGCCTGTTGTTTGTGTCCTTTATAACATCCTAAAAACAGTAAGTTTCCTCTTTGGAATGATTTTCAATTTTGTTTGACTGCCACGCAGGCAGCGTAACAATATCATCTCGCTCCTCTCTGTGTATGTGCGATCGGGCCAAATTCAGGGCCAAGGTACGGTACAACGGTAAACTTGTCTTCGTATTCATGTTCTGATTCATTTTCAAAATATAAACGTAGATTTAAATAAGTTGCTCCTTGATCATAAAATGACGATTATAAGACAGACAGACAGATGGACAAGCCGGTAGGCGACGAGGGATTCGCTAGGATCGAAGAGCTGGATACGATGCTTTTCATTCTGACCGATCCACCGACGAAGATTCATTGCCAAGACGTATTGGTTCACATACAATTGTTCCTCTGCCTGGCAAGATTTTTCCTATTGCGTATTTTGCCAACTGGCACTCCTCATAAAAAATGACGGTAAATAGACACCCTATTTTTGAAGGACTACCATTTGAAAAATAATCGGTTTGCTGGTTTGTGCTGTGGAGCCTCGCGTTGCAGACACACACACACACACACACACACACACACACACACACACACACACACACACACACACACACACACACACACACACACACACACACACACACACACACACACACACACACACACACACACACCTCGATAAACTTCTCTCAATGCTCTTGTTTGACCACACCTCCTGAGCCACACAATATTTTTCATAAGCCACACCCACTTTCCTACGCCACTCCCACTTTAAATAATAAATAATTGGAGATGGTGTGTGGGTCGTGGAATTGTTTTCGGTAAATAAATAAATAATTGAAGGTGGTGTGTGGGTCGTGGAATTGATTTTGGTAAATAAATAAATAATTGAAGGCAGAGTGTGGGTCGTGGAATCGTTTTCGGTAAATAAAGAAATAATTGAAGGTGGTGTGTGGATCGTGGAATTGTTTTCGGTAAATAAATAAATAATTGAAGGTGGTGTGTGAGTCGTGGAATTGTTTTCGGTAAATAAATAAATAATTGGAGGTGGTGTGTGGATCGTGGAATCGTTTTCAGTAAATAAATAAATAACTGAAGGTGGTGTGCGGATCGTGGAATTGTTTTCGGCAAATAAATAAATAATTGGAGGTGGTGTGTGGGTGGGGAATCGTTTTTGGTAAATAAATAAACGTATTGTTACGGTTGTGGAAATTCGCAGACCACCAAGGACCTTAGATCAGTTATGAAGATAAGTATATGTGTAGTTAGATTTCCCCACCGTTATTTAGAGGGCATTTCCGTGTTCACAGGGCTGCGACCCTTTGAGATAGCCGTTTTTCTTTTGCTGTCATTATTTTGGACCAATCATCCCCCAACAACCAAATCGCCACCACCAACAACGCCCCCAAACAACTACACCAAACCTCCACCACCTTCGGCCCCTTCACCTCCACAACCCCACCCCGCAAACCGCCTCACCCCCACTCTCAAACGACGCCCACCAACAACCAAATCGCCACCACAAACGCCCCCAAACAACTACACCAAACCACCACAGCAAACTCCCACCGCCTTCGCCTTTCTACCGAACGTCGTGCCATGGGTTGTGAATGGGATCCTTTCGAAGAAGAAATCGGATCAGGAATGATTCACGCCCACTTTTCATCCATCCAATGGCTGAGCATCAGGTGGTGTAGCCCCGCCTCCAAACCCGCTGTGATCCACAAATTTACATATGCACTCCTCCCCCGGCCTATATAAGCGCGAGCACAACGCAGCTCGAGGCAGTCTGGAGGGGTCGGAGAACAGGACGGAGCTCGAAGCAGACGGGGAAAGGCAGACGGGGGCCGATCGACGGAGAGGAAGGAGCTCGGAGCTCAGGTCGAAGTTGAGGGGCGAGGAGGGCGAGTTGCTGAGTGGAGCAGGGATGCGGAGGAGGGCTCAGAGGCGAACCAGAGGGCTGAGTGGGGACCGCCGCCAGAGAAGGGGCGTAGTGGAGGCCACAGCCAAGAGGAGTTCGCCGGAGCCAGTACGGTCCAGAGCCTCTGATATGCGAAGTTACAAAAATTTCCAATGATAACTGTGCTCTGCAGAATTTTTTATACATGATTACAGACAAAAAAAAAATACATACAAGCTGACTAACATATCTTGCAAAAACTTCGTTTTGGCAAGATAATGAAAAATCGTGCTTAGCACGACACTTGGCGAATTAGTTGACCTTTCCGTGTGGTGGTCCAAGCTGTAATGTCATAGAATGTGTGGTGTTTATTTGTTCACACATTAAAAAAATGACGCGATGTCACAAATAACAATTATCAGACGTGCGTTGTCATGGTAACGGCAGCAGATTGAAAATTTTCACAACTCGTTTAAAGCCACCATGTGACATTCAACAACTTATCATCGGTGCTTGTTGCCTTCATTCTGATCGTAGAAAATATTTGAAAATATCTAGGAACATTGCTTTTCAACCAGCTTTACGATCCCGTTTTCAGGTTTGAAATATGTTGTAAAGCAAAAATATGTATTTTCTATGTGTGTTTTTCATGTTTTGGGTGACCCTGACCTTGACATTGGGTCAATTTCGATCAAACTTTGTACACATGTTAATATTACATGCATAAATAGACAGTATAAGTTTCAATATAATAAGTGCAAAACTGTTTGAGAAATAGCCGTGTGTAATTCACAAAATTCCCCATTGGTCTATAATGGGCGATAATATAAAGTGATGCAGAATCCAGATCTTGATCTTGAACATCACCAAAAGTCACACATCTTTTTGCACTGTGGATTTCTATCAGCTGTTAAAATTTCATCTAAATCGGTAAGAATTGTGACCTATAGAACGAATAGAATTTTTTTTAAATCATGCCAAAAGATAAAAACTTTGACGTCATACGCTTGCGAAAACTGTGCATAATTTGTACTAACATGCAATTTAAAACATTTGGATATTCCATTGAAGTTTGTTTTGGCGTCAACAGGAAGTCGCTACGACTTCCGGTTACTGAGTTATGTTCAAAAGCTTGTTTTCACCTTTTTTGACGTAGCGTCGTGACGTTAAGTGCGATTATGACGTGATTTGATCCCAGACTATTTCAGCAAGATTGGCTATCACGTGTTAAAATTTGAGAACGATTGCTTCAGCAGTTTCGGCTGCACACGAGCGTAAATATTTTTTTAAAATGAGGTCACTAGGCAAAACTTTGACGTCATACGCTTGCGAAAACTATGCGTAATTTGTCATAAGATGCATTTAGTAATCATTTAGATATTTGAATCAAGTTTAATTTGGTGTCAACGACTTCCGGTCACCGAGTTATGTTCAAAAATGTGTTTTCACGTTGTGTGACGTCACGTCGTGACGTTTAGTCCGATTAAGACGGGGTTTGGACGCGGACCGTCTCAGGTGGATTGCCTATCAGGTGTAACAATTTAAGAACGACTGGTCCAGCAGTTTGGCCTGTAGACAACCGGACAAACAAACAAACAAACCAACAAACGGAACAGACCAACATACTTGACAAAATCGAAGATATTGCCAAGTCACAAACGGACCAAAATGCAATACCCTCTCCTTTGGCGACGGTAATAAATGAAAGTTACAGTTAAATTAATACACGTACCTGCCACTTCCTCCCACTCCTCTGGACTTTCCTCCGATTCATCTCCCTCATCTACACAACCGCTGGAGACACAAAGTGTAATGTTATCTGTAAAAACTGCTCATTGTCCTCTTCAAGAGCAACATAGCCAGCAACACTGTTGTCAAAGCCTGAAAACAGCAGCTAAAGACTACCACTACAAGTGCAACGGAGAGACAAAGAAGGATTGGGGGTAGAAGGGATGTAAGGTTCAGAGGAAAGAGGCGTAAAGGAAGCAGAAGGAAGGGAAGGGACATGTATGGAGCACAGGGGTGGGGGTGAGGGGGGTGTAGAAGGGTGTTAAATTCTGCCATAATTGTGTATGTAACAAAGAGATTATCCTTCGGCATTACAACAAAAAAAAAAAAATCACCCATCAATGAACATACCTGGAGGTGGTTGGAATAATCAGAGAGGGTCCACAAGAGGAAGGAGCATTATGTATGCTTTCGGACCCAGCAACATCAGAACCCGCGGTACGGTGAGCTCCTTCAAGTGCCCCCCTGCAATCATTCGCTTGCTTTCTCCCTCGTGCACCTTTCCTTCCCCTTGTCTTCTTTTCCTGTGGTTTCTGAGTCAACTCCGTAACGGACGATCTCGTGGATTCCTTTTGGGCTATAAAAGTAAAAGCAGAGTAAAAATGATGGAGAGAAAACATGAATAGAGAATTCAAACGTGAGAGCAAGAGCTAATGGGTGTTTTCATCTTTATCTGAGGCCATGAGGTTTGATGGTATTTTCTGATAGGGCTATCAATGGAATTTACAAAAAGTGATTTCTTATGGGAACCCTCTGAGCGAGAGACAACATGGGGTCAAAATTCATGTCCACCTCACATTTGGGTGAAAACGGAACACACAGAAAGAAGACCAAATCTATCAAAATCGGCATCTTTCCCACTTATCCTGTTTTTCATTTAAAAATATACCAATAATGTGTGAAAATATATCATAAGTAATTTTAATATCTTAAATGCTTTCATACACTGTAGTTAGAGTTGTTAACGGAAGATATTTAAAATGCTTTTTACCTGTACTGTACTTATTTTCGTCGTCCATTTCTAATTTAATCAATACCAGCACATTACCCATGGTGATTGTGTCACCCCCCCCTTCCGCACCCCCACAGTGACTTACACACACACACACACACACACACACACACACACACACACACACACACACACACACACACACACACACACACACACACACACACACCCTGGTGTTGGCTCAGTGATTAAGGTGGCTGGCTTGGGACCTTAGGGTCCTGAGTTTGAGCTCCTGTCAACTGTTGAATTAAAACCAGGTGGGGTTGACTCAGACTGTGATCCTTCTGAGGTCGGCAAAATGAGTACCGGTGTACAGGGGTAATAACCATTTGGGGTAACCTGCGTCAGAGTGGCGACCCATCCAGGACTATACTCCTTGCCAATGAAACTGCCTCAGCAGCCATATGCACCTTTACAGTGCGAAAGAAATGGTTAAAAAAGAGCAAAGGCAATTCTGACAACTCTTCAACAAAAAGCCCCCTCCAAACTGTGTCCCATCTTTGCTCGCCCCCACTCCCTCTCCCAAGTCCTCACCCTTCCCCTCCCAAACCTCAAGGCATCCCCAATGCCCTCCCCACACTCAACCCATCAAGCCCCCCCAATTCCCCCCCCCCCAGCCACCAAAAGTCCTCAACTCCTCCTCCCCCTTCCAAAGTTGTCCCATCTTTGCTTTTATGAGCAGGAGGAGGGTGAGAGTAAACGGGCAAAACAGTGGAATATGTAACATTTTCTGCTCCCTTATCATGCTATCACCGACTTCACAGAAACCCATTAACAGTCACCTGTTCAACTCACAATTTGAGAAAAGTCGGAAACAATAGCAAACCTGCATAACCTCCACAGTAAAAGTGTTACTTGAGAGAAAAGGTAATTATAAAGGGTTCCTAATTTGGCAGCTGTCGTATAGAAATTGTGGGTGGAGTCAGTAAAACTGTCCAACCAATGGGTGGAACTCGCACGTACGGACGCACACACAGCTCCTTTTATAGTATAGACTATCAGTTCAGATAAATTTATGATAGTTCAATGACACAATACAGTATTCGATTAACCAGAGTCCTATTCTGAATCATCAGATGAAGAGCTGCATGCTGCTATGTCTTCTGCTTCATCAACGGCGACGAGATCGTCATCCACGTGTTGATAAATATCGTGCAGGATCCCATTTTTTTCGAATCATGAAATCTGGAAACAACCTCCATGAACCTTCCAGCCATTCTATGTGGGGTTTCACATGGCTGGAGAGCACAATTGTAGGTATTTTTTTCCAAATAGAAGCCACAAACTGACCTGCAAGGTGGAAGTAAGACCGGGTCACTTTGCTTAATCCTCTCAAGGGGACGCTCCTTGATTCTGGGTGAAGTGGCGTGATAAAGCAATACAAGCCGAGCATCATTTGCGCTTGACAACTGTGGTTTTTCCATCGAGGGCACAAACAAATGCTTCAATGCTGGAAATATAGTATCTGGTGATGGGTAACATGAGTAACCAATTCGTTTTTCTTCATCAATTACAAGGTTGTGTTTTCCCCTTTCGTGTAAAGGGTGGAGTGTGATTACACCCTGAAAAAGTATGTCTGGCAGGAATGGCAGAATATTGTTTTGGACCCAGACTCAACAATGGCAGAAGTATGGACATACCTCTGAGTATTCTTTATACTGGATCCAGATCAGTCCAAATGGTTGAAGCAACGTTATTCATACGACATAGAAATATGCTCATTACATCAGTGTCAGATGATCTTATAATAATGTTCTCATTTGAATTATCTTGTGACTCACAAATATGACTAATATGCCACACAATGTTGACATGCTCGGTCAGTAATGGCACGCTTCTCCACCAATTCCTTTTGTTTTGTTTTTTTACTTCAAAATGACTTCCTGCTCCAACCCATGAAAAACTTCCTCTTTTGTAACACTTTAAATATCACTGTCACTGCCATTCTTTCAGCAATAATTTGACAGAGCAGCCTTGAATTTTCTCAATGTCAGTTTTTGTTGAAATTTTTAGAGCACTATTGCTCTGGTCCTGTCATACATTCTGAATCAGTCGACCCATGACTTGATCTCTCAACATCCTTTATTGGTGGGCTGTTGCATGTATCACACACTTTGTGTAACCGTGGAGCAAAGCTGCACAATTTTGTGAAGATCACCAAGGCACGCCACCAAACGTACTTGGGAGATTTGCCAGTATCTAAATGAAAAACATTGCCTCAACAATAACAACAACAACATCGATCATAGCAGGTGGTAAACCCATGACTACTTGGTTCTCAAGCTTTTTTAACGAGTTTGGACTTGTCTGCTTTACGAGGTGAACCATCGACATGTGCCAGTGACATTGGCACAGAAGTTATGGGGGTAGGTGAGCACCTATGCCCAGTTAGGGGGGGGTAGGTGAACACCTACTTTGGTCTTCTGACGTTTTTTCTGTGTTAATTATCATCTGGAACGAATGCGATGTAAGAGTTGTTATCCACCACTAATAAGGCTAGATGGAAGTTAAAAGGAGCTTAATCTGCGGAAGCCAAAGGTGAGGGACGTGATCTGTGGTCATTCCGAGCTGGAATAACAAAGGACAAATCTAAATTTTATTATAAAAGTGTCTAGATCAGCGTTTCTCAACCGGGGGCCCGTGGCCCCCAAGGGGGCCATCGGCCTTCGACCGGGGGGCCATGAGCGGACGCCGAAAAACTGCGATTCAGAATGGTGAAGCTTGTAATGTACAATTAAGGTGACGAGTCTCCGGTCATAGTGTCAAAGTAAAAAGGGTAGATGAGTTTAACCACGATTTTAAAAGAGAAGGCGGAGCCCACAGAGCATTCATAGTAAACCAATGTTTACAAAAACGTTAGAATTTTGTATTTTTCAATTTTTTTCTCAGATGTCGAAGGTTCGAAAATGGAATGACAGCTATGTCAAGTTTGGATTCACGAATGTCAGTCGAGATGGCGTGGACTGCGCGTAGTGTCTGCACTGCTCGGTCGTGATGTCAAACCATCGCGACAAGATGCATCCCAGAAGGAAGGAAGATAATATCGACGCTCTGTCTGCGAAACGATCACGGTATGACCGTGAAGCGACACTTCCCAAATTTGGATTCCGGCCAGAAGAAAAACCTGCTCTTCAATCCAGCTACGAAGTGGCATACCGAATTGCGAAGTGCAAGAAGCCGCACACTATTGCTGAGGACCTTATCAAGCCATGTACAGAGAAAATGGTGGTACTGATGATCGGACCAGAGGTGAAAAAGAAGATCCAGCAAGTTTCGCTCTCTAATGACACGATCCGACGACGGATTGACGACATGGCCGCTGATGTGTGCCGTCAAGTTTGCTCCGAAATCAAACAAAGCAAGCTCCAGGCTAGCCTTCAATTAGACGAGTCTACCGACACCGCTCTGGAGAGCCAGTTGATCGCCTTCGCTCGCTACGAGAGAAAGGGAAGGATGAAGGAAGAGTTCATGTTCTGCAATACCCTATCAACCACAATGACAGCGGCAGATATCAAAGCCATTGTGGACTCTTTTTTTGAAGCTAATGGACTCGGTTGGCAGAATTTCAAGCACATTTGTACTGATGGTGCCCCAGCGATGGTTGGCGTCAGAGGAGGGTTCATCACGCTTGTGAAGAATGAATGGCCCCATGTGACGTCCTCCCACTGTTCGCTACACCGATACGCTCTTGCGTCAGACTCTTCTGCCTCGTTTGCTGGAAGTCATGGACGTCGCGGTCAAAGTGATCAACTTCATTCGTGCGAAGGCCAAAAATCATCGGCTCTTCCAACTCCTGGCCAAGGAAATGGGAGCGGAACATGTTGGACTTCTGTTCCACACCAAAGTCCGTTGGCTATCGAGGGGGAAATGTCTCTCTCGGCTGTATGAACTCCGGGTTGAGGTGGAAATCTTCCTGCGAGACAACGAAAACAACCTCCATGTCCACTTCGACAATGAAGAGTTCGTCATGATGCTCGCCTACCTGGCCGATATATTTGGCCGACTCAACGAAATGAACCAGTCCTTGCAAGGCTGTGATGTGACAGTCAGTGACGTTCAAGACAAGCTTGCCAGACTGTCTGCTAGAATGGAAGTCTGGCAGGCACGAATCAAGGCCGGGTCCACTGCCTCGTTTCCTTTCTTGTACGAGCACCTGCAGATGCAGAGGATTGAGCTTCCCGTCGGCATCAAAGATTGCATCACTAGACATCTCGACAATCTCTCCGCTGAGTTCAAATCGTATTTCGACGATGCACCTTCGGATGTTCCGTGGCACAAAGACCCGTTTCACGCCAAAATTGAACCTACTGAAGATGAAGCAGAGGAGCTGGCAGAGTTGAAGGTTTCAAAAGCAATGAAGCTGGTCTTCAGTAACAAAGAAGACCACTTCACCTTCTGGTTGTCTGTTCAGGATGCGCATCCACTACTCAGCAAGAAGGCACCCGTAATGCTCATTCAATTCGCCACAACATATCTTTCGAATCTGGATTTTCTGACCTTGCGACCATTAAAACGAAGTCCAGAAACCGTCTTGACGTTGGGAACGATATTCGCCTTGCTGTGTCCAAGACGGAGCCGGACATAAGAGGCCTCGTCAGACAAGCCCAACAGCAAGTGTCTCATTGATTGTATTGCTTCGAAAAATGTTTACTTTGATTTATCTTTTAAGACTGAGTAAATAAATTTCATAAAACGAAATCTGCATCTTTTATGGAAGGGCAGGGGACCACGAATGTTAAGCGACTCGGTAGGGGGGCCATGGGCCATCAAAGGTTGAGAAACGCTGGTCTAGATGCTCCTGTTAGGAGAGTTTTTCGAGGATCCTTTTCAACCTGCAAGTGTGATATCTTAGTTATACACATTATGTACATCTCAAACAAAGTGAAAAGGTGATAATGACAACTCAGCATAATAAACATACGACTGTAAAATAAGTCAATAAAATTTTCTAATAAGAGGTATTCGTTTTTATAAAGTGTGTTATAATTGCTCATCTGCTCATCTGCGATCAGTACAATTGCTCATCTGTGAAAAACAGACATGTGATGTAACAACCCTGGTTTATTACCCTCGCTGAAGGAGGGAGTATTGCGTTTAGGTCTGTTTCTTTGTCTGTTTGTTTGTCCGCACAGAACTTTCATGTATTTCGCCGCAACCGCTTATCAGATTGAGACGAAATTTTCACCATTTGTGCAACTACTCATGGAGAATGTTTTAGTCATAATGACGTCATAGGTCACGTGGAGTAGCTGCCACATTGGAAAAACCAAAAAACTTTGGACCTCTCTATCTCTGAAACAGCACCACGGGAAAAATTGAAGCTTGGCACATAACAAGTACTCCTCACAGGGAATAAGTGATTTTTTTAATGATGTCATAGGTTTCTTCGTTATGACATCATAATTGCATTATGTAGAATGCTACATCTGATCAGTATGAAAATCTTTGAGGGATATGTAACAACATGAAGGGAATGAGAAAGCGCAGATAACAGTTTAAAGCTGGGTCGGGATTCAAACCAGGTTAGAGAGCTATGTATTAACTTGGGATAAAATGGACCAGAGAAAGAAATTGATGATGTCAACGGTCACGTGATTTGGCAGCCATATTGTTTTTTGTATTTTTTAAACCTTCAAAAATCTTCTCTGAAGTGGCTGAACAGATGGAGGCAAAACTTTACACATATGACCACCCATCCATGAGGAAAAAAAGGTTCACACATTTGATGTCACAGATCACATGGTTTAGCAGCCATATTGGACTGAAGAAAAATATTAAATAATGTTTTCTAGAAAACCGCTTAATCAGGTCAGATCAGGTTTACAGCATGTGCCGGAGCAGCGCGTCACTGCATCCACTTTCTGCCGGTACTCCAGGGGTCTCTGCCTGGCCATCCCGCAGGCAGATGCCTGGCCCATCCCCATCTCCTTGAGATGCTGATCAACCTACTGCAACTACGAGGCAGGTGGTTGGCCCATTGGCAACCTCCGCTCACGAGGCTCCCTCACTGAGAGAATCTGGTGAGCAGGATCAGAGTCAGGAAAACGAGCCACGTGTCCATGCAGCCGCAGCTGACGCTCATGGAGTCTGCAGGGAACAAATTGAAACTTGCAGCAGCTTCTTCGCTCACTTCAGATCTGGGTAAAATCATAAACTGGTCCAACATGTGGAACATATCTTTCAATCTAGACAAATCTCACACGCTCACTATGTCTCTCCGAAAGGACCATTTAGAACCACCCCCCCCATCCACTTTCTCAACACTCTGGAAGAAGTCCTTTCTTTCAAGCTTCTGGGTCTCACTATCTGCCATGATCTTTCCTGGGAAAGCCACATTTCAAACCTGGCCTCCAAAGCAGTTGCCGACTGGGAATCCTCTGTCGTGCAAAGTCCTTCCTCGGCCCACCTGAGCCATGCAATCCCCTCTGGTCTACGCCTAGTTGGTCAGGGGTTAATCCTACAGCAAGATAACGACTCAAAACATACCTCCAGGCTATGTCAGAACGACCTTAGAAGAAAAGAACAAGATGGTAGGCTTCAAATCATGGAATGGCCAGCAGTCTCCAGACTTAAACCCCATCAAGCTGGTTTGGGATAAACTGGAGAGAAGGGTGAAAGCAAAGCAACCTACAAGTGCAACACATTTGTGGGAACTTCTGCAACAGTGTTGGGAAGAACTTTCCAAACAATATTTGATTTCCATTGTAGAGAGAATGCCACGAGTATATTTGGCTGTTATATCTGCAAAAGGTGGTTACTTTGATAACTCAAACATTTAGATTTATGTTTGTTCAACAAAATGATTCCATGATTTCTTCTTTATCTGAAATTGTTTATTTGTTCTTTGCTTTAATTTCAGAGTACATTGAAACATTAAACTGATTAAATTTCAGTAAAAACTGGAAAAATGGGGGTGTTCTAAAACTTTTGACTGGTAGTGTATGTATGTGTATATGTATATATATATATATATATATATATATATATATATATATATATATATATATATATATATATATATATATATATATATATATATATTTTAGATAGTTACGGCTGTGGAAATTCGCAATACACCATAAAGGGGCCTTAGATCAGTTATGACGCTAAGTTCATGTGTAGTTAGTCCACACCTGTTGTTGAGAGGGAATATGTGTGATTCATCCAGGCTGCGACGCTTTGAGTTAACCATTTTTCGTTATCTATCGTTATTTTGGACCATTAAGCCACCAACAACTCACACACCACCACCTTCGCCTCTTTACCTCCACAACTCCATCCCGCAAACATCGCTTCACCGCCATTCCCAATCGATGCCTGCCAACAACCAAACCACCACAGCAAACCCCCACCACCTTCGCCTCTCTCCTTCCACAACCAACAACCACACCACCTGTCAACACCGAACGTCGTGGTGTCCAGGGCCCGTTCGGTGATTCTTGCCGAACGCGTCAAGTCACAAGTGCACATGGATCCTTTCAGGAGAGAAGTGGATCAGGAAGGCTTCACGCCCCTTTTATTCCATCCAATGACTGAGCATCGGGTGGCATGGCCCCGCCTCCGAATCTGCTGTGAATGCGTTCCTTTTAGGAGGGGAAATCGGATCAGGGGAGGCGCATGCCCCTTTTTCTCCATCCAATGGGCGAGCGTCTGGCGGTGTGGCCCCGCCTCCAAGCGCGTTTTGATCCACGAATCTGCATACAAGCTCCTCCCCCGGTCTATAAAGACGCGAGCACAACGCAGCTCGGGGGTGCAAAAAGGGGTGCAGAAAGGGGTGCAGAAAGTGGCGCTAGTCGGAAGTCGTGGAGGCTGAGTCGTGTGTTTGCGGGGATCGGACGGCGAAGGGGATGGAGCTCGGAGTGGAGGTCGAGGGACGAGTCGCAGAGTGGAGCAGGGACGCAGAAGAGGACTCAGGGGCGAGAGTTCGCCGGAGTCGGTTCGGTCCCGAGACCCCGCTAGCGGGACGGAGCGTCCGCCATTCCCCTCTTCCCACCCCGAGCATCAACAATTCCCCCCATCCGCACTGAGATAGCGCCGGTAACCCCGTATGCTCCCCGCCCCAACCGTGGTGTCAACCGACCAACACGTGCCTGCGCAACGCACGCCTGGAGGAGCTCACCGACCATACCAGGGGCACGGAGTCAGGCGCGTTACGCGGACATTGCGGCTAGCCCGCCATCGCGCCACGAGGGCGCGGGTAAGACCCCTTCAGTCTCGTAGACCTGGCCGATCACCCAGGTCCCACGTTCATTTGGTCCACGGACCTGTCCTCCTCCTTGCCTGTGAGGGTGGCTTGTGTTTTCTTTGCTTTTGGTGTAAATGTGTGTGTGTATGTGTGGCGCCAGTCTATTAAGTAAACCCGTATAAGTGCTTGTACATTGCTCTATTCGGTTTTAACTCTGCGTATTGTTCTTGCTTTGACTGTTATATGTGCATTCCTGTATGGCTGTAATTACGTGCTTGCCGTGTGTGTGTGTGTGTGTGTGTGTGTGTGTGTGTGTGTGTGTGTGTGTGTGTGTGTGTGTGTGTGTGTGTGTGTGTGTGTGTGTGTGTGTGTGTGTGTGTGTGTGTGTGTGTGTGTGTGAGAGAAATAAAAGTGCTTGCTTGTTGAACTGTTTCCCGTTTCGTTGCGTCCTTTCCTTTGTTTGAAAGTTCCATCTTAAATCAGTAAGGGATTGGTAGTGGGTGCAGACACCCAAGAAATAATCTGAAACGTCGAGGTCAACGATAACTCCGCTCGGTTATCCCTGCAGTACGGAACGAGCCACTTAAGCGGTTCGTGTCCGGAGTCGACCTGCGGCGTGGTACAACTCCTCGGTACGCTACCCGCGCGGGTACTTAGGTATATCGACATTCGATGATTCACCCTATTTCGCGCGGGTAGAATGCGGACTGGGTTGTGGTGAGGTTAAACCCCCACCCGTGGAAAGCTCCTTGGCAGTAGTTCCAGGAGGGTCACGACCGAATTGTCCGTTCCGGTGGGCGACGTGTCGCGATTCGAGTTACGTGGCCGATCGAATGCTGGGCGGGCAAAATTCGTAACAATATATATGTGTGTGTGTGTGTGTGTGTGTGTGTGTGTGTGTGTGTGTGTGTGTGTGTGTGTGTGTGTGTGTGTGTGTGTGTGTGTGTGTGTGTGTGTGTGTGTGTGTGTGTGTGTGTGTGTGTGTTTTCACGAAGCAGCATAACATATTCTTTCTGCTAACTCTCCTACCCCCAGCCCTCTTTCACTTTGTCCCATCCTTTCTCTACCTCCTCCCAATACAGTGCAGCACCTTCCGCCCACACACACACACACACACACACACACACACACACACACACACACATATATATATATATATATATATATATATATATATATATATATATATATATATATATATATATATATATATATATATATATATATATATATATATATATATATATATATAGTAGGCGAGGCGTAAGTCGTCACCATCGGGACAAAGAAAAAAGTGACGACTTAGAAATGTGACGACTTGCACGTATGCGAACATTCATGATGACTGTGGGGTGAAGGATGAAGTCGTGCGTGTCCTGGACACGTATGTGTGAGAGCCGGCTATTGTACGAAAAGGAAAACACAATCCTCGGGGCATAGGTGGGGGTTCATTGGTGAGTTGGAAAGTGATCAAGCAAATATGGAATTCATGAATCAGTTTATCAAAAGTAAAGATAATGAACAACTGTAAGACAACTCATATACCATCGATGATAGTATGGTGACAAATTACATGACACACAGTCATCGTGGTGATGATTACCACTCAATGCCTATGTGTAAGTGAGTGCGGTAATGTACAAACCAAGCCAATATAAAACCATGATCGGACTTCAACACTAAGCTCGATCGATCCTTTACTCCTTCGCGAAGTAATCCGTTATGTTTGACTGCCTCAAACTCTTGGGCATCTGGTGCATGAGAAAGGACTCAAACCGGTCATTGTATTCCATGATGTTGTCTGGGCAATCCTCCACCAAAAGACAGTATCGGCCGAATATTTGGCCGAATCGACCAAAACCGAATATTTGGCTGAGCCGACATTTGCCGAAACCAGATGATGAGCGCGTCATCGACATCTTCAAAGGACACACATTTCACGCGTTTCACACTTACCACCGGCCTCACGATGTTCTCCACTTGTCCAAATATCTTGCCCATATTTCTTCAAGATATCGTTCAATGTCTGCCGTTTGATGTCCAACTTCTCAGCTATGGCTGTTTTCTTCATCAGTGGGTTTTCCTCGCAAAACTGGATAATGTCGTATTTTTCTTGGTAGGTTTTAGTTGTAAGCTTACGCTTAGTCGCCATTGTCCTGTCTGCAGTGCGATCAACGTGTGTACGCAGTTAGAAATAGCCTATCACTGGCGGTGTAAACCAATGAGCAAGCATCACGATTCCATGAAATCAGGCTTCTCACGAGGCAGCAGTTCCGTGTGACGAGTTAGGAGTGGTAATTTACTTGAGTTTCCATTACGCGGGAACGGACAACATCTGATGACTTAGACAAAGTGACGACTTAGAGATGATGACTTACAGAGGGATGACCCTTTGTTCAAAGGGATTTAACATGAGATAAATTCGGGACTTTTTGACGCTGCCGACTTACGCCAAGTCTACTGTACATATATATATATATATATATATATATATATATATATATATATATATACACATACATATATATATATATATATATATATATATATATATATACACGGACAGTGGTTACGTCTGGACGGAGTTTGTCTTCGGACATGTCAAGATGGGGGTTTATCTCGGACATGCCCAGATGGGAGTTTGTCTCTGGACGTGTCCAGATGGGAGTTCGTGTCCGGACGTGTCCACATGGGAGTTCGTGTCTGGACGTGTCCAGATGGGAGTTCGTGTCCGGACGTGCGTTTATCTCCGGACGCGTCCGGGCAGCGTTTGTCTCTTGGTGATATTTATAGTACTAGTACGTGCATGCCCGTACGTGAGTGCCCTTACGTGCAATTTTTTTTTTTAATTAAAAAATAACTTTCAAACCGCGAGCCACAAACAACACCCACACAGGCCGTTCCTTCGCTCTCGTAAACGACGACTGGATTGGGGCATTGTGTTTATCTATAAATGCGCATAAGAAATCGAGAAATTATTAGAATACAGTAAGTCATCACAAGTGCGTGCCTGTATGGAATGTTCACATGCATTCCACGAATTATCACTTGTATTGAAGTAACAACTGCTGTGATACTTACACACACACACACACAGAGTTAATTAAAATCCAAATTAAAATCAAGTTTACCTCCCTGTCTTTGCTTGCCATGACATTCACTGCCATTGACCATTGCCTCTCCAACGTCACAGTAACTAAGGCACCGATCCCCATTGTAACCGGCATGGCACGTGACGTCATCGTCGGCCGGCCGCGCACCGGCCTACGCAGCCACGTGTCCTTTCATTGGTTGGTAAATAAATGGCCATACCTTGGGAAGCACTTGTCCGATTAATATCAAACCTTTAAAAGGCATATCCACAGGGCCCCAGCAATATACCTGGAAAGTTTCAATTAGACCGGACCAGTGGTTGTCGAGAAACAACGGTCACGGTCACGGTCTCTCTTACGGTCTGTCTGTGTGTCTCTCTCTCTCTCTCTCTCTCTCTCTCTCTCTCTCTCTCTCTCTCTCTCTCTCTCTCTCTCTCTTGCTCTCTCTCTCTCGCTCTCTCTCTCTCTCTCTCTCTCTCTCTCTCTCTCTCTCTCTCTCTCTCTCTCTCTCTCTCTCTCTCTCTCTCTCTCTCTCTCTCTCTCTCTCTCTCTCTCTCTCTCTCTCTCTCTCTCTCTCTCTCTCTCTCTCTCTCTCTCTCTCTCTCTCTCTCTCTCTCTCTCTCTCTCTCTCTCTCTCTCTCTCTCTCTCTCTCTCTCTCTCTCTCTCTCTCTCTCTCTCTCTCTCTCTCTCTCTCTCTCTCTCTCTCTCTCTCTCTCTCTCTCTCTCTCTCTCTCTCTCTCTCTCTCTCTCTCTCTCTCTCTCTCTCTCTCTCTCTCTCTCTCTCTCTCTCTCTCTCTCTCTCTCTCTCTCTCTCTCTCTCTCTCTCTCTCTCTCTCTCTCTCTCTCTCTCTCTCTCTCTCTCTCTCTCTCTCTCTCTCTCTCTCTCTCTCTCTCTCTCTCTCTCTCTCTCTCTCTCTCTCTCTCTCTCTCTCTCTCTCTCTCTCTCTCTCTCTCTCTCTCTCTCTCTCTCTCTCTCTCTCTCTCTCTCTCTCTCTCTCTCTCTCTCTCTCTCTCTCTCTCTCTCTCTCTCTCTCTCTCTCTCTCTCTCTCTCTCTCTCTCTCTCTCTCTCTCTCTCTCTCTCTCTCTCTCTCTCTCTCTCTCTCTCTCTCTCTCTCTCTCTCTCTCTCTCTCTCTCTCTCTCTCTCTCTCTCTCTCTCTCTCTCTCTCTCTCTCTCTCTCTCTCTCTCTCTCTCTCTCTCTCTCTCTCTCTCTCTCTCTCTCTCTCTCTCTCTCTCTCTCTCTCTCTCTCTCTCTCTCTCTCTCTCTCTCTCTCTCTCTCTCTCTCTCTCTCTCTCTCTCTCTCTCTCTCTCTCTCTCTCTCTCTCTCTCTCTCTCTCTCTCTCTCTCTCTCTCTCTCTCTCTCTCTCTCTCTCTCTCTCTCTCTCTCTCTCTCTCTCTCTCTCTCTCTCTCTCTCTCTCTCTCTCTCTCTCTCTCTCTCTCTCTCTCTCACACACACACACACACACACACACACACACACACACACACACACACACACACACACACACACACACACACACACACACACACACACACACACACACACACACACACACACACACACACACACACACACACACACACACACACACACACACACACACACACACACACACACACACACACACACACACACACACACACACACACACACACACACACACACACACACACACACACACACACACACACACACACACACACACACACACACACACACACACACACACACACACACACACACACACACACACACACACACACACACACACACACACACACACACACACACACACACACACACACACACACACACACACACACACACACACACACACACACACACACACACACACACACACACACACACACACACACACACACACACACACACACACACACACACACACACACACACACACACACACACACACACACACACACACACACAGCTGGAATTATAGAAAGATGACCGGTAGAAAATGGATTTCAGACATTATTTTGTTTCCATCTTCACTGTTATTCCATGCAGAATCATTTGATGAGACGATATGAATCATAGTTAACGCTCCACCACACGTCTGCCTACCCACCCTCTCACTGTCTCCCCACCCCCCTCATTTCACCCCACCCCCCTCATTTCTCCCCCTCCCCCATCATTTCTCCCCCTCCCCCTAATTTCTCCCCTCCTCCCCTCATTTCTCCTCCTCCTCCCCTCATTTCTCCCCACCCCCTCATTTCTCCCCACCCCCTCATTTCTCCCCCTCCCTCCACGCCCTTTTCTTCTCTCCCCCATCCTTTCACCCCCCCTCCTCGCCCTTTTCTCCTCTTCCCCCTCCCTGCTCGCCTTTTCTCCTCCCCCCTCGCCCTTTTCTCTTCTCCCCCCTCGCCCTTTTCTCTTCTCCCCCCTCCTTTCTCCCCCTCCCTCCTCGCCCTTTTCTTCTCTCCCCCCTCCACGCCCTTTTATCCTCTCCCCCTCCTTTCTAACCCCTCGCTCCTCGCCCTTTTCTCCCCTCCTCCTTTCTCCCCCCTCCCCTCGCCCTTTTCTCCCCTCCTCCTTTCTCCCCCCTCCTCGCCCTTTTCTCCCCTCCTCCTTTCTCCCCCCTCCTCGCCCTTTTCTCCTCTCCCCTCCCTCCTCGCCCTTTTCTCCTCTCCTCCTCCCTCCTCGCCCTTTTCTCCTCTCCCCCTCCCTCCTCGCCCTTTTCTCCCCCTCCTCCCCTCATTTCTCCCCACCCCCTCATTTCTCCCCCTCCCTCATTTCTCCCCCTCCCTCCACGCCCTTTTCTTCTCTCCCCCATCCTTTCACCCCCCCTCCTCGCCCTTTTCTCCTCTCCCCCTCCCTCCTCGCCCTTTTCTCCTCTCCCCCTCCCTCCTCGCCCTTTTCTCCTCTCCCCCCTCGCTCCTCGCCCTTTTCTCCTCTCCCCCTCGCTCCTCGCCCTTTTCTCCTCTCCCCCTCGCCCTTTTCTCTTCTCCCCCTCGCTCCTCGCCCTTTTCTCCTCTCCCCCTCGCCCTTTTCTCTTCTCCCCCCTCCCTCCTCGCCCTTTTCTTCTCTCCCCCTCCTCGCCCTTTTCTTCTCTCCCCCCTCCTCGCCCTTTTATCCTCTCCCCCTCCCTCCTCGCCCTTTTATCCTCTCCCCCTCCCTCCTCGCCCTTTTCTCCTCTCCCCCTCCTTTCTCCCCCTTGCTCCTCGCCCTTTTCTCCCCTCCTCCTTTCTCCCCCTCCTCGCTCTTTTCTCCTCTCCCCCTCCCTCCTCGCCCTTTTCTTCTCTCCCCCCTCCTCGCCCTTTTATCCTCTCCCCCACCCTCCTCGCCCTTTTCTCCTCGCCCTCATTCTCCCCCTCCATCCTCGCCCTTTTCTCCTCTCCCCCCTTTCTCCCCCTCCATCCTCGCCCTTTTCTCCTCTCCCCCTTTCTCCTCTCCCCCCCTTTCTCCTCTCTCCCCCCTCCCCCCTTTCTCCTCTCTCCCCCCCTCCCCCCCCTTTAGTATTGCCTTCAGTGAAGTGCTGGGTGGTATTTGGTAGTATGAGATAGACTATATTTTTTAATCACTCCATCGTGCCTTAACCTTTGCCACTACGTGAAAGACTGACAGGTAATAGTAAATGATCCCTGACCGGCCGACCCCATTTCCAAGTGGGGGGTAGGGAAATATTTTAGAACCCCAAAAAAAAGAAAAATGCAAAAAAAAAAAAATCCCTTCAAAATGCGAACATGATGAGGACAGCACAGGGCAACGCTGGATGCACCGAGCAGTGAACAATAAACAGGTGACGGAACAGCTCGGATTGACACACAATAATCAATGGGAATGAGAAAGCGCGGATGGGAACAAGACTCCAACTTTCGTGCGTCCGGACACAGCTGGGACATATAACGGACTCCGGACAGGGATGGGAGTACGAATAAGAAGACCGAGGGAATAGTGTCCCAATGACGTTCTTACCCCGCTGTCGGACCACTCGGACCCTCTTTGCACGACCACCGCTTCCACTTCGCAGTCTCGGCATTCTACAAAAGGTGCGATCAACGAAAGGCTCAAAAACACTTCCGGGTCGGCGTGCAACTTTGGCGCCAAATATCGATGATGCTTCACTTGGTGGTGCTGTTGATCGGAAATACTCTACTCCATACAATCCCTGTTTTCATCAGCCTTGTCGATTATTAACTCATGATTTGAGGGCAGTTTGTTGAACATTTTAATAATTGTTGAACATGTCATTGGGCTCTCGAAAAAGTCCAATATAATAAATTTGGCATATACAGTGTACAGTATATATATATACATACATACACTGTATAATGTGCAAACAGAGTGGTTTTAGTATTCCCATGATGCAGTGCTCGGTCGCCTTATTGGTTGGCAAGTTAAAACATGTGAGGAGAGGTAACCAAGGCCAAATAATTAGCGTAACCTTCCATTGCAGTGTCAGAACAAGCACGGGCACTCATAGAGCACATACCTTCGCCGCCACTACTTTTTTTATTCTTGGTATGAGTGTGGGGAACTGGCTTCATATGAATGGTCTTATGACACAAACCACATATCTATAATGTCATGACCCCCCCCCCCGACTTTCGGGGGCTACGGACTAAACAACAATCAACTCACGTCGTTTTGGCGAGTCTTCACTCGCAATCTCGGTGAATACAACGTTTCAACAAGAGAAGGTAATCTCGTAGGAACCTCAACAAAAGTCAATCATTGTATAATACTATATTTAGGGGTATTAGCACACACAAGTTCCTGTTTTTAAAAATACTTTATTTATTGCAAACAAAACAAACATTCATTGTACAGTTAAAAAGTACACCTGTTTTGTACTGTTTGGCATGAGAGCGTGGAGGACAAAATAGTGAATATTTTGATGCTGGTTTCATGCAAATCGAATAAGAATTGACTGAGTTATGCCGAAAACCGCATATTTTTCAAGGGCGTGACCCCCCCCCCAACATTTTACCCCAACCGGTGACATGTGTTATGACGTCATTGTGTCACAAGATTGGGCATTAAATTCTGAACATTTTGGTGCTGGGTTCATGTAAAGCGGACAAGAATTGACCGCGTTATAACAAAAACCGCATATTTTTCAAGGTCGTGACCCCCCTGACCTTTGACCCCTAACCGGTAACAAGAGTATGGGCTTCATTGTGTCATATTGCATTTCACAAGATGAGGCGTTGAATTCTGAACATTTTGGCGTTAGTTGCATGCAAATTGAATAAAAATTGACCGTGTTATCGTAAAAAGAAGATTTTGACCTTTTCGTGACCTTGACCTTGACCTTTGACCCGAACGATGCCAAAATCTAATCCAATGCTTCCTGGCTAATAACCAATCATCCCACCAAATTTCATGCAATTCCGTTTAATACTTTTTGAGTTATACGAATCACAAGATTATATATATATATATATATATATATATATATATATATATATATATATATATAAATATATAAATAAATATATATATATATATATATATATATAAATATATATATATATATATATATATATATATATATATATATATATATATATATATAAATATATAAATAAATATATAAATAAATAAATAAATAAATAAATAAATAAATAAATAAATAAATAAATAAATAAATAAATAAATAAATAAATAAATAAATAAATAAATAAATACATACATACATACATACATACATACATACATACATACATACATACATACATACATACATACATACATACATACATACATACGCCGACCAAAACATAACCTTTCGCAGAATGCGAAGGTAATAACGAGATAAACGTGATAGATTTGAGGGATACTGATGCTATCGTTGCCAGGGAAGTGAATACAACCAACATGGCGGCGCGCACGGCATTATGGGATAACTGAAAAAAAAATGTATATATATGTATTAAGATGGAATAGGCAAAGCCGAGAAGTGAACATAGAATTCTTCTTCCATTCGCTTCTTAAATATATCAAATTAAACAGTCTTTTCGCTATGAAAAAATGAATATTACCTCAACATTACCTTCACAACAACTACACCGCCGAGAACAAGATCTCATCTGAAAAAATAAATATTACCTCAACATTACCTTCACAACGACAACTACACCGCCAAGAACAGGATCTCATCTAAAAAAGTTAATATTACCTCAACATTACCTTCACAACGACAACTACACCGCCGAGAACAGGATCTCATCTAAAAAAATTAATATTACCTTAACATTACCTTCACAACGACAACTACACCTCCTAGAACAGGATCTCATCTTAAAAAAATTATTACCTCAACATTACCTTCACAACAACTACACCGCCGAGAACAGGGTCTCATCTGAAAAAAAAAATCCTCAACATTACCTTCACAACGACAACTACACCGCCCAGAACAGGATCTCATCTAAAAAAAATAAACATTACCTCAACATTACCTTCACAACGACAACTACACCGCCGAGAACAGGATCTCATCTAAAAAAAATTATTACCTCAACATTACCTTCACAACAACTACACCGCCGAGAACAGGATCTCATCTGAAAAAAAAAAATCCTCAACATTACACCTCAACATTACCTTCACAACGACAACTACACCGCCAAGAACAGGATCTCATCTAAAAAAAGAAACATTACCTCAACATTACCTTCACAACGACAACTACACGGCCGAGAACAGGATCTCATCTAAAAAAAATTATTACCTCAACATTACCTTCACAACAACTACACCGCCAAGAACAGGATCTCATCTAAAAAAAGAAACATTACCTCAACATTACCTTCACAACGACAACTACACGGCCGAGAACAGGATCTCATCTAAAAAAAATTATTACCTCAACATTACCTTCACAACAACTACACCGCCGAGAACAGGATCTCATCTGAAAAAAAAAATCCTCAACATTACACCTCAACATTACCTTCACAACGACAACTACACGGCCGAGAACAGGATCTCATCTAAAAAAAATTATTACCTCAACATTACCTTCACAACAACTACACTGCCGAGAACAGGATCTCATCTAAAAAATAAATATTACCTCAACATTACCTTCACAACAACAACTACACTGCCCAGAACAGGATCTCATCTAAAAAAATAAACATTACCTCAACATTACCTTCACAACGACAACTACACCGCCCAGAACAGGATCTCATCTAAAAAAATAAACATTACCTCAACATTACCTTCACAACGACAACTACACCGCCAAGAACAGGATCTCATCTAAAAAAAAGTTAATATTACCTCAACATTACCTTCACAACAACTACACCACCGAGAACAGGATCTCATCTAAAAAATAAATATTACCTCAACATTACCTTCACAACAACAACTACACTGCCCAGAACAGGATCTCATCTAAAAAAATAAACATTACCTCAACATTACCTTCACAACGACAACTATACCGCCAAGAACAGGATCTCATCTAAAAAAATTAACATTACCTCAACATTACCTTCACAACGACAACTACACCGCCAAGAACAGGATCTCATCTAAAAAAGTTAATATTACCTCAACATTACCTTCACAACAACTACACCGCTGAGAACAGGATCTCATCTAAAAAAAATTATTACCTCAACATTACCTTCACAACGACAACTACACTGCCCAGAACAGGATCTCATCTAAAAAAATTAATATTACCTTAACATTACCTTCACAACAACAACTACACTGCCCAGAACAGGATCTCATCTAAAAAAATTAACATTACCTCAACATTACCTTCACAATGACAACTACACCGCCTAGAACAGGATCTCATCTAAAAAGTTAATATTACCTCAACATTACCTTCACAACAACAACTACACTGCCCAGAACAGGATCTCATCTAAAAAAATTAACATTACCTCAACATTACCTTCACAACTACAACTACACCGCCAAGAACAGGATCTCATCTAAAAAGTTAATATTACCTTAACATTACCTTCACAACGACAACTACACCGCCTAGAACAGGATCTCATCTGAAAAGTTAATATTACCTCAACATTACCTTCACAACAACAACTACACTGCCCAGAACAGGATCTCATCTAAAAAAAATTAACATTACCTCAACATTACCTTCACAACGACAACTACACCGCCTAGAACAGGATCTCATCTAAAAAGTTAATATTACCTTAACATTACCTTCACAACGACAACTACACCGCCTAGAACAGGATCTCATCTAAAAAGTTAATATTACCTCAACATTACCTTCACAACAACAACTACACTGCCCAGAACAGGATCTCATCTAAAAAAAATTAACATTACCTCAACATTACCTTCACAACGACAACTACACCGCCTAGAACAGGATCTCATCTAAAAAGTTAATATTACCTTAACATTACCTTCACAACGACAACTACACCGCCTAGAACAGGATCTCATCTAAAAAGTTAATATTACCTCAACATTACCTTCACAACAACAACTACACTGCCCAGAACAGGATCTCATCTAAAAAAAATTAACATTACCTCAACATTACCTTCACAACGACAACTACACCGCCGAGAACAGGATCTCATCTAAAAAAATTAATACTAGAAGTGAACGTAGAATTCTTCTTACATTCACTTCTGACTTTACCTGTAACTGGTTCACAACTGTATACGCAATTTCCGGTTACTTCGGCCTGGATTCGGAATCAGCGATCAAATAATGTAAATCACGATTAAAAAATATTTTTTGATGATGCGGGAGATATATTTATTAAAATCAGTGGAGGAAATAGACACCATGTCTGATATTATTTGGGTCTTTCAGGTCTCCGACGATGCCTTTATCTCCCGGCATGCATCATTCCCCATGACAAAAACCAGAAGCAAAAAAAAACCAGAAACAAAACAAAAACGGACGCAAAAGGGTCATAGGCAACGACCCGGATTCACAATTGGCAGGGTATTGTGTTGTTTTTGTTGTTTCCTATTCTCTCATGTGCACGCATTAAGTAATATTCACAAGATAGAAATAAAACCCAATCGTGTTTATACACCGCACAGCGTTTAAAAACAACTGGAAGCAAAAGGTCATAGCTAACAACACGGAATCCAAATAGCCAGGAGTATTGTGTTGTTGTTGTTTCCCATTCTCTCACGTGCACGCGTTAAGTATGAAGCTCACTGCGTTCGCTATAAATAAATATAAACAAACTGGAATGTATTCCATAGACAGGGAGGAAGGCTCTGAAGTGGGAACAACAGGTTTAATTCGGACACGGGCACAACACAACACAGCACAGCACAACACAACACAGCACAGCATCGGGACATGGGCGGGTCGGGACTCTGCTAAACCACGCCCCGGTGCACCCATGTAGCCATGCATTATCATAAACTACTGATACATCTCATCTCCCCCCACCCTCAATAAGGGGTACAGGGTCGGGAAGGAGTTCAGGTACATTGACAGGTGAAAAGCTTTCATGAGGAAACACCTCAGGTTCAAACGCAGGTGGTGTTAATACAGCAGTAGGTGACAAAGGTAATTGAGCCGGTCAATGTTGGGCTCCCCATGACGGAACCTGAGTTGGTCAACATGTTTACCATGCATCTACCATCACACAACCTCACAAGAAACATCATTTCACCAATGTTATCCATAATTGTAGTGTCCGAGGAGCAGTCAGACAGACACGATAGCAAGTCGCAACTCTGCTTTATTGCCTGAGCGGATGCACACTACGAAAACCCCTAGCGGGCAAGTCATGATATAAAACCCAACCACGTGGCTACAGGCATCCCAAAGCACCCAGCCCCCATACAGCACTCAACCCCCATACAGCACACTTCCTCCCCTTCTAAAATGGCAAAAATCAACATTCAAAATCCTCCAAGTACTGCGGCCGTCTCCTGATCCGCCCCGGGCAGACAGCGCCGCCAGACGGCCCAGGCTCAGTCGTCTCCTGGCTAGGTAGAGGTGACACCCTCGCCGGACTCACCCCATCTGCAACATCAAGCACTCCCGGCCGACAAGCTTGCTCGTCTCCCTCGGGCAGGACTGAATCAGGTAAACACCCCGAGTCCGCTAGCCCCGTGAGCGCCAGCATGTCTGGCCTTGGCGCTGCAACGTCTGGCCCCGGCAACATCAGAGGTGGGGGCTCCATGTCACTCAGCACGGGGGGGTGATGCTGAACAGCGATCATTCATCCGGTCCACATGCCGCTTCCACACCTTTCCATCATCAGTCCGAACCAGGCAATTTGCCAGTCCGAGTATTACAGAAACCACGGCCGGCACCCATTTGGCATCGTGGAAATAATCACGCACCATTACCCGCTGTCCCACATCAAAACCACGCACCAGCATTGGGCGCGACTCCGCCCCAGCCACCGACCTTCCAGATCGCAGCAAATCCAGTCTGGACCTCAATGCACGTCCATACAGACGAATGGCAGGGGTATCACCGGTGGCTGGATGGATAGCATTCCTATATTGCAGCAAGAATACATCAATCATTGTCTGCGGAGATGCACACTCCCCTCTACGCAAGGCGCGCTTCAACATTTTAACAAATGATTCCGCTTGCCCGTTCGTAGCAGGATGATACGGTGCGGACTTCAGATGCCGAATACCATTTCGACGCACAAAATCATCAAACACACCCGTGACGAACTGTGGACCGTTATCAGAGACCAGAAACTCGGGTATTACCTTGTCAGCAAAGATCGTCCGCAGCTTCTCCAGCGTAACGTCCGCCGATGTACGCTGCATGACCACAACCTCCGGCCATTTGGAGAATACACCGATCACAATCAAAAACATTTTTCCCTTAACAGGACCAGCAAAATCCACATGGACTCTCTGCCAGGCCCTGGCTGGGGTCGGCCATAGCCCCAACGCCCGACGCGGATCGTCGGCATCTGCCTGACAAGTAGCGCAAGGCTTAATCATTTGTTCAATGTCGTTATCCAACCCCGGCCACCACAACAGGCTGCGAGCAAGACTCTTGGTCTTCACGACGCCAAGGTGACTGATATGTAGTTCTTCCAAACAACACTGCCTGAACTTCGGTGGGATCACCGTTCTCATTCCCCACATAATGCACCGTTGGGCCAACGACAGCTCTGAGGCACGAGACGCGAACGGCTGAAATGCCGGTGTCGAAGGCAGATCGCTCCAATTCCCCGTAGAAATCGCCTGAACGACACAGGCAAGTACTGGATCATGAGCCGATTCCACCGCGACCTGCTTGGCCGTGACCGGCCCGCTCTGGACCTGGCTCAGTGCAAACACGTCAACCCGGTCGGCTGACTCAGCCGACGTTGGACCCTCCGCGCAAGGCAAGCGCGAGAGACCGTCGCAATTAGCATGCTTCCCGGTGCTCCGGAACTGGATATCGTAGCTGTAGGCAGCAAGGAACAGACACCACCACTGTATTCACGCAGCCGCTGCCACCGGCACCCCGCGCTCGGGTTTTAGGATGAATTGGAGCGGCTTGTGATCCGTCTGCAAGGTGAAATGCCGTCCCAGCAGGTATTGATGAAACTTCCACACCACCCAGACGAGGCTGAGAGCCTTGCGCTCGATCTGGGCATATTCGCGCTCTGCCGCGGACAGGGTCCGAGATGCAAAACAAACAGGTGGCTCGGAGTCATCGGCCATCCTGTGGGAGAGCACCGCCCCGATGCCGTATGCGGAGCTGTCGAATGCCAATAAGAGCGGGCTCGTTGTGAACGAGGACAGTATCCTCCGTGAGCAGTCACTTGACGCGGTCGAACGCCGCCTGGTGTTTTGGCCACCACGCCCAGCACTTGTCCTTCCCGAGCAACCACATCAACGGCACTAGCTGCGAGCTGAGCTTAGCAACGAATCTTTGGTAATACTGCGCCATACCAATGAATGAGCGCAGCTGCGTCTTGTCGCGGGGTGGGGGCATGTGCTGAATTGCCTCTACCTTCCGAGGGCCTTTCAACAGCCCCTCCGGCGTGATGATGTGCCCGAGGTATTCCAACCGCTGCTTGAAGAACGCGCACTTGTCCCTGTTCAAGCGCAGGCCACACGCTTCTAGTTTCGTCAGCACTTGGGCAATGTTCGCAACGGTGCTCCTCCGCCGTTTTCCCTGCAATGAGCACGTCGTACAGATAGGCCTGAGCGGGCAGGCCGACGCACACCTGATCCATGGCTTTCTGCAACAAGGCTGGGGCCGAAGCAATCCCAAAACAGAGCCGGGTGTATCGATAAAGCCCCTGACACGTGTTGATTGTCAACAGGTCGCTGCTCCCGGGATCCATCTCGAGATGAAAATATGCATCACGTAAATCAAGCTTCGTAAAGTACCGACTCCCCGCCAACTGTGCATATATCTCATCAATCGATGGCAGCGGATACTGCTCCATGCTGAGCCCCGGTTTAATCGTGGTCTTAAAGTCCCCGCACAATCGGACGTCCCCATTTCGTTTCAGCACCGTGACGACCAGGGTGGCCCAGTCCGAGTACGGCACCCGTTCGATCACCCCACAGGCCTCCAATCTATCCAGCTCATCCTTGACCTCGTCCCGCAGGGCATAAAGAACTGGTCTTGGTTTACAGAATCGAGGTACCACCCCCTCCTTCATGAATAGCTTGGCTTTCATGCCCTTGAGTTTTCCAAGATTGTCGCAAAACAACCCTTGATGCCTTTGCAGAATCTTCTCCAACTGATCCTTAAATCGGCTCGGAATGGGTTGTACAAGGTGAATGGCTGTCCAGTCTCGCCTGATGCGGGTCAGCCAGTCCCGGCCTTGGAGAGATGGACCCCTCCCACACACCACATACAACTTGCGAGCGGCGTCCTGACCTTGGTAGACCCACCGACACGTCTGCCATCCCAACCGGCATTATCTTCTCACTGGTGTCTGTTTACAGCGTGAGGTCCGACCTGATAAGCTTCAGATCATTGAGTCTACGCGCGATCTCTTCACCTATGATTGACACAGCTGCTCCTGTATCAATCTGAAATATGATCAGCGTCTTGTTCACCTCGATTTCCACCGTCATCGGTCTTGTCGCCGCAGGACCAATCGAAAACAGGCTCATGATCTTTACCATCCATGACCTTCACGGTGGCCAATGCCGCTCGGCACACACGCTTCAGATGGCCCACCTTGTGACAATGTAAACACACGCTGTTCTTATACGGGCACACACGCGGCAGGTGTCGACCTCCACACCCCCAACATGCCTGCACGTTCACCTTGCCGCCCGACCAGCCGCGTTGTGACGTCTGGCCACGGTCCGCACCGAAGGTCGCTCGTGCGGCCGGTGGCGCACGGGACATCGCATGGACTCCCGGGTCACCTGGCATGGTCTGACCGGCGATGGCTCATACATCGCTGAGGGTCCGTTCGACAGCCGCCACGGTTTCTACCGCCGTACTGAACATAATGTCCTCGCACTTCTGCCGTAGTATCGCCGAAACCATTTTCGAGTCTTGCAATCCAGAAATAAAACGATCTTTGAGCCTGGCCGGACGTTCATTCGTCGTGAACTTGCAGGCGACGGCCAGATGTTTCACCCACACGACGAAATCTGCGACTCGTTCCCCCGGGCTCCTCGCCAGGTGATCGAACTCGTATTGCGCCAGCTGTGATGATTTTCCGGCGCCGGGTGTGCCTTCATCTTCTGCACGAAATCACTGAACGACAGCCCGGCGTCTCTCAGCTTGTCCGGTGCAACCAAGTCACCTAACAGGGGGTAATGGTCCGGTGACAGCGACGCAAGCAAGATCGACTTCTTCTTGCCTTCCTCCACCACGCTGTTCGCATCAAAATAGCACTCCAAATTGCTCCGAAAACAACTCAAAGTCATTGCCAATGAAAACAGGCACTTTGCCATGCGCGGTAACCCGATTCTCATCCCATCTTCGTCGCCAACTGTAGTGTCCAAGGAGCAGTCAGACAGACACGAGATCAAGTAGCAACTCTGCTGTATTGCCCGAGTGGATGCACACTACGAAAACCCCTAGCGGGTGAGTCATGATATAAAACCCAACCATGTGACTACAAGCATCCCAAAGCACCCAGCCCTCATACAGCACTCAACCCCCATACAGCACAATAATGATGGCAGATAACCACTTGGTTCCACATCCGGAGTTCAACACGTACACAGGATCATTGATCTGCAAGTTGTAGTATATAGATGTTTGGTCATGATTACGTTCCTGTTGATACTTGTTATTCTCGACCTGGACCATTATGTCCGGGTGCACTAATGATAACCGTGTTGTTTGTTACTTTTCACGACCCATCAGAAGCTTGGCAGGTGAGCGACCGGTGGTTTGACGTGGTCTGTTGCGGTAGTTGAGCATCACACGAGCGAGACGAGATTGAATGGAGCATTCCTTGACGTGGCTTAGACCATTCTTGATGATCTGAACAGCACGTTCAGCTTGACCATTACTGGCAGGTTTGTAGGGTTCAGATGTGTAGTGCTTATTGCCATTCATCTTACAAAAGTTCTGAAACTGAACTTGTAAATGACCATCTGATACAATGGAGTTTGGAATACCATTTTGTGCGAACATGGTATGTAGAGCTTCAATTGTTGCAGCAGATGGCACCACGAAAGCTTCAATCCATTTGGAGTGGGCATCAACTACGATAAGGAAAAGTTTCCCTTGAAATGGACCAGCATAGTGGATGTGTTGTTTGGACCATGGCTTTGATGGTCATGACTGCATGGCCAATGGAGACTGTGGCGGTGTCTTGGCATGGACTTGATAAGTGTAACAATGGCGTGTACTGGACTCAATGTCACTGTCAAAACCAGACCACTAAACATGGGCTCGAGCAATAGCGTTCGTGGTGACTAGGCCTGGATGAGCATTGTGGAGTTCACTGATAATTTTTCCATGGCTTTTAGGCGAAATTATCACTCTGCGACCCCAAAGCAGGCAGTCTGCATCAATAGAGTCCATCCTTCTGGATGAGGTACGGTTTTTTCCCCTTCCAGTACTGATGCCTAATTACCTGACAGAACACAGCGTTTAATTTGTGACAAATCTGGATTGCTCATGGTAGCACAAGCAATCTGCTTAGCGGTTCCGGGCACCTCATCATGAATGACATTCACCATGAGATGAATGATATCACCAGATTGTGTTGGTTCTGGGATGGTTGCGGGAAACGGAAAGCGACCAAGTGCGTCAGCACAGTACATTTCCTTTCCCGGACGGTAAACCAATGAATAGTCATAACGGGCAAGGGTCAATGCCCAACATTGTACACGACCGGATGATGTGGGCAGAATGGCTCTGGTTTCACCCAGGAGAGCTAACAAGGGTCTGTGATCATTCTCAATGATAATACACTCATGAGCCAAAACATTATGACCACTGACAGGTGAAGTGAATAATGTTGCGGTATTCGCGCCCGCCGGCGTGCTGACGGCCACGTAACTCGAATCGCGGCACGTCGCCCACCGGACGGACAATCCAGTCGTGACCCTCTCGGACTAACGCCGGGAACCAGTCACGGGTGGACCTTTCGGTCTCACCGCGATCGAGCCAATCAGCCCCCGCGTGGGATAGGGTTGCTCGCCGAATTCGACCTACCTAAGTACCCACGCGGAGGGTAGACCGGGCGATCGCACCTCGCCGCAGGTCGACTTCGGACACGGGCCACTTAAGCGACCCGTTCCGTACTATCAGAATAACCGAGCGGTGTTATCGTCGACCTCGACGGTTCGATTAATTATCGGGCGTATTCAGCCCACTACCAACCCTTTACGTGAAGCAAGATGGGGATTCAATGGAGGAAAAGACGAAGCGAAGCGGGAGAACAGTTCAATAATAAAGCACATTTATTCGCGGCACACGGGAAGCACACATATTCAATTCCACCAAAAGCACACAAAAAAAAGAAAACACAATTCCATTTACACAAAAAGCAAATATAAAAGCGAAGACAATGCAGAGCTAATACCGACTACCGAGCACACGGCAACACTTATACAATTCTACTTCACAGACGGCGCCGACAACACATACCCAAAACCAAGGAAAAGAAATACCCTCAAGGATGAGGCGGGCCTGAGGCCGAGACCGGGTCGCGCCTACCCGTCTGGTGATGAGACGCGGAGCGGCGATGGCGCCTCACTCCGCGGGCCTCGCGGACAGTGTCTGGCAGGGGGTGGAAAGGGGCCCCCTTGGTCGCACTATCTCAGCGCGGGGGGAAACAGGAGGGGGTTGCTGATGCTCGGGGTATAGAGGATCTTTATTATCCCTGGTGTGCGTCTCCACCTCGGCCAGGTCGCGCTGCCGGCCTCCCTCGGGCGTGCAGCTCCCGGCACCGACGCGAGCACCCCCTCGTCTGCCTTCGCCGCTGCCGCCTCTCCGCCTCTGGACTCTCCGACTCTGGACTCTTCTTTGGACTCTCCTCGTTGGACTCTTCTTTGGACTCTCCTCGTTGGACCCTTCTTTGGACTCTCTCCAGCTTCTCCAGCTACTGCAGGCTTCGGGCTCCAGACTTCCACACGGCTCTGACTGACGAACACGGTCCTTTTATCCCCCCGTAGCTTCGCCTTTGACCCCCTCCCTTTGACCTTTCACCTCGCTCCCCATTGGCCCGAGAAAAAGTGGGCGTGAAGGCTTTTTGATCCACAAATTTGCATATATCGATCGTCCTGGAGGCGGGGCCAAATCGCCCCTCGCTCACCGATTGGACGGCAAAAAGTGGGCGTGTGTCATTTTTGATCCGTTTTTGAAGCACAAAATCCGTGATTTTGTACACGCTGTTCAACGTGCGCCCTGCACGAGTCCAACACCGGTACCCACAGCGGGGCAAGAACGGTGGCGATGCTACGGTTGCGAGGTGTGACGTGAAGGTCATGGCGGTTGTGGTGAAGCGGCATTGTGGTTGGTGGTTGATGTTGTGGTTGTGGTGGTAATCATGGCGGTTGGTCCAAAATAAAGATAGTAAAAGAAAAACGGCTATCCTGAAGAGTCGCAGCACGCATAAATGACATGTATTCCCACTAGACAACGGGTTTGGACCTAACTACACATGTACTTACCGAGATACCTCACCTAAGGGGCCTGAATGGTGGTTTGCGAATTTGGTAACCACAACACTACCCCCCTCCCCTTTTTACAGACTCGTCCCGAGTCGTCAAATTTTCGTGTGCCATCATGTGTAGTTTTCCCCTAGCACATTTTACCTACGGATCCCTGGGTGCGACATTCATGGTATTCGTGCCCCCAAAATAAATAACCTGAGGGCTGCGTAACTACCCAAACAAACTCACTCACACGGACGACTTAAATAAAATTGCCGGCGCTAAGACAAACATGCCGGGGGCGCACTCATATTTACAGTACATCTTAACCTTAACTTACAAATTTTACACTAAACCATGGCCCAGGATCACTGAACTCTGCAAAGAAAAGCAGTTAGCAGGGAGCCAGGCTGCCCACATGCAGTCTCTGGCTCAAAACAATGCAGGTGACAGGGAACGTGGCTGGCTGCTCACACGCAGTCCAAGGCCTTCCCTTTTGAACTGAACGCAGTGAACCACAACGGTGCATGGGCTGCACAAACGCAGTCTCCGTGCCAGCTCAAGTGGCACACGCAATGAGCACAACGAATGGATGCATGAACACAAACACGGTGCACGGGCCACCACTGCAGGCCCGTGTTGTAGCTGCCAACAGGGCAGTTCTTGCAGCTTGCAAACTGTTGCCTTGCGGATCCTGGCGCACATGGAAATGAACAGGGGGGGCAAAGCAAAAATTGAACGGGGCTGGTGAACGTGGGCAGTGGGCATGGCATGGCAAAGGTGAGCAGGCAAACACAGCCCGCAGAAGAAGGCCGCTGCAGGCAAACACAGCCCGCAGAAGAAGACCGTTGCAGGCAAACACAGCCGGCAGATGAACTGGCCGGCACAGGCCTTGAAGTACAGCAGCTGCAGACGATCCAGCCGGCACAGACCTTGCAGCAAAACAACAGCTGCCGATGAAGTTGGCCGGCACCCGCCTTGAAGCAAAACACGGCCAGCCCATGAAGTTGGCCAGCCTTTGCCGTTCAATGGAGGTTGGTGGAGGGAGTGCGGTGGTGCTGGCCACTCGGAAGGCGGGCTCGGACCTACCTACCTGTCTCCCTCCCACCTATCGCCTTTGCCTGTCACTGTACATACCCACTCCCTTAATTTGTCAAACCCCAATTTAGCCCCAACTTATTTTTTTGTTGTTTTTATTTTTACTCCCCCACTATAAATCGTCCCCTAACCCCCTTTATCGTCTTTGTTCGGCTAACCTATCCTGTCACCGAGCCTACTCCCAACCCCTACGTTCCCTTCCCGGAGGGGAATAAGGGAGAGCTAACGTCCTGTGTCGAGGCCCAACGAAGCCTCAGAATGGCCTCCCCAGAGTTCGGCGATCTTAACACCAAGTGGGTCCAGCGGCCCACAACGACAGCGAGGGGATGGATGGTGCGGAGGGGTACATCTCCTAATCTACCCTAACCATTTAACTGTTAAACTACCCCGGGGCTTTCAACAAGCGCCTCTCGCTTAAACTATTGGTTCTATAAACCCAGATTCCCGTCGCCTGTGTTGGTGTCCTCACAATTTCGGGCCTCGCCCCCCAATTTTCGCTCCGTGCCCTCACACGGTCTCCTGGCTGGGACACGTGGCTCTCTCTGGCAGGCACGACCCTCTGCCGAATCTCCCGCTATGGCACCCCCGGGCACTACACTGCCTCCGAGCCTACCAGCTCCCTAACACCGGGGAGTGCCCCCCATGGCACCTCCCCTGAAACGCACACGTGGCAGGCCGGCCTCCCGGGCCCCTTTCCGAGGGTCACCCGTGCCCACAACACTGCCCACGCGGCTAATGGCGCCCCGGGCCCCCGCACCAAGCAGGCGCACCCGTGCCCACTACGCTATCCCGGCCCCCCATGGGCCCTTGGCCTACCGCGGCCGACTAGCCTGGTGCCCGGGGTACCCACTCAGCGATACTCACCTTTCGCAGCCACGCTCCCAAGCCCGTCAACAGGGCTCCTGCACCCCTCCAAATGGGTTTCGAGCCTACATTCCCACCAACAACAAAACGACCTCCATTTTTCAATTTGACTAACCCCCTAACTCACTTTATACTGACCCCGGCGTCCCTTGGGCGGGAGTCACTCCTCCCCCCAATCACTCATCGCACCATGCATTCCCCATTCGCTCCACACACACAGACCCGCTGGCCTCACTCACTCACCAAGCACATGCTTCCACTTCACTCACCAACTCTTCAACACACACACCACTGAACTCTGCCATCCTTCTAACTACATCCCCTAACTAACCCGTGCTCCCACGTCGTCCCTTAAACTACAGCACGTTCCTTTTAACCTACGTAGCTAAGCTACGTCCCCTCTACACATTCACAAGTCTGTCCATGTTCTCAAATGTCCCAAATAACTTTTATTTCCCAACCTAAAGCTCACTAAATCCCTCTACCTAATCCATTCCACGGACTCCATGAGGACTTACCCCTGCCCCATGAAGTCGGTCTAACTAAGCTAACCCTTCCCCCTAACTAGTTTCCTTCCTGTGCCCAGGGTAAGGGGGTCTTTCACCCCTTGCCCAGGAATCCTGTACACCCGAAAGTGAGGCTTGCTTTTTTTTTTTTTTTTTCCATGCGCAGCACCTGCGCGGCAACTCAGAGCTCGCGCACTTTGCACCTGCCCGTGACGTCATGCAGCTGCACGTGTTCCTCGTCCCTCCTTGGACGGGACCATCCGGCAGAGATACCCCTCCTGCCGGATTCCAACCCCACGTGCAGCCATGGCGTCACCGTGCGCATAAAAAAAACAAGCCCCACGTCTCGAGGGGTTCCCCACGCGAACACATGTGCTTTGCCCGTTGGAGCTTAACACACACGATCGCGTGGAGAACCCGTCCGGTCCAAATCCATTTACCTGCCTAAACTTTGTCCGTCCGCGGGATCGGCAAATCCACCGCGTGCGTTTCCGGACCGGGACTTCACTCTCGCAAGCGAGCACGTGGCGGTCTCGTGTGTTGCACAGCACGGACCGAGTGCTCACTGCTGGGTGAACCCGGCACGGTCCGCGAAACAACTACAGCCGCTACTCGGCTTTCTCTCCTCTGTCGCCGTCGTCGTCTCCATTCAACCCACGCACACCTGCGTGTCACGACGCACACAGTCCACTCCATCACATTCACACCGGGAGACGCGGCTGCGTGCTCCCGCATGCCAACCGACATCTCCCTCTCATACCGCTCTCTCACACACACGGTCTCCCTGGCACACAGCGACCTTGCACACGGCCGTTCACTCACGCGTGCGGGGGCACTCACCCGCGGTGCCTCACTCGCACTCCGTGCCTCATCCACACACGCGGGGGCACTCACCCGCGGTACCTCATCCACACACGCGGGGGCACTCAACCGCGGTGTCTCATCCACACTGGCCGTTTCATCCACACACACGGCCTCACTCACACACGGTGCCTCACCCACACACGCGGGGGCACTCAACCGCGGTTCCTCATCCACACTGGCCGTTTCACTCACACACACGGCCTCTTCCACACACGGTGCCTCATCCACACACGGCGTGCTGGGAAGCACGTACTCCGGCACCATCGCCACCACACCACTCACACACGGGGTCGCTTCCACACACGGGGACGCACTCACGCCTTGCACCACACACACAGGGACAACCACTCTGGGGATTCGTGTCCCCACAAGGGTCTCCGGGGCCTCTATACCCCCCAAGCTTTCCGTGCACCCGTTCACAGCACCCGTCCCCTCAACCTCGCAAAGCACGACCGAACTCACCTGGTCGTGACTCGCCTCAAGGGGGCATACTCCCTCCCCTCGTTCCTGGAGGAGGCCATCCAGGTGCTCGCACTGGGTCTCTACCCAGTCCGCCAGCTCACCCCCATTATCCTCCACTACCTCTGTGTGTGTGTGTGCGTCACTTACCCCGTCTTCCTCGTGTAGTCTCTCCTCTATGGTTCCCTTCCCGGCTACCGTCACTGCCAACTCTTCACCCTTTACCTCCCTTGTCTCCACTATTATTATTTCCTTTGTCACGGCCTTCATGCCCGCCTGCAGGCTTCGGCCCATGTTCTGCGTCTCACCCCGCAGCTTTTTCATCTCTTCCCTCATTTGCTGTGTATTCGCATCCATCGTCGTTTTCACTTCATTTGTATTTGTATCCATCTTTTCATCCATTTTTTGTGTATTCGCATCCATCTTTTCGTTCATGCCTTTCATTTCGTTTTTCATATTCGCATCCATTTTTTCGATCATTTGTTTGTTCATTGCCGCCAGCATGGCGCATAGCTGGGCCATGTTGGATGCACTCAGCTGAGCCGTTTCGGCAAGGGTTGGGGAAGGGTCTTGGTGGAGAGGGGGGGGGGAGGTGTCATACATTGCGGCCGCTGCCGCACCCACCTCGGGCCCTGGGTTCAGTTGGGCGAGTCCGTGTTCCTGCACAATCAACATTTCCTGCTCGGGGATTCCATCCTGGACCATGGATCCTACACATTCTACATCCATTTCTAATACCCCCGGCTCCCGCTCGCCTTGAGACGCCATCTTGCTTCTCGTGAAGGGTTAATTTGCTCGCTCGTAATTTGGAGGGAATCGGGGGTCGCTTCTCTCACCCCTGGACCGATTCCCGTGAATTTCGCTGGAGACAGGAGAGCCTGTTTTCCTGTTCTCCGATACCAGTGCCGCGAGGAGGGCGATGAATTTGTATCGCACGACCTGACACCAGTGTTGCGGTATCCGCGCCCGCCGGCGTGCTGACGGCCACGTAACTCGAATCGCGGCACGTCGCCCACCGGACGGACAATCCAGTCGTGACCCTCTCGGACTAACGCCGGGAACCAGTCACGGGTGGACCTTTCGGTCTCACCGCGATCGAGCCAATCAGTCCCCGCGTGGGATAGGGTTGCTCGCCGAATTCGACCTACCTAAGTACCCACGCGGAGGGTAGACCGGGCGATCGCACCTCGCCGCAGGTCGACTTCGGACACGGGCCACTTAAGCGACCCGTTCCGTACTATCAGAATAACCGAGCGGTGTTATCGTCGACCTCGACGGTTCGATTAATTATCGGGCGTATTCAGCCCACTACCAACCCTTTACGTGAAGCAAGATGGGGATTCAATGGAGGAAAAGACGAAGCGAAGCGGGAGACAGTTCAATAATAAAGCACATTTTTTCGCGGCACACGGGAAGCACACATATTCAATTCCACCAAAAGCACACAAAAAAAAGAAAACACAATTCCATTTACACAAAAAGCAAATATAAAAGCGAAGACAATGCAGAGCTAATACCGACTACCGAGCACACGGCAACACTTATACAATTCTACTTCACAGACGGCGCCGACAACACATACCCAAAACCAAGGAAAAGAAATACCCCCAAGAATGAGGCGGGCCTGAGGCCGAGACCGGGTCGCTCCTCCCCGTCTGGTGATGAGACGCGGAGCGGCGATGGCGCCCCAACTCCGCGGACCTCGCGGACAGTGTCTGGCAGGGGGTGGAAAGGGGCCCCCTTGGTCGCACTATCTCAGCGCGGGGGGAAACAGGAGGGGGTTGCTGATGCTCGGGGTATAGAGGATCTTTATTATCCCTGGTGTGCGTCTCCACCTCGGCCAGGTCGCGCTGCCGGCCTCCCTCGGGCGTGCAGCTCCCGGCACCGACGCGAGCACCCCCTCGTCTGCCTTCGCCGCTGCCGCCGCTGGACTCTCCGACTCTGGACTCTTCTTTGGACTCTCCTCGTTGGACTCTTCTTTGGACTCTCCTCGTTGGACTCTTCTTTGGACTCTCCTCGTTGGACTCTTCTTTGGACTCTCCTCGTTGGACTCTTCTTTGGACTCTCCTCGTTGGACTCTTCTTTGGACTCTCCTCGTTGGACTCTTCTTTGGACTCTCCTCGTTGGACCCTTCTTTGGACTCTCCTCGTTGGACCCTTCTTTGGACTCTCCTCGTTGGACCCTTCTTTGGACTCTCTCCAGCTTCTCCAGCTACTGCAGGCTTCGGGCTCCAGACTTCCACACGGCTCTGACTGACGAACACGGTCCTTTTATCCCCCCGTAGCTTCGCCTTTGACCCCCTCCCTTTGACCTTTCACCTCGCTCCCCATTGGCCCGAGAAAAAGTGGGCGTGAAGGCTTTTTGATCCACAAATTTGCATATATCGATCGTCCTGGAGGCGGGGCCAAATCGCCCCTCGCTCACCGATTGGACGGCAAAAAGTGGGCGTGTGTCGTTTTTGATCCGTTTTTGAAGCACAAAATCCGTGATTTTGTACACGCTGTTCAACGTGCGCCCTGCACGAGTCCAACACCGGTACCCACAGCGGGGCAAGAACGGTGGCGATGCTGCGGTTGCGAGGTGTGACGTGAAGGTCGTGGCGGTTGTGGTGAAGCGGCGTTGTGGGTGGTGGTTGATGTTGTGGTTGTGGTGGTAATCATGGCGGTTGGTCCAAAATAAAGATAGTAAAAGAAAAACGGCTATCCTGAAGAGTCGCAGCACGCATAAATGACATGTATTCCCACTAGACAACGGGTTTGGACCTAACTACACATGTACTTACCGAGATACCTCACCTAAGGGGCCTGAATGGTGGTTTGCGAATTTGGTAACCACAACAATAACATTGATTATCTTGTTACAATGGCATCTGTCAAGGGATGGGATATATTAGGCAGCAAATGAAGTCAGTTCTTGAAGTTGATGTGTTGTATGTAAGAGAAATGGGCAGGAGTAAAGACCTGAGCGACTTTGATAAGGGCCAAATTGTTATGGCCAGACGAATGGGTCAGAGCATCTCTGAAATGGCAAGGCTTGTGGGGTGCTCCCGGTCAGCAGTGGTGAGTACCTACCGACAGTGGTCCGATGAAGGCAAACTACAAACCGGCGACAGGGTGTTGGGTGCCCAAGGCTCATCGATGCGCAAGGGCAACGAAGGCTATCCCGTCTGGTCCGAACCGAAAGAAGGTCCACTGTGGCATGTCACAGAAATTGTTAATGGTGGAAACTGTCACAATCCACAGTACATCGCACCCATGGGCGGGTCACATGGGCGAAAATGGGTGGGTCACATGACTCTGCTTTACCATGCCGCAGTGCATCCATGTATGCATGCATTGCCATAAACTACTGATACATCTCACATACATGCATACATACAAACATACATATATACAGTATGGATTCAGACGAAACTTGGTGAACATGTTGGGTGTGTGACAATGAAGAATTGATTCAATTTTGGTGAAGATCCGGATTCGGGTCTGATGATTTTTTTAAGTGATTCGTCACCATTAAGAGATATGGCCAAAAACGATATATAGCACAATATCTCAAAAATGTATTGGGCCCAATATGTTCTCATGGATCAGTTATTGCATGGTGGAGGTATGCACTCTACCAAGTGCCCTTCTAGTTTCATAGTATTTGTTCAATTGAGCATTCTGTTTTGCATGCGAGTACATATGCGTTTCGAATGTGTGTTACATTAGTGTCCCGTACAGGCTATATGTTCTTTTTACCTCCAAAACTCTTCTCTTCAGCCATTCCTCACACCTTTCAGTCCAGAAACGCCTCCACATCCTCTCTTCAATCCCTCACAAACCCTTAAAACCCATTGGAAACAGTCCAAGGTACATCCTGCATCTCAAGGAGGCAATATAACTCAATTAAACCCTGACGGTTTCACCAAAACCGGGATCCAACAAACCCTACACACCTCAATCCATAAGTCCAAGCCCAAGATGCCACCAGACATCGAGGCTCTGACACACCAATCGGGTGAGACAAGGGCACCTCTGACCCCCATGACTCTTCCAATGACATCAGTGGGGGGCCGTGCAGGGAAGATGCAATATAAGGGGGTGCACAAAGCTCTTCTTGAGAATCTTGACTTTTCTTGAGTCAGAGAGAGAAGTCGTCAGCTCATCTTCTACCTTGTCTGAGAGCATCTTCGTCTTGGAGTTTGGCTTGTTCTTCAGTTCCTCTTAGTCTTAGAGTCATTCTGTCATCTTTGGGTCCAGTCTTGTGCCTTGGCGCCCTCACCTAAAAGTCACGTGGTTTCTCGATCAGTGACCTGCCTCCCTTGGACTGGTCTACTGCTTGCAGTGACCAGTCCTTGATACGGGCAGGCTCGTGGGGACTCCCATAAGACATGTGGTACTACCACTTTGTCCCAGAAGGGGGTGCCCCATTGACACGTGTCCTACTCCCCAATTCCAGAATTTCTCCATGGTGCTTGTGACTCACTGCATGTGGCACGGCCCTCTCATGGGAGTCTGTTGGTGTCGGCGACAGGTCCGCACTGCGCTCGTCATCTTTCTCAGGTGGTGGCGGGACACGGTGGCTCGTAGACACGCTGAGCAGGGCCAGCACTGGGAAGAGGAGAACCATGACCAAGAGAGACATTGAGGAAAAACATGATCTGGTGTTTGATGCGCTGGATCGTTTCCGATGTGCGCGTATGGAGGGGAAATCAGAAAGTACTTTCTGAAAAGGCCACATGGGCATGGATGGAAGACACATGATATTCAGCAATGAAACGGTGGATGCTTTATTTAGAACATTAAGCTGTGTCAAGGCATCCAATCGATGGCGATGTTTGATGACGATGAGGATATTGAAATGACACAAAAAAATCTGCGCCTAGGATAGATTATCTAGTGTCAGCAATAGTAAACACCCATGGAAATGAGCGATGTAAGCCCAAATCAAGCTGGAGGAGACAGTCGCCAAAAGTGGCAATAGCACTGTTGTTAGCAGCATCTAATAAATATTCCTGTCGATGTTTCCATTCAGCGGCAGAGGGCTGAACAATGCTTATGTCTGCCCCTAAATGCACAAGACAATGAAGTCTGCTAATACGATCCACGAGGAAAAGAAGGCGACTGATGTACGGCCCAGGTGAACATGTCACCAAGAGTTGTGGGCCTCATCATTTCCATTCAGCAAGTACATGCATGGTGCTCCAGGACAAACTTTTTCAGGTCCACCATTTCAGATAATAGCTGTGTGATGTGCTGTGGTGGAGGTGTCACATTAGTCACGGTCGGTGTAATAGTGTCAATGTGATGATCAGCCAGATCCGCAGTGGCGGGTAGTGACAAGGTCTGCATTAGCTGCAAATATCATGCAGATGTGTGGTGGTAAATGCTACAACAACAACTCACCAAGGAGCAAATTGTCGAAGGTGGCATTGCAGTCACCGAGAAGCTGCTACATATGACAGAGTGGTTGTGTGGGTCTTCAATCCCCCAAATGCTCGGCTGTAAGTAGTTGAAAATGGCAGTGCTCAGAGGGGAGTTGTGCGTTTTATGAGCATGGCCTTCAAAGTCGTGTTTGGGTTGTTTGGTGGAGGTTGTAATATAATATCTCTCACTTCCATCGCATACTCTGGTGACAATGTGTCAACAATGTATTTGAATCACGTCAACTCGATAGTAATGCTTCTGTTGTCGAATTGCACTTCGACTTGCGTAAACCACAGCTGCGGGTGACTAGGCCAGAATGGTGGCAGCTTTATCAAAACCGCTGCCACCGATGAAGCTGGTTGAGTGACCGGGAAGGGAACAGCTGGTTGGTCGTTCCCTGTGACTGGTTGCAAGCTTGTAACTCCTTGTCCGTCCATTTGGATCATGTCGAGGTCACCAATTTAGCATGGAAGAAAAGACGTTCGGATTCCAAGTCATCTATCTATAATTCCAGCAGTATGTGTGTGTGTGTGTGTGTGTGTGTGTGTGTGTGTGTGTGTGTGTGTCTGTGGCTGCTGTTTCTCGACAACCACTAGTCCGATGCAATTGAAACTTGCCAGGTAAATTGCTGGGGACCTGAGTATGTGCCTTTTCAAGGTTTGATATTGATCGGACAAGTGGTTCCCAAGTTATGGCCATTTATTTACCAAACCAATGACAGGACACGTTGCTGCATAGGCGTGGCCGATGTGGAAAGGGCGCCATTTAGTTACCAATGACAGGACACGTTGCTGCGTAGGCGTGGCCGATGGGGAAGAGATCCTCAGCCGCATTCCCCATTACGGGTTACAACGTATGGACTTCCGGATAGTGATGACTTACTGTATTCTAATAATTTCTCGATTTCTTATGCGCATTTATAGATAAATACAATGCCCCAATCCAGTCGTCGTTTACGAGAACGAAGGAACGGCCTGTGTGTTCGTTTGAAATGTTTTTTTGGTTTTTTTGCACATACGGCCACGCATGTACGGGCACGCGAGAGCGAAGGAACGGCCTGTGTGGTTGTTGTTTCTGGCACGAGGTTTGAAAGTTTTTTTTGTTTTTTTTTGCACGTACGGCCACGCACTAGTTTCTCTTAATTCAAGATGTCACGTCAGACCCACTCATCTCTCTTCCGGCTCACCCGGCACCAGATATTCCCAGATCAACCAGAGCTCAAGCATATTTACATATGACAAAATCCAAGGCAAAAACGATGCCACTACACCCTGCAAAGTCAGGAAACATTCACTTACTTTTATTTTTGTTGTTCCATTAGTAAAGGTGTGATTCCATACTTTTTCCATATGATTGCA
>NC_140978.1:22307595-22330095 GCF_056783735.1 Eptatretus burgeri
TTTTATGTTTTTGGAGTTATGGAGGAGGCACACACACTGACATAAACACACACATTGCTTTTTCTTCATATATATATATATATATATATATATATATATATATATATATATATATATATATATATATATATATATATATATATATATCACACCCCTCATCCATTTATATTAGATTTAATATTACATTTCACGTAGCTACAAAGGCTGAGGATTAGAGCAATAGAGAGCCATTAAAAAAAAAAAATTCCAAATGTTTTTTCAATTTTTTTTCTTTAATACATACACTCTCAAGAGCCTTTCTCCATCGGCACAATGTTATCACAACCCATTTTCACACAGTGCTCACTCCTTTGGAACATATCCTGATCATTATAAGAGATATGATAGCCATAATATTTTATTATCCAGAAGGAAATTATTTCAGGAACTCTGACATCACGAACCTAACTCACCATGGATTTCCACCAAGTTGCAATACAGGTCAGCATACTCAATGCGTGGTCATGACTTGAGATATCATCCATCCAAACATACGCTAGATGCTTACAATGACTCTTTTCTAACCCAATCAAACACAATTTCACCTCCTAATGATGTTTCGCATCGTTTCTAAGATTTTCTAGATAATTGTATGACATTTGAGCAGACTACAAAGCAATAAAATAATATGAACTGTATATGTATCAATAATATGAACTGTATATCTGTGAAACTGTATATGTAACACCAGCAGTGTTGTTCAACTTGTTGCCGAAGCCTAAGGTGTTGACTTCACTGCACTAAAATCGCGATGGCTGTCGCAAACCTGAAGTAACCCAGAATTATGTACATCCACAAAGAGAGAGAGAGAGAGAGAGAGAGAGAGAGAGAGAGAGAGAGAGAGAGAGAGAGAGAGACAGAGACAGAGACAGAGACAGAGACAGAGACAGAGACAGAGACAGAGACAGAGACAGAGACAGAGACAGAGACAGAGACAGAGACAGAGATATCCTACAGTGTGTTCCAAAAAGACCTGCACAACTTTAGTTGTTAATATATTTAGAACCACAAATGACACAATGATACCCTTTAGTTTGCATAATGCAGAAACTCGTATAGTTTTATGCACACTATAAGTACACTTCAACGTGAGCTCCATTTGTCACACACAAGACATCAAGGCGGTACATAAGTTCTTGCCATATTCGGCTCAGCATGTTTGTGTCCACCAGTATGCATGCAGCTGTGATCCGAGAATGAAGATCATGTAGGTTTGCCACCTTGGTGTTGTGGGCAACATCTTTGACAAACCTCCAGAGAAAAAAGAAATCAAGAGGGGTTATGTCTGGTGATCGTGGGGGCCAGGTGGTTGGTCCACCGAATATGATAAGCTGAACATTGCAAGAACTCGTGTACCGCCTTGATGTTGTGCGCATGACAAACGGAGCTCACATTGAAGTGTATTGATGATGTGCACAAAACTATGAGTTTCTGTATCATATAAACCAAAGGGTATCGAATCATTTGTGTTTCTAAAAAATATATTAACAACCAAAGTTGTCCAGGTCTTTTTGGAACACCCTGTATATTTAATCTGGGTTCACTTCCTGAACTGATGATAATTAGAGTGTCAGTATGGTGCAAGTCATTTTGTGCCCTTTTAATAGATGCGGAAGAAGGTTGTATGCCTTACTGAATAAACAAAACGTTGCAACAAAGCATAAATCCAGTTTCCATAATCTGAATTGATAGTTTTCCATGACATCACTACATCTGGGCATTCACTGATAGACTGCCATTATGGAGGAGATGCGAAACAAACAAAACAAGAAAAAGAGCAATCAGAAATTGCAGACCCTCGCCAGGACTTCTTTTGAGTAGTGTGTTTTTATAGGTTTTAGGGTAAATCTAATATGGCTGCCAACCATGTGACCTATGATATCATATGTGTGAAACTTTATTCCTCATGGACAGGAGGTCATACGTGTATAGTTTCGCCTTGATTTGTTCAGCCACTTCAGAGAAGATTTTTGAAGTTTTTTTGTTTTTTAAAACAATATGGCGACCGAATCACGTGACCGATGACATAATTTTTTTTTCTTTTCTGTGGACCATTTTATCCTGAGATGACCCTCAAAATTTTTCATACTGATCGGATGTGGCATTCTACATATGCAATTCTGACATCATAATGAGAGCACCTATGACACCATAAAAACATTACACTTATTCCCCATGAGGAGTACTTGCCATGTGCCAAGTTTCAATTTTTTCCTTGGTGCGGTTTCAGAGATACAGAGGTCCACATTTTTCCCGTTTTTCCAACATGGCTGCCACACCACGTGACCTATGACATCATAATGATCATGAAGACATTCCACATGAGTAGTCGCACCAATGGTGAAAATTGTCTCAATCCAACAAGTAGTTGCGGAGAAAAACATGAAAGTTCTGTGCGGAAAAACAGACAGACAAACAGACCCAAAAGCAATACCCCCCTCCTTTGGCGAGGGTAATAACGCAGAAAATGATCATCGGTGTATTGTTGTTAAATGTGTTGTGATGACTTCGAAAACTTTCAAACGATATTTGAAGAATTAAATTTTGCCTCCGCCCATTCTCCATAATGGCGGACAGGCTGCATACCGCATGTGGAATGGTGGACTCCCACATATTCGCCCCAACGGACACAAGTAACTATATATCACACCTGCCTGGTCATTCTTGAGCAGCTTGTCTTTGACTTTGCTCAGTGCCTGTCCAATGGTGTTAACACGTTGAAAAGTCACTCTCGCCCCTGCCGACACACCCTGCCTATTACACAAATGCCAAAATTGGATTCCAAATAAACCTGGGATTTGTAGCCTGCTCTGACTTCGTTTTCACGCTGGAACCATTCAGAAATAATTTGCAAACAGTTGTCATATAAAGGTCATTTGAGCACGACAGTGACATGGGTCATTTGTAAGAGAAATTGTAATAAGCTGGTTATGTTAAGAAATGACTGTATTACAAAAGTCTGAGAAAGGAAGTATCCCAACTACAACTGACGGTTTAAGTGTGATGAAGAAAATGTTAACAGTTTTAGGCATCTGGATTAGATTGTGTTGCTGACTTCCTTGCAGTAGGTATTCTGAATGTAGCCTGCTTGCACTTGATAACAAGTGATGGACTTGGTTTCCATTACGTTACATTCTGATGCTTGGAGATGTTGATCTTAGCTACAATCAATAAACACAGCGTGTTTCTCGTCCCAGATTAGATGGCACACACTGATCTGGAGCAGTATGGCCTTCTTTCACATTTTGCCCAAGAAGTGTGTGGTTGTGTGTAAGCAGCTTCCTCATGGTGCTAAAGATGCTTTCACTGAATGCATTGTTGTGAGCGATCAGACAAATCTACTTGGCTTTGGCAGATGGATGAATTGTGTCCTGTGGCAACAGCTGGTGTCCAATGGATTCCTCCTGCCCAGGCAAAAATACCATTCCTTTCCTGTGGTAATTCTTTGCAGACTACTGTAGTATATGAGAGTACAACTCTCATATACTGTGGTTCTAACAGTAGCATTTTTGCCTGGGGTAGTTTCTCCATGTCTGCAGCTGGTACAACATCAGGAAACTGTGCACAAAGGGTCTCAATGTCAGAGTACTTGGCAGTCAAACAATCTCCAGAATTTAATACTGCTGTAACCTTAACAAATGTGTCCACTTAAGGTATCTTCTTTATGTACAGTGCACAATTAATGTAGAACTGCCTGCATTCTGTCATGAACTTATTGTGGAGTGGAGTGCCTTGTAGGTTCTCATTCATAATGTACTGCTTGGCTGCAAACCTAATGTCGACATCATTCAGGGGTAGACGAGTACTGTCATCATCAAAACAGGATGTACAATGGCAACATTGGCTCCTCAGTGTTGGGCCCACATTCAGAAAGGTCCCATAATGCCGAATTTTTATCTCACCAAAACGAAGTTTTTGCAAGATATGTTAGTCAGCTTGTATGTTTTTTTTTTTGTTTTTTTTTGTTTGTTTGTCTGTAATCACGTATAAAAAATTCTGCAGAGCACAGTTATCATTGGAAATTTTTGTAACTTCGCATATCAGAGGCTGATAGAGGTCCCTTTCAGCGCACAAAATTTTGAAGGTCAAGGTCAAAGGTCAAGGTCACTTTGTCGCAAATCAGGGGAGTCGACGAAACCCTTATTTTTTGAGTAATTTTGATCGGATCGTCTTCAAACTTCATGGGAATATAGTTCATGGTCTGGCACTCAGCTGATGAATTTTTGGTGGCGATTGGCCTTGACCTTCATATGTTTTTTTTTTGGTCTGTAATCACGTATAAATCACTCTGCAGAGCACAGTTATCATTGGAAATTTTTGTAACTTCGCATATCAGAGGCCTATAGAGGTCCCTTTCAGCGCATAAAATTTTGAAGGTCAAGGTCACTTTGTCACAAATCAGGGGAGTCGACGAAACCCTTATTTTTTGAGTAATTTTGATCGGATTGTCTTCAAACTTCATGGGAAGTTTGGGAATATAGATCATGGTCTGGTGCTCAGCTGACTCATTTTTGGTGGTGATTGGCCTTGACCTTCATAGTTAGCGCCTGGGGTCAAACATATTTGACCCCAAGGTCAAATTTTCAAGTTTTAGGAACCATATCGTGTAGTACCTCAAATTGAACACCTCGATGAGAGCTTTCTACATATGTCAAGCTTGAGACATTATGACGTCATTTGGTGACGTTATGAGACAAACGTATATTTTTCATGGTTACTCTGGAGAACGATTCTCATCGGAATCTCTCGTAGGCAGATATTCCTCAAGGAGTCGCTCCTGGTGGATAGCAGCTCTGTTCACCTCAGTGTGACCTTAAAGAAGTCACACGTGGTCACCTTTTGGCAAGATACGGGTCACCCTGCGGGTGACATTGGTTTATTTTTTTAAGTTAACACATGGTGATAATTTTTTGTAAAGAAAATATCTTACATATAAAGCTCTTTCTCACCGCTGTCTGACTGAATAACTGATATTAAATATCGGTGCCTTCCGGGTGACGTAGAAATCTAAAATTTGGTGTGCCGATGGACATCGAAGCCAGTACACCGGGGAAAATGACAGAATCGTCAGACAACATCCAGAAATGAAAATTTAACTTAATGAAAAAAAAATTAATGCAAAAAAAAAATGAAAAAAATGCAGGTGAGTGACCTGAGACAATGGGGTATGGCCTTCTTTCACATTTTGCATTAAATAGAGCAGCAATTTTGTGTGCCGATGGACATCAAAGCCGATACACCAGGAAAAATCACAGAACCGACGGAAAACATCCGTAAATGAAAATATAAATAAATGAAAAATCAAATGCAGGTGAGCGACCCGAGACTATGAGGAAACACAGTTCATATGCTTAAACAATGTCTACGAACAACCTGCAAGCAATTATATAATTTTATTCCACTTACAAAAAATTTTGAACGATGTATATATGTCTATATTTATTTTAAGTTCCACATAATCATGTTGTAGTTTGCATTTTTTTTTTCTGCACTGGTCATTTACTGGTATGTGGCATCACTGCACTGTCAACAGCGTATGTGCCAGTGCGGACACACCTGTCTTTTACAATGGTTTCCCAAATTGGGGCCCACAAAAGGTTAATTGTCTCAAAAGGTTAAAGCCTGGGTTCTCATTGATGTCAAGATCAAGAAAGCTAGCTCCCGGCTTCTACGGCAATGCCAAAGCAATTGCTATTTAATGCATCTCAAACTTCCTGCGATGCCTGGAACCAATAGCACTATTTAGTGTGCGTGCTCTCTTTATTCTTCCACAATGGTAACCGTTGCCTAGTTTTCTGTCAAACATCTTGAAGAAAGCAAAAGCACTATTGTCTGTTTGGAGTGATATGTTGTTAGAGATTAACCCAGCTGGTAAAACAAAACCTCTCTGCATCGGTGACAGCATTCGCCTTCATTCAAATTCACAAGTTTGTATCCAGCTCCGGAAATACGAGTTCTTGTTAACGACTTTGGCCTTTTCAATGTGTTTGAAACAACCGCAGTGTTCTTTCACTGATTTAATTCCGTCCCGTTTCAGTAAAACTCAGCGTGCCTACCCGTCGCTTCGCCGACGGCTTTAATCAAAAGACAGCACGTTGTACTTCACAAACATATCGCATGTCTATCTGTGGATCCCAATGAGGATGTAAAAAGAAGTGAAACACACGACAAAACAGAAAAAAGACATTTTATAACACGCAGTTGTTGCTGCTGTTGTGTGATAGCTGTGGTTGTCGTTGTTGTCGTCTGTGTGCTATCTCCATGTATTTTTTATATGATAAAACATCCGCTTCCTTCTGGAGCAGCCTGGAGGGAGGAAGGAATAGTGGGGGAGGTGTGGCAAATATATTTCGTCCTATCTGCAGCAGGGGTCAGTAAACCACTTCCACTGTGGAACGTGTACAGGTGGAAATCGTAAGTCATCTCCGAGGTGGGGGTGGGGTTGTGCCCACGACTTTAACCTGGCTATGGCCAACACATATGAAAATTTGGTGGAGATCAGCTCAGCGCTGTTCGTGATTTTAAGATATACATACAGAGAATTGCCTCATTTAATATAGTCAGATTTATCGATTGTTCCTGTAATATTACTTTATATAAATTTGTGTTCTCCTTCCGTGTCCTTCCAAAGGGTTCCTGCTGTTCTAGAATCATAATTACCGTTGAAACCGCTCCGTTGAGCTCCCATTCCCTCTTTTCCTTCCTCAATCCCAGGAAGACAGGCTTTTAAAACAGGCATCCTTATGATGAAACGGACACAAATTTTTGTTCCAAACCAATCGATTATAATCTTTCCAACTAATTAAATTGATTATTACCAATTTTTTTTTATTATTATTCTGTGACTGACCTCTCTGTCTTCATAATGCCTGATCCTTCCTGGTCTTGCTTTCTCAGCCCGTTCCCTCCCCAGGTTTCTGCAGGGTGCACACAGTTTGCAAATAAACCACATCTGGTGAAATTCCCAAAATACAGGTTCACTGCTCACCTCCACTCATTTGTTCCTGTTTTCTATCACTTGTGGAACCAACTTCCTTAGTGTGTTCAATCTCATTCTCTCCTCCAGGGATTCAAGATGTCTGTTTACCACCATTTCAGGTCACCCCCCCCCCCCGACACATACTCATGACGTTTTCTACCCTCATTAACCCTCCACAAAGCCGCCCCTTCCATTGCAGGTTATTATGTTTTCTCCTCTCCCGATTACACTTTTTCTCACTTTTCGTTCCATTTCTGTTTTATCCCTGGTATTCCCTTTTACCTCTTGCTGTGTTTAACCTTGTATCTAGCTTGTCCCCCCCCCCCCACCCCAGTGTCCTTTTCCGTCCTCAATTCCATCTCCTTATTCCACCAAATGTCCCTTTACCCTGCTGTTTGTGTGCCCCACCCTCCCCAGCTTGCCACGATGTTCTTATTCTTCTGTTGTGTTCTGAGTACATTCTGTGTTCTAACTCTTCCACGAGCCTCAACTTTGGAGACAAAAATATGGTGGATTCCTTTAAGGAGACCTCAAACAAAGGCATTGATTGCAATGTTTAATTGAGAACTGAGCTAGTTATTCAAATTTCATTTTATCACCGGTGTTAAAAGGGTGGCCTTGTGGTTGAGTGGTAGAGCTTTGTTGCATTGCCTTAAATTGTGTGGTTCAGTTCCCATGACCACCCCACCAAAGATTCCACAACCTGCAATGGAATGGAAACCTGTTCTGAATGTTTTTCACCAGAGAAGCATTGTCAACTTCTCAGGAACACCCTGCTGCTCTGTAAAGAATCTGACCTACTAACAACCCCACCCTAACATCAGGAACCATAATGAATTTGGGTGCAGGAGGAAGCCATTCGGCCCATCATGCCTTATTGTTGTTGTTATGTTTCCCTGGTCAGTTCTGCTCGAACAGGTCCGTGGCACAGAGATAGCCGATCGATCTCCCAGGAACGACCCAGAGATCCCTCACCTCTATGATGTTGTGCTTTTGTGTAAGTGGAGCCAGGACCTCAGTCTTCCATAGTTGTGAGTGAGCAGCCTGGAAGAGGTTGCAGGTGTCGTCAGTGGGGTCCTCGAGTCTGTGTTTTTTAGTGTAAGAGCTGTGCATGGTGTCCACATCGGAGGTGTGCAAGGTGAACACGATCAGACCTGGAGAGCAGTTTGTCTGTCATGGACGCATGGGGGTTCACTGCTCCGGATACTATTTGGGCCTAGTTTGTTGATTGCATTTACAGTAATTTTGGTGTGGATGTGTTTTTGTAGTTTCCATTGTTCATTGGGGGGATGTTTTGAAGGATGTCACTGTTATGTCTTTGTGGTGTCACTATAATGTGTCTCGGGGCCTGAGGGTGGTTGTACATGTCGTGGCAAGGGTGTTTAGGGTTGGCACTTGGCGTTGCAAGCAACTGTGCACCTCTCATGTCCAAGTGGTCTTTAATTTTTTTAGCATTTTTACCTCTGTGTGGAGGTGCTTGATGGGTGTTGTTCATGTGAAACCTGTGATGATGTGAAGGGCTTTATTTTGAATGGCCTGTAGGGTGTTGAAGTGTGTTGTTGATCGGCTGGAGGCCAAAGATGAGCTGGCGTAGTTAATGACTGATGGAATGTACTGTTTGTATATTAGTGATGTTGTTTCTTTGTGGTTTCCGAAGTCGGTGCCGAAGTATGTTCAGCCTGGGTGTAGATGTATTTTTTTTTTTTAATGTTTGTGATGTGACTTGAGAATGACATGGATGTGTTGAAGTGACGCCAAGAATTTTTGCTTGATGTGTGTGTGTGTGTGTGGGATAGGAATGTTGTTCTGTGATGTGTTGCCTAAAGCCTTGTTGTCGTTCTTGCATTCTTGTTTTATATACTTTTAAGGTTTGATTTTTCACCAGAGAATCATTGACAACTTGTCGGGAACACCCTGCAACTCTGTGAAAAGTCTGACTGACTAACAACCCAGCCATCCTTACACAATAGTCCAGAAAAATAGTTTTAAACCCAGAAATAATGAGTATAAAGCTGATATTTTCAGGATAGCTTCAGTTTTTAATTGTTTATCACATATAAAAAGTCCCCAAGTGTCCCGTGCGGGCTTCATGGTTAAAACACCTTGTGGCCCGGCAACCATTCCCGGGACCGAGTGAGTTCTGAGGTTAGTATAAAACTCCATTTCCTCACTAATATATCAATCTGATGTAGTATAAACATATTTGTATCATCAGAAAGACAATATATATGACTTACTACATATATTAACACATAGCATCTCTCTGCCGAGCAACCAGAATCCAGATTCTGTGTATACATGCATACAAACATCAAAAGGAAAGCATAATCTATTGATACTAGCGATACCCATGCACATGCACGGGATAGCAGTACAACATAGCTGGTAGCAGATGACAGACCGTACACGGGGAATGACAAAAATACGCATTGTGCAAAATGCAAGTGGTACTATGGAACGCCAAGACTTCCCAAACATTGTCGGCATGTCCGCTAAGTGCCACAGGAATTTCATAGGGATCGTGTGATGGCGAGCTGAGTTTTTAGTGTGCAAGCTTGGTATTATAATAGAGATGTATTGTTGCGGGTCTGGCAGTTACATTAATCCCCCCGACCCAATTGTGTTGGACTGGCCGTTAACACTGACCAGGCCTGGATCGCCGAGCGGTTTTCCTTCGGAGGCGGACATTTGATCCTCAAAGATTATGGCTAGCGCAGGAGAGGCTTTGGCGGCATTGGAGGTGCGACGGGTGCACAGCACAAGGGGTTTATACTCGAACCCACAACAGATACATGGACACAGCAACTTAAGATGAATGGGGATTTCATGAAAATAGAAATATCTACAAGGGTAATAACTCAAAATGTAATAATACCAGAAGTAAATTAAAGTCTAAAGTCGAGGCACCTCTACACACGGACTTTAATACAGACAAGGGGAAAACAAAACAAATGAAAATCCTCCCCTTATTCTGGTACTTAGCTTTGTCCAGAGATGGTCTCTATTGAACTTTGTGATCGAAGAGCTTTGTCCTGCGTGGGTAGATGCGCCCAAAATGGTGCCGAGCCATTCTTTGGGAGGGAAACGGACATGAGGTAATTCGTGAGGCGATATTCAATGCCAGGGCTCACCAAACGCCGCGCGGATTCTTTGTCGACCACGCTTGCCGATCCCGCTCTGTGCAGAATGGTGCCATCTCTTTGGTGATATACATGAAGCTTCGAGGTCTGTCTCTCATGACCAGCCAAGCGTCAATGGCCAGCATCTTGCTCCACCACGCGAGCCAATTCGCCTCAGCACAAATATGAGAATCGTACTATCTTCTTCATGCGTCAAATGAAAGCCAGCCGTAATCCCCTGTTCTTACAGGCCATCTCCTAGCTACGTTCTCTCTCGACGATCTTCCTCACACCCCCTCGTCGTTCACTCCTGATCTCTCTCCGACATCACGCCGATCAATCATCCACCTCCGGGCGTGGCTTGCTGGCAGGGAAGGTGGGGCCTCTGCCTGCTCGGCACGCCTGGCGCGCTTGTTGTTGTTATAAAAAACACACTTCCTTCATGGCTGGCTTGTAAATACAAAAACGTAGGAAAAGTCACAGGGGGCAATTACATACTGGGGAAAATTGGTCTTAATCCCTATCTAACTAACATAGCACCACCCCCCGTGTGGTGACAAGTAACACTTAACTCACAGTTTCCCTAATTAATTTACATCGAGATGTCTCCTACAAGTCCACAGGCCAACCAACTCTATACAATCCTAACTTTGCTATGAAATTCCTCCATCTACCCCCACAACCATAACAGTATTATACTAGCTTGAAATAAGACATCTTTTTCAGATGAATTAAGTTCGTTGTTGTCTTTTCTTGATAATGCTCATATAATGATATTTGGGTGAGAGAAGCTCTCATTACGTCATCACCAGGTTGAAGTTCACAGTACTCCACTACCCCGACCCACCACTCAACACTATCACTAAAATGCTGGCATAACAATATATAGTATGCATCACATATAACTTGAGAGATACTCAAGAGCCACTCTCTGACTTATCCCCAGTAGAATTAAGTATCCCAACAACCCCTCTCTGAGTCATTACCCTGAGTGTCAAGATCCTCAGCCTGTGGTGAGTTAGTGCATCCCAAACCCATACGGTGGCTGCACATTGCAGAACATGACACCCCTTCTCAGCTGCACCCACAACAACTCATACACCCTACTTTGCATGGTTTTCACAAGTTTTTCAGGTGCAGCGAGCAGACCAGTAGGCACAGGAAGCAATGCCTTGTTGGGCAGTTGCCATCCCCATTCTGTCGGAGGAAGATCATTTCTGAGCCATTGTTGCACCTGCAAATATGTTTGGAATGAATATTGCCGAGCAGCTGCATTTGTGGGTGGAAGAGTAGCAAGGTGAAATGTAGCACTCACTGGCTATAGTTGTTTTGTATGCGTAGTATGTATATTTTTTTAATATACTGAACTTTGCTCCCCCCCCCATACAATGCTTGGAGGATGTTTTCTCCTGCATGGAACACATCTTCATGATTTACTGTTGCCCTACTAAACACATCATTTCCATTGCGACAAGCTCGAATGCCTTTTTCTTTCCTTGCCTGAATAGGGTGGATGTCGAATCACATCCAGTTACAGCATTGAGAAAAACAAAATTTCGCATCTTCTAACCTACAGATTGCTGTATCATGTTGCTTGAGCTAGGATGAAGCATGAACAGCCTTGCTGAAGACATTACCCAAGCCGCCAACATAACCAACGGGTCGGTGTCAGTCCCAACCAATACCACTAGGTGTTCATTTTATGCAAGTTCCAGAATGGTAGACAAAATGAGTACGTCAGCATCAGACACTGCCTGCATTCCTGCATTATGGAGATGTGCAGACAGACCTTGAATGAATCGAGATTTATTGCTCTTATTTCCAACTCTCCCTGTGTCGTCGTAGTTTGCAAAGTGCCGGTAAACACAATCTCAGCACATGATAGTTTGGCCATCCTGCGCTGTTGCTCTTCTGATTTTGTCGAAAGAGGAATTCCACAGTCATTAAATATAACTATTGCAGTTGTCTGGGAGTGCTTCGCAACATATCTTGAATACATTTGACATATTTTATCATAGGTTGCTGAGCGAGGCCAAGCAACAGCATGAAGAATGTGACTACCATCGATGACAAAGCAGGCATTGTCAGGTATATTACTCTCAGGGTGTGTCAAGGATTTCAACATTGCAGGTAATGCAGCCTTTTTGGTTTTCTCATGGAAGTGTCATCAAACAGCAATGGAGATTGTGGTGCGAGCTCATACTTCTTGAAGCTTTCCAACTCTGAGCTTGAATTAATAATGCACGTTATGCGGATTGAAGAGTTGAATCGGATTTACTGTAATATTTTCATTGCGTATCTTGACAATGTTATTCATTGCATCAATTGGTTTTGTTTGTCATTGCACTTCAGTTTCACTTCAGCAAAATTTTTGCCAACTGTTTGCTTCATAGCTAATGTCCCATGATTAGCAGCATCATCACAGTTGATGGATTCTTCTGCAACAATTCCAGTAGCAAGAGAAACAAGCATGTCACGGGGCTTGCTGTCAAATAGAGGATGTGCATGAAGCCACTCAAGAAAGCATTGCAAGTCACGGTTGTCTCTGGCTTGCCTTCAGGGATGCATCTCCTTGTGCTGCTCAGATGTACCTGGAGTAACTCCTGCCAATTTCTCCAAGGCGTTACATGTTTGGCACACACAGTGGAATGAATGGCTAGCACTCACTGCGCAAGTGTCCTCTCACTTATTCCGTTACCTCTTGTCAGTCCTCCTGACATTTTAATGGATCTCATAAGGACCTGTTCAATTGCCATGTCTGACCACATGCCAAACCAAAATTTATTACTTCAGTGGATGGTAAAGAAACCTCTCATTGTGAACTGATTGTAGACCTCCACATGCCTCTTAGCATTCAGTTCCAACATTTGCTGAAAGTAGAGGTGGGGTGATTTGGCATAAGTGACATGCCCAGAAGCGTGAAGATATGGCTCCATTTCTTCTACACAATGGAGATGAAGCTCCTTGTCTCCTTTCCTCTCAGCTTGGACAAATCAGCTCTCAGCTCGGATAAGTTCAACCTATAGCTTTGGGATGTCCACATAACTGCTGAAGAAGTCCAATCAGTCGAAAACTGCGTTACTTTGTAATGCGTCGTTGGGAGATTTATCCCCAGCCAGAAGGCCTTGATAAATTCTATGGATTTCATCCTTATCTACTTCATGAGATGTCACATGTTTGAAGCAAGATGGTTGTAAGTGCTTGAGTTAGAAAATGGGCACGCAAAGCATGAGAATAAGCATGGCCTGTTAACATGTGTCCTACAGAACCTTTGGCATATACGCAGCTTCACAATTCTTGGAATGCACTGCCAGACAGTGCAACCCACTCAACCTCACTATGACATTGTCCAGTTCATCTGATGCTGAAACGATCTCTGAGTCCTTCATGAAGAGAGGCTGGTAAAATGTCACCAAACATGTGGCAATCCCTTGTTTCTTACACTCATCTGCAGCGAAGGTTAGAGCAGTGTAAATTGGGTCAAGTTTAGTCGGATCCATATTAATGAAATGGAGTGGCTCTATCTGACTTAACTCGTAGGCACCAGTATTTTGCATGAAACCATTCCACGAAGACCGTGGGGATGCTTCTAGGGCACATCCCGATATCCAGAGTGAATTGAGAATAACCGCAGCAATAAGTGTCTTCAGCTCAGGAGCTTGTTCACATATGACATCCTTAACAAGGATGCTTAGTAGTCCAGGAATCATAGGTTTCTTGTTGGTATTGATCGGTACCTGCCCAAGTCAATCCACAACACTGACTTTTGGTGGATTCAAAAGTCGAGGCACTGGTGAGCTGGAATCTGAAACATCAGCAGGAGTTCCACATCTGATGCCCCCCATGCTAGGAAAGCTGTTGTGTCCATCAAGTGTATTGACATTGAAATCGGCATTGTCAAATATAAACTGCATGAATCCACCTGGCCCTCGAGAGGGAGGTCCATTCAAAATCTGCGACTATTCATATCGTTGTACTCCCTTGTAACTGCTGGAAAGTCCCATTCTGTTGAGCATACCAATAAGATATTTGGAGCCATATTTACAATGAATCTATACAGCAATGCTGAGAAGTTGAGATGAAATGAATGAACGTGGTCTAGTGGCACCTATCATCAGGTCATGCATCGAAAGGTATTTCCGATTGATGCTGTCTGCAGCTTTTCTTTCAACAAAGCACTTCAATCATTCTGGTATCATACCCTCATCTGGATCTTCAAGTGTCTTAACTGAAGGGTATGTGTCACAGTGTGTGTATGTGGTCGTATGGCAGCTATCATTTCTTGAAGCGTGACTGTGTCGCTGATGCAGTGCCACTCTACCAGTACACACACTGGAACTGGTACTCATTTCGCCGACCTCGGAAGGATGACAGGCTGAGTCAACCCCCTGGTGTATTCATTCTGCGGCCGACGGGGCTTGAACTCAGGACTCAAGGATCCCAAGCTGCCACCGTAACCACTGAGCTACTGACACAGTTATACACAGACAAGCAGATGTCCTCCTGCACAATGGCTGCTGCTTTCTCAATTATGCGTTTGCATCATTGTTTCATGTCTGTGCACTTCTCAGAATGCCATTTATCACGAAGAATTAGGTAAGCAGTATCTTGAAAGCTGATTGTTCCATTCTTCCCTGGGACTTCAGTTATGATGACATTGTCACCACAATGATCTAGTAGTTTTGTTTTCAGATGCTCCGTGGTGTAACCATCAAGAAGCGGTTCCATAATGCGATGTAACTCGGAGATTGAGTACTGGCACTCATCGTCATTTCCAATGAAGTCACGAAGTGCAACAAAGGCTTTGACCTTAATTATGTCTTTCGGTCAGACAGATATGTAATCTTTTTTATTTATATCCTCTGACTTGCAAAATAACTTCAAATTACACGTCTTGTGGTATTTACTTGCATTGCCACGAGATCGATTGCACTGTCAACTCGACCCAGAACGACTTCACCCCATTTAATCGTTATGTTCTACAATCTACAGCATGGCATTGGAGACACAGAACACCAAATGTAATTGTTCTCACTTCACATATGGTTTTCCTGTAAAAAAAAATTTCCTTTTTCGTTTCCACCCTCATACTTGCCTCTTCGCCACAGAAAAGGCAGTCTACTTTAAAATCAAATGTGCTTGGGGAGGAACGCAAGCGTGGTGTGTTCGCCTCTGAAGTTTCATGCGAACGACTGTCACCCAAGCTTTTGGTTGCACATGCCTTTATGCTGCGAGGGTGTCAATAATTGTTCCAACATATTATAGTGTGTAATCTGAGAGGTGATTTGGTTTCCAGCTGTGCAGAAAGACCATCTCCACGTGTTAGGATAGCCTCTTGGAGAGTTGTGTGGCCTCTGATCAGATTCACGACATCGCCCACCGCCAATAATTCATCGCAAATCAAGCTGTTGTCGTCCATTTCACCTGGAAAAACTGAAAAAAAGTGAGTAAAAGATTATAATGGCAACATAATTTATAAGAATTGGTTTTTCTACACAACATGAGAACAGCAATATGATTCCTCAAGATATCAGAAGCTTAAGAACCCAAAACCATTCTTCATAGAAGTGTTGCTCTGTCATTCCGGTACCAGGTTGTGGTTGCTAAGTTACAAGGTGGATTAACAATGAAGCCCACACTGGACACCTGGGACTTTTGATATGTGATAAACCATTAAAAACTGAGGCTATCTTGAAAATTTCAGCTTTATACTATTTATTTCTAGGTTTGCACCATATATGCCTGGTGTTGGCTTAATGGCTAGAGTGGTGGGCTTGGGATCCTAGGGTCCTGAGTTCAAATCTCACTTGGCTGTTTAATTAATACCAGGAGGGGTTGACTCTGCCTGTCATCCTTCCTAGGTCGACAAAATGAGTGCCAGCTTGCTGGTATCCTGTGTTGGAGTGGCGACCTGTTCAGGATCGTGCCCAATAGCCCAGGAGACTGCTTAGGTAGTGCCAACGCTCTGCACAGAGTATGGTCCTGATGGATGGATGGATTGCACCATATAATATATGCTAAAGTGCCTGGACTGCAAGCATACACCAGGAATTTTGGTGCAGGAGGAGGCCATTTGGCCCATCACACCTTGTTGCCATCTTGTTTTGTAAACTTTGAAGGTTTGATTGAAGCTTCTGAACGTTTTGGGTACATTTATCAGTACTCAAAGACAAATAGCAAGAGGTGTTGTTTTTCACTTATTAAATTAGATAGCCAGCCTTCGCCATTATTTTACAATCACCTTATTTTATCACCCACTTTTTATCATTGTACAGTTACAATTCAATAGTGTCTGGAACAATTATCATGACGTTTAAAGGGTTAATGTGAGAGCAATGTTATCGGCGCCCTATTTGGCCAAAATCTGTTAAAAGTGCAGCAACTCACCTGTAACATCGCCAGTAAACAGCAGATGTCACTGTTACACATACAATGTATCGGAGCCAGAATTTCCAAATGTACGTGGCATTTCCAGCACACTGTGGCATTGACTCTTACATATAACTGGCTCTTATGGTCATTTTCCCTTCGTAATATGAAATCTGGAGTCAATTTTTGATTCATGGATTCTGAACAGAGATGGCTCTGTAAACTGACTCAGAGAGGAACGTTTCAGTGATATTCACTCCAAGAGTCAAGATGATTTCTTCATGTTACCAAACAATAATTCATTCATTAACTTTCTGTTAAAAAAAAAAATCTCACTCTGCAACACTCATGCATCCAACTCTCTGGCGGTTCACAAGAACTGTATGTACAAGCAATAGGGCATTGCCATGTGGGGTGGAATCTATTTATTTTACCACAATAACATCATTGAACATACTTTGAGCCAACATTTTATGAGGTTTAAAATATTCTATGTAATCCTACTATCTAAAGATTCTAAACTATGAGAGATGTTTTCCTGTCTGTCTGTCATCATTTCTCTCAAAGATGGCAAAATGATTGGCTATCTTTGGGAAAAAGACAGATTGCATAAGTCTTTCAATCCTGAGAAATCTCACACACTCACTCTCTCTCCAAAAGGACCATACTGCAAACCCTCCCATTTACTTTCTCAACAACCCTCTCAAAGAGGTCCAATCACTCAAACTCTTGGGTCTCACTCTCAGCCATTAACTCTTGGGAAAGCCACATTTCAAAGTTGACCTCCAAAGCCAGACGCTGACTGGGCATCCTACATCACACAAAGTCCTTCCTTGGTACACCTGAGCGCCTATCCTCCTTCAAGGTTTTCATCCGCAGCTTAATGGACTACTGCTCTCCCCTCTGGATTGGTTCCCCTGCTTCACATCATCTTGCTCAGATTGATGCTGTGGAAACCAAGGCTTTCAAGATTCGTGGAATCTCTCGCAATGAAGCTGAATCTATGGGCCTATCACTTCGCCATTGCCGACAGGTTGAAGGTCTCTCTGTCTTCTTCTGCCTTATTTCTGGTCTTGAACCCTCTGCCTTATCTGTTCTTTGCCCCCTTCTCCAGGTATCTGTAGGATGCATGCGGTCCACCAGCAACCCCCTTCTAGTGAAACTGCCTAACCCAGAACCACTGCCAAGTCAACCCCAATCCAAAACCATGATCTTTTCTTCACCCGTTAAACCACCCCCACGTTTCCAAAATGTTGTTTATGTATCCATCTTGTACACCCCTTGCGTTGTCCCTTTCCCCTCATCGTTACCTGCATCCCTTGTTTGTCCATCTCCGTCTACCTTCTCCTTATGCACTGCTGTTGGTGTTTCCCCTTTCTCTTGCTGTTCCTTTCGTTATGTTGTGTCCCAATCTGTTCTATGCCCGAGCTCTTCCACGAGCCTTGACCACGTATGAAAAAAAAGTTCATCAGTGAGTGCCTGGGAGTGTGCTTTAGGCAAAAAAAAATAAACAAGCAGTCATAGACTGGTACTAACGAAATCGTCAACTTGACCTCTGACCTTGTCTAATAAAAGCTGTCTCTAGAGAAGGTAGCGATGCAAACCAGAAGTTTCTACGACGATTCTGTACCAAACCATCAAAAATCGAATGTTTGACCTCATTGTGACCTTGACCTTTGACCGATTTTGACCAAAATCTAATCAGCACGAGCCATCACCCTCCTGAATCACGTGGTGTAATTTGACATTGGTAGCTCCTTCCGTTCTCGAGTTATCGTGCCTACAAACAAACACACAAACACACAAACAGATGACGGAAGTCATCAATATACTTACGAAATCTTTAGATTTCGTAAGTAAAAAAGGTTTGATTTTTTGTATTTTGTATCACTCCATAGTACCAAATTCTGTAGCTCTGTGTAGCTGCCTTTGTAGCTCTGTGAAGGGTAATATAAAATTGTCCCCGACCGCATTCCTTAATGTATGTAAGGAAGTGTTTTAGGGCCCCATAAAAATAGGAATAAAACAAAACTTCATTTCAAAATGCCAACAGAATTAGAACAGCTCCAGTGTAAAGACTTCAAGTTACCCCCCCCCCCCTTTCAAGTTACCTCCCGGTAATCTGAAATCGATTTCAAGTTACCCCAGGGGTATCCTGAACCCGATTTCATATTACCCCTGCACTTTGACATTACCCCCCTCCCTGATTTAGCTGAAATGATAAATTATTATGCCCACAACTCATGATACGTTTATTGAATAGAACACGTAAAACACACAAGATTGAAAGCTCGTCTCAAAGTCTGGAAACATTAAAAAAAATGTAACAAAAATGTTAATTGTATTAAAACCACTCATACACTTGTTCAAAGTGCATGACATATTATATACAAACACGATATACCACTATGTCTATTTGTATCAACTATATCGAAGAAGGATTTCATAAAAATATGGCAAAAACTATAACTGTATGAGAAATACTGATTTCAATTAATAACAATATTAAAATAAAATCATTCATAATAAAATAATTCATAATAAAATCAAAATTCATTGTAAATTTTAAAGGCTGTCACGTGGTCAATGGTTTTTCCCCAATTAGTTTTCAATATCAATTAAATTACTATTTTTTGTAAATAAACATACATAAATAAATGGTTTGAGGGGGGTAATCTGAAATCGTATGGGTAGGATGAAATCGATTTCAAGCTCCCCCCGGGGGGGGGGGTAACTTGAAATCAATTTCAGATTACCGGGAGGTAATTTGAAAGGGGGGTAGCTTGAAGTCTTTACACCGGGAAATGCTGGGTACGTGTGTGTGTTACATCTGAAAATCATAGACAAAAACAGGGCTGGGCCAATCTCCATCAAATTTTGCATACGTGTTGGTAGTACCCAGGGTCAGGTCATGGGCATACATAAAAAATAACCCCCTCACCACCCACAAGGGCAGAAAGGGGGGGGCGGTGGTCTCGCGATATTTGCCTGGTCACGTGCCACAATGCAGGTGGTTTACTGACTTCTGCTGCATACAGGGGGATTATTAGCCACAGCACAAAACATATTTTCCCCACCTCTCCCACTACCCCCTCCCTTAACCTCCCCCCCTCCCCCTCAGGCTGCTCCCAAAGTGAGTGGTTGTTTCTCGTATTTCAAATTCGGTGTTTATGAGATAATGTTTCCTCATGTCATAGTATGATTAAAAACAAGTGATGATTCAAGCATTTTATAATTCTGCATGACTGAATAAAGTGAGCAAAAGGTGAAGCCTTGTCCAAGATTGCTTTTTATTTACAGAAACCTTCCCAATTTGTGAGCACACTGATTCTCTGAAAAGTGGATGAGCCTCCATCATCACCACCACCACCACAACAACAACCAACACCATCACATCTTAGACAGTGTGCCAGACAGTGTGCATTTGTATATTTATCATTTGTATATGTCGTGTCTGCCTTATGAAAAGAGTTCTTGACTACTCGAGATGGACAGGTCATTAAAAGTTCATGTATCATACAAGGGTTATCGTTATTTGGCCAAAATATGATGTGTGTTTGCACCTTTTGTGCAAGCCTTAAGGTCGGAGTTTCGAGTCACAAGGTCTCAAGTTGAAGTCTAAATTTATATTCCTTAATTTGAGTCCGAGTTAAACTAAAAACGAACTTTATCACGTTGGACTCGAGTCTTAATACATTACTGTCCTTGTGTTAAAAAAAAAATTAATTGACAGGATCCAAGGCTTATCCTAGAGCTGCCACCCACATACGTCTCACACACATGGGCATACAGATGGATACATGAGACGCATCACAGTTCTGTAAGATGAGACAAACACAGTCATTGACCTTGTGAGAAGTGCCGTCACTTCCTTGGGGCACTCTGTGTACCAGCGACATCACAACAATGGTGCCGCATTTCTCACCACACTCAGCCAATTTCCTCCTCCCCATGGATGCCAATCTATGGGGATTGGCTGTGCTCTTAACCATTTAAATGCTGAATGTCAAGCAAGGAAGCAGCACGTACCATTTTTTAAATCTTTGGTATGACTCCACTGGGCTTTAAACCACTGTTCTCCCAGACTCGGAGCTGACGCTTTACCATCTGGTATTACAAGTACCACAATCATTGGATAGCCAGCCTTCGCCATTATTTTACAATCACCTTATTTTATCACCCACTTTTACCATTGTCCAGATATATCAAATGCAAACTTGTAGCAAATATATATATAGATATATATATATATATATATATATATATATATATATATATATATATATATATATATATATGCAGGATATGCTTACACATTGTCAACAATAACAAACCGTGCTTCACCATTATCTTGGGTTGCTCACCTGCATTCATTTTTCCTCTACCTCACCTGCACCTCACTCACCTGCACCTGGGTTGCTCACCTGCACCTGCATTTGATTTTTCATCGATTTATTGTCATGTCTTTTTTTTCTTCATTTACTGATATTTTCATTTCTGGACGCTTTCCAATAGTTCTGTGATTTTTTTCTGGTGGAAATCGGGTCCATCGGCATGCAAAATTACCGTGCTTCCCCATTGTATCGGGTCGCTCACATACATTTGTTTTTCATTTATTTATTTTCATTTATTTATTTGTTTAATTTATATTTTCATTTACAGATGCTTTCCGACTGTTCTGTAATTATTTTTTCCCTGGTGTATCACCTTCGATGTCCATCAGCACACAAAATGTCATCTTTCTACATCACCCAGAAGGAACCGATGTTTAATATCATAGTGAGTGAGTCAGTGGTTTGAAAGAGCTTTATTTATTAGGTCCTGCATTGGTGAATAAATTCAAATATTTTTGTATTTTTCCAGAATAAAGGTTCAAATTATTTTGTAAAAGGTTCCCCAGGCAGGAACATTTTGTAATGTTGGCACATACACTCTGGGACATGCTTCATCATGTGCATGAAAAGTTACATCAGTGAGAGCCATAGACCTGAACAAGGTCTTCGCATTAAAAATATAAACTTTCATATTGAGGACACATTTCTCTCGAAGAGGGTCCCAAGTTTCCGTCTGTCAAATATTGAATGAAAAAGATAATATATTACTTTTCCTTCCAGTCCCACTTGCTATGCCTGGTGTTGGTTTAATGGTTAGGGTTGTGGACTTTGGATGCTAGTGTCCTGAGTTCAAATCCTCCACAGCTGTTGAATTAATACCAGGTGGGATTAACTCGGTCTGTCATCCTTCCGAGGTCGGCAAAATGAGTGTCGGCTTGTTGGTATACTGTGTCGGAGTAGTGACCCATCCAGGATTGTACCCAATAGCCAAGGAGACTGCTTTGGCAGCACCAACGCTCTGCACAGAGTATGGTCCCAATCTCCTCTCTCTCCCACTTGCTGCTGAACTATGGTAAGGCTGGCCTGTGTTGCAGGCATGATGGGCCAAAAAGGTGTTTCTATGCATCAACCCATGAAGCTCCCAGAATGCTACAAAACAAGACAGGACTCTAAAATTTTGGTGTCGAGGTTTAGTTTGAAGGTTATTACTAAAATCAACCACTGAACAATTCGGTAAAATTTGAAACAGCAAAACCAGATCGAATGGTTTCTCAATGAAATGAGAGAGAAGCACAGGTGCTGCTGAGGTGTGCTTTTCCAGGCTTGAAAGTAACTCAGCACCAAGGGAGTGCAATACATCAGTGAGAGCCATATATAATTTTGGAGTGTTTGGAGTGCAGGACGATTCTACCTTCGCTTAAGCTAATCCTAAAACTTAAAGCACCCTATTTCAGTCCACTGAAGGACGAATACCCCCCTCAACTCACGTTGGGGGTGTTTGGTAGAGTTGCCACACTTGCCAAATGCGGTTTGGCAAGAGTGATTGTATGAGTGGCCATATGGGAAAGGAACCCACACCAGGCAATGAAAAAAGGAGAGGTTTTAAAACCCTCTGAGACCAAACAGTCAGCTCTGCCATCTCTTTATTCCCCCAGGAAAT
>NC_140978.1:22335095-22385095 GCF_056783735.1 Eptatretus burgeri
AAGTTTCATCGGAATTGAATGGGTAGTTTTGGAGAAGAAAGCAAATACTTATTTTGGGGGGCAACCCTCCCTTAAATCCTCTTGGAGCCATATTTTTGTGTCATAAACAAACTTTGGCAGGGCGTGGGTGATGATGGTTTTGGGGAAGTTTCATCGGAATTGTGTGTATCGTTTGCGATGAAAGCAAATACCTCTTTGGGGTGGTAACACCCCCCCCCACCTCCCCGTAAACTCCCTCTGTAGACCCCTTCAGACTTCCTCTTTTTTAATGCCATCACGGGTGATGAAGATTGTGGTCAAATTTCATTGAAATCATATGTGTAGTTTCTGAGAAGAAGTTGCAAGTATTTGTGGACGGACGACGTGCCATCCCACAAGCTCCCCGGAACCACTTTGCAGGTGAGCTAAAAGCCATCCCTGGGAATATTATTACAAACGAACTTCATTAGGAAGCTGTCCGGGGCTCAGTGACGATCCTGAAGAGAGCCCTCGACACAAAGCTTTGAGAACAGAAAACTTCACAGCTTGGTCCATGAATCGTGACCCCCCTTACCGAAATGAAGATTGATACGTTGAGCCTGACCTGGGAGCACTCCATTCCTCATTCTGAAAACCGGATATGTAGGTTCCAATCAATAACATACACACACACACACACACGGCCGGTATCGGCAATCAGCAGGTTGGAGTCAGTGTGATTACGGACTACAGTACATATTGTATCCAACCCAGAAACCTTGAATGGCTTTCACCGAAAAACAACGTTACATTGATATCGACATTTCAGGGAGATGATCACAAACATCAATCTTTATAAACAGCTGCATGTGACGGGTGGAAAAAAATTGGCTCGAAAATTTAGAAAATTCGTTAACATGGCAAACGGCTCAGAATTCAGGTGTAATCAAATATATTTTGCTTTGAAACTCACAAAGAGAAACCATATAACCTTTGTAAAGCAAACCTGATAACCAAATACTTTAGAAACAGACGCGAGGACAAAGGAAGACGTGATAGAACCTCCATAAGGTACGGGATGAAACTTTGCCACCACAGCACCCTAACAGGCATGGCATGTCCACACACCCGTGGAAAGTCCATGTTGTGGGTGTTGCTACTCGATCTTTTAGATCTGGCATTACCAGAACTCCACGTCATTTCCCTTCTGGGATTATTTGATTATTGAAGCCGTTGCTTTCAGCCTGTGTGCCGATCCGATCATTACATGGTGGCAGCGGTGGCCGTAAAGATTGATTTCACGAAACTATGGAACTCTTCAAGCCACCACCATACCTCCCTTTGGACGCCACAAACCTCAGTGAGAACTGGCGCTGCTGGTCTCAGCAATTTGAGATGTTTTTAGAGGCGTCAGGGCAGGCCTCTGCGTCGGAGAGTCAGAAAGTCACCATTTTTCTTCACTGTGCTGGAGCGGAGGCAATTGAGGTTAACAATGCATTTGTGTTCGACACGTCAGACAGTAAGGTACTGTCAAAGGTGATAAAACAGTTCAATGATTACGCAACCCTCGGAAGAACCTGGTATATGAATGGTACAACTTCTGGGAGACCAAGCAGCAGGATGGGCAGTCATTTAGCCATTACCTGACGGATCTACGAACGTTGACCAGATCATGTGAGTTTGTCGAGGTGGATAACATGATTTGGGATAAAAAAAAAATTTGGAATGTCCGATCTGCGGATCAAAGAACGTCTTTTACGTGAAAAGGGCCTGGACCTTGCCAAAGCTGTGGATATCTGCCGAGCCGCTGAGTTTGCAAGTTTGCAGGACGTGGTGCTCGCGATAATGGTGCAGTGTTTATGAGACGTGATGCTTGCGATCACACCAATGGTGCTGTGGATCAACAGGATGTTTGCCATAGATGTGGATACCAGCAGGGAAGGGGTAATGATTGCAGAAAATGGCAGAAAATGTAACAGATGTGGATGGAAGGGTCATTTTCAAAGAGTATGTCAAGCAAAATCCAGGCAATCTGTCCACACTCTTCGCATGGACACACAAGAGATGGGCGATTCGGTCGATGAAATCGATCGACTGTGCATTGACGGCCTTGATTCGGAAGCACCGGGTGAGAACTGCTCTGCATGCAGATCAACAGAAGGAGCTAAAATGAAGGTCAAACTGGATGCTGGTGCACAGATACGTGTTATGCCTTTGCCCCTTTTCAACAAGTTACCAACGAAGCCAGAGGTACGGGAATCATCTGTGGCTTTGACTGCACATGGAGGACATGAGGTGACCCACAAAGGCAAGACCGACTTATTTTGCAAAGCAGGCTAAGAGGGGAATTTTTGAGTTCTACACTGTTGACACCTCAGCAACTCCAATTCTGGAGTTACAAGCAAGTGCCGCCATGGATCTTCTTCGACTAGGTGCAAATAAGGCCTATGTAAGTGTGTGTTCTGTTCGTGCTCACCACACACCACTCAAGCGAAGCCAAGTCATGCTTGATTACGAAGATGCGTTTGAAGGTTTGGGGAGGTTGTTCACCCATACCACATCTGATTACAAGATCGAGTTTCTCCAGTTATGGAGGCTCCACGGAGAGTACCCCACAATTTACAGGCGCGCCTCAAAGAGAAACTCTGACATTGTGGCTAGGGGCGTAATATCTCGGGTTGACGCTCCTCCGGATTGGGTACATAATTTGGTTATCGTCGAAAAAAAAAAAAGTAAAACTGTAAAACTTAAGCATCACCAGATGCCAACCACTGATGATGTAATCAGCCAACTGGGAGGTAAAAAGTTTTTCTCAATCTTTGACCAGAAAGATTCGTTCTGGCAGGTGGTGCTTGATTCGGACAGTGCTTTGAAGTGTACTTTCAATACCCCCATTTGGCCTTTATTCCGCAAGTAAGGTGCTGCATAATAAGAATGAGTGCACGTTTGGAGATATTGAAGGTGTACACTTTATCGCTGACGATATGATCATCGCAGGCACTGATGAAGCTCAGCACGATGAGAGAGTGAGGAAACTCCTTGACTGGGCCAAAGCTAGTGGAGTGAAATTTAACAACCAGAATATCAAATAGAAGGTATCAGAGGTCAGGTTTATGGGACACGTTGTCTCTGCTGACTGCTTAAAGGCAGACCGAGAGAAGGTCCAAGCAATTGTGGATATGCCATCGCCCACAAGCAAAGCTGAGTTACAGCGAGCGCTGAGTGTGATCAACTACTTATGACATTTCATTCCTGACATGTCGGTAATCACAACCCCGCTTCAGCATTTGCTCAAGAAAGATTCATATTGGCAATGGCAGCCAGAGCAGGTAGCGGCATTCAGTCGGCTAAAATAAGCCATAGTAGCGGCCATTTGAGGTAAGGGAGGGGATGGAGGGGGAACATACACCAGAAACAGATTTGATTAAACGCCACCAGGATTTTCAGGAGGGAGAGAGGTTTGAGAGTTCAGACTTGAGATGAGAAAGATGTTGTTTTCTGGCTCTCCTGAGGGTAGATACACACTTGTTCTGAGTTTTATGGAAGGAACTGAGATTGCCCTCAGTTGGGTTTGCTTTCCATGAGGCAAAGGCAAGTTGTTTCAGGACAACTACCTCACCACAAGCTTCAGTAAACCAAGTGCGGGAGGAAGGGTAGGACAATTGAAGACAAGAGGGGATAAATCTGTGCATGAGGGAGAGCAAGTTTCTTTGAAAGAATTCCCAGGATGAGTTGATGTTTGAGAAAGTAGTGATAGGAGACCAGTCTGTAAGTTTGATGGCTGCTTGGAGACCCTGCCAGTCGACTTGAGTGAAATGCCAGACTCGACGGCGGTGAGGTGGTTCTCTAATAACAGTCAGAGAGATGTCCACTTTGACAAGGACGTGGTCAGAAGAACCGATTGGAGCGGAGGAAGAGCAGCAGATATTGTCAGGGAAATTTGTCAAAATCAGATCCAGAAGAGTTGGAGTACCATTGGTTGAGATCCGGGTCGGGAAGTTGACCGATTGAGTCAGTCCCAATGAGTCGCAGAAAGCTTTTGCTGAGGTGCCATTGCAGGTGAGAGAGGTACCCACACCGAGCCAACTGGCATGATGACAACTGGCAGGACTAACATCCTCTCCCAGCCACGTACATCCCTTCGTTATCTCTCTGCAACATTCCAATCTGATCTGCTCCTCCCACGCCCTCTTCCTCTTCACACATCTCACGTCACACCCATCAACCTCTGCCTCCGGGACGTGGCCTGCTCACATGAAACGCAGGAAGGCGGGGCCTCTGCTCCCTCAGCACATTTTGCTTGTTTGTTATTGTGGTTTTGGTCATAAAAACACATGGAAAAGTCACAGGGGGGGCAATTACATACTGGGGAAGTTATCCTTGATCCCTACCTAATTAACACAGCACCACCCCCACCCACCCCCCCCCCCCGTGTGGTGACAAGCAACACTTAAGTTCTCAGTCTCCCTACTTAATTTCATCAAGATGTCTCCTACATATCTACGGACCAAACAACTCTATTCAATCCTATCTTTTTTTTTATGAAATCCCTTCATCTTCCCCACAAACATAACAATATTAATGTAACCTCAAAACATAAAAAAATTATCACACCTTAAAACATATAAAATGATAGTTCATTCATGTCCACACATCATCAGGTTGCAAAAAGCATGAAGAAAAGGGGATTTCAAAAATTTTGCAGTGGTCATCTTGGATTTCTGTCTTTTACACAAATTGCTCAAGGGTGAGAACTTGATCTCTACCTGGATATCATTAGTGGGATGCCAAGGATGAATAATCAAGAGAAAAAAAAAACTATAACCTGTTGAAAAGGAGTCGGGGTGAAAATCCCTGTTTGGCTGTCGGACTAATCACAGTGGGTTACAAAATGTAAAATGTTCACCTGGTGGAGGTATGCACTCTATTTAGTGCTGTTCTAGTTTTTTTATATTTTTATCGATTCGAGTCATTTTCTAAGTTAAGCTGGGAATTCTGCTAGTTTGGGCCTGTTTGCATTCTCATACTGAATGAACTCCTTGGGCTCATGATGTGAGGAAGCCAGATTCAAATCCCATATGGAACACGTTTGTCTACTAATGTCCTTGGAATTCATGTAAAAGTACCTTGATATCTACCAATGTCCTTGTTCTGATATATGTGCAAGCCCCTCCATGAGGCTTTGATATCAATATACAGGATGGCCCAATAGGCAGGAGCCAAATTGCATTTGTACTTTATGCCTTTTGGTTTCATCGCGTGGGGACATCTCAAGTCAGTCATCTATGTTGACAATCCCAGAAATATAACAATTGAAGCGGGAAAAAAAAAATCACACCTGAGTTTGCAAATATCAGTTTCAAAATTATCAGAAACGTCCAAACATCATGTGTGTACGTAGAATCGAAAAGTACCTGCAAGTTAACAATTCCAACAAATACTGTAATTTACTCTATCAGTTGTATTGCGACATTATAATCATTGAATAAGTAAATTATCTTGAGTATCAAAAAGCATTTTCTTTAGTCCTTACATATATTTTTTACTTGATACAATATTACCCCTTTGGGCTACCCTGTATAAAACCATGGAGCAGATCAGGCAAGTGTAGCTCTTGAAAGTGGAGAAGATGTGCTGCGGCAGTTTAACCTTGAAGCACATTTATGTGTCGTGGGAATTGTCACTTTGAATGATCTCACGTGAGCTGGGCATTCTGCTGAACATAGCTCATTCATTGTTGTTTGAATACCCACAGGTTTCGTTAATATCTGAAGGATTGCCAGCTTGTGATGAAGGGTGAAAACAGAAAACAAATGTTGTGTTGTTGATGATATGACGAGCGAGCAAAGCCAGGGTCGTTGCTTTGGCAAGCTTTGAAAGGGTTACTGTCGTGAGTTGCTCAAGCCACCTCATTAAGCAAAGAAGAACCACAAGCTTGAAAAGAAGAAAAAAAAACAACAACTTAGAATCAAATGAATGTCAAAGCACAGCTGGAGAAAGCAAGTAAAATAAATAAATTGATAGGTATAACCCAAAAACTTGTAAAAGCGAGAGATATAAAGATAATTCTGCTTTTCTTTGTCTTGTGTTATCACATACTTTTTTGTTTCATGTTTTCTTTTCAATGACATTTCCTGTAAACTTTTTTGTAAATGTAAATTTCTTGTCATTTGGAAAAAAAAGCAAATATTTTATATACTGCTGCTGCTTCAAACCGAATACAAAAGGGAAATGCAAAGTTTATCTCTAAGTATTATATTTTCGTCGTAAGTATTTTCCCAGAAATACTTTTTTTTTCCAATGCAACTTCACACAGGTTCTTCCTGTTTAGTTAAATGGGAAGCAAGTACGTATGTATATATATATATATATATATATATATATATATATATATATATATATATATATATATATATATATATATATATATATATATATATATATATGTCTATATAGTGGTATACTGTGTCGGAGTGGCGACCCGTCCAGGATTGTGCCCAATAGCCAACGAGACTGCTTAGGCAGCACCAACGCTCTGCACAGAGTATGGTCCCAATAGATGGATGGATATATACATATATGTAGATATATTCCCAGAAATACTTTTTTTTTTCCAATGAAACTTCACACAGGTTCTTCCTGTTTCATTAAATGGAAGTAAATATATATATATATATATATATATATATATATATATATATATATATATATATATATATATATATATATATATATATATAGTTGCGAATTTGCGCCTGCCGGCGTGCGAGCGGCCACGTAACTCGAATCGCGGCACGTCGCCCACCGGACGGACAATTCCGTCGTGACCCTCTCGGACCAACGCCGGGAACTAGTCATGGGTGGGCCTTTCGGCCTCACCACGATCGTGCCAATCAGCCCCCCCGCGTGGCATAGGGTTGTTCGCCAAATTCGACCTACCTTAGTACCCACACGGAGGGTAGACCGGGCGATCGCACCTCGCCGCAGGTCGACTTCGGACACGGGCCACTTTAAGCGACCCGTTCCGTACTATCGGGATAACCGAGCGGTGTTATCGTCAATCTCGACGGTTCCGACTAATTGTCGGGCGTATTTAGCCCACTACCAACCCTTTACGTGAAGCAAGATGGAGATTCAATTGAAGAAAAGACGAAGCGAAACGGGAAAAACAGTTCAACATGAGGCACATTTATTCCGCGGCACACGAAAAGCACACATATACAATTACAACAATTATGCACCAAAAGCAAATGTAAAAGAAACACAACAATTATGCACCAAAAGCAAATGTAACAAAAGAAACACAATGCAGATCTACTACCGACTACGCGAGCACACGGCAACACTTACACAGTTTTACTTTACAGACGGCGCCGACAACACATATACTCAAAAGCAAAAGAAAAGGGCCACCCTCGACGACAAGGGGGCAGACGGGCCTGGGGCCGAGACCGCGTGGAGCCTACCCGTCTTGTGATGAGCCGCAAAATGGCGGCGGTGCCCCGACTCCGCGCTCCTCCGCGGGTTTCTTTGGCACTGCTTGGAATGGGGTGGGAACGGGGCCCCCTTTTTGCACTATCTCAGCGCGGGGGGGGGGGGGTTGTTGATGCTCTGGGGAAAGAGGATAGCTGGCTTGCTTGGGTCCCGCGACGAGCGACTCCACTGGGCCCTCGACCGCGTTCCCGGCTTCTCCTCTCTGCAGCTCCCCGACAGACTCCGAACCCCGACAGACCGACTCTGCTCCAGACCCGTCTTGACTGCTGCTGCCACACTTCTTCTTCTTACTATTATAATTCACCGTCTGTCTGTCTGTCTGTTCCCATGTACCGCAAAAACGGCTGAACCAATCGCAACTATTTTCTGCATGTGTAATCCTGGGACCCCTTGGAGTAAAATAGGCATAAACATAATAACATGACCCTCTTGACGGCTCCCGTCGGGAGCGGGTGCTTCTAGTATGAATAACCAAAATAATCTCCAGATTTGAAAGTATCAGCAGTTCCGACTCCCCCCAAAAAAGTGTTGATTTGTCCAATTCGGACATTGCACGGACATTTATGGGTGCATATTTGTTTCCATAGTAATCGCTTGTCAAGCCAGGCATTCCGTTTGAGTGCTTAAGCCACTTACAGAGATGTCCAGTTCAGTTGGTGTCCTGATCGGGATGTGCAGTCGACAGTTACTACAAGGTAAATTACGGATACAGCACACAAGGACGTGGTACATTTGGATCTGTACGGATCTGTACAGATCGGGTAGATTTGGATCTGTACGGACTCTCCGTGAGTGTGTGGAGATGCCATGCCTGTTACGGTTGCCGTGGTGGCAAAGTTTCATCCCTTCTCTTATGGAGGTTTTCTGAGGTTTTCCTTTGCCCTCATGCCTGTTTCTAAAGCATTTGGTTATCAGATTTGCTTTACAAAGGTTATATGTTTCTCTTTGTGAGTTTCAAAGCAAAATATATTTGATAATGCCCGATTTCTGAGCCGTTTTCAGAATTAACATGTTTTCTAAATTCCTGAGCCAATTTTTTTCCACCCATCACATGCAGCTGTTTATAAAGAATAATGTTAGTGATCATCTCCCTGAAATGTCTAAAACTCTAAATAAATGTAATGTTGTTTTTTTGGTGAAAGTTACCGTCGAAGATCCTCGCAATGTCAAATATTTCCTCTTTCAGCATTTGTAATTGGTGTTGCCAGCCCAAAGTGTGAATGAATAAAGTCATTGTTCTTCACTCATAAAATATTATTTGAACTTTGGTAAAATGCTGCGGTTGAGAATATTCCATTGAAAACATGATTCACCATGTGTTCTGTGACATTTGCTTTCTGCAAAACATCATACATATGCCTTCTGTTGGTATTGGTTTGTGAAATTGTTTTATTGTTTTTGATTAAAACTTTGTAGCAACCTGGAAATGTTGCATAAGTTCCAGGAAGACTTAAGTACATCAATTAGTACATGATGAAACGTAACTTTAGATATTTTTTATTTAGTTCACAAATTTATTGAATATAGTGCATGGCTTTTTGTGTGGACGCATTGTGGGAGCTGCCGAGGTTCTGTGAGCAGCACCAGTCATTGCAACTTTGTTCTTTGTCAACACTGAGAACGTACTGCAGTATGATTCACTCCCTTGATCTGTGTAACTGTCTTGACCACCCTGGGGAACCTTGGAGGGGCTGTTGTGCTCTTTTCTGATTGGCTGTACTTGGGCCGTGCCTACATTGTTTAGACTGTTTCACTCCTTTCTCAGTAAAAGGAAAGCAGTTATTTTGATTTTGAACTAAGGGAATAGTTACTCTTTCACAGATGAAAAGCTTTTTCTCTTTTATCCTGCTTGTTCAATCATTTCCCCCACTCGTCCCTGTTTCATATATAGGGCTTGCATAAGAGTGGGTTTTTTTTTTTGAGAATTTCATTGTTATATTTTCTCCCGTGTGTGCACGTCAGTATTTGTATTAAAGATTCTCTTTTGTATGCTGAACCATTGTGGAACTTGAGTTCTTTTCCACCACACCACTCGAGGTTTCTGGGTTGTTATAAAGTAAGTACTGCAGTTGGTAATCACACTGACTCCAACACACTGGTAATCACATTGACTGCAGTCAGGTCAGGTTCGATCTGTGACCTGCTACAGTAACCATGTAAACCTGTACTAACCTGTTCCATGGTCGGGTTGTCGGCGACTAAACCGTCTCCCCCACCAGGTTTTCTGGTGAGGAGGGTGTTTGGATATGGACACCCAGCAGGATTAAAAACAAAACCTGTCAAAGGGCGGAGGAACTCCTTGTGAGCCAACGGCCATCCATATCTAGTGCCCAACTGTGTCTGCGGACGTCCTCCTGCAGTTGGGTTACTTCTTATTAGGAGGTTGGTGGCAGGATTTGCACTCCGGCTACCGTAAAACCCTTCATTCTGCAAAACGCAAAAAAATCTGAAAACCCACTCCGTGGGAGTACCTCCTGTGCAGCTTCCCTTCGCAGGGCAGCTCACCGGATGACGGGATTGGGGCAAAGCCTTCGGGACCACCAATCTTTGATAGAAGGGAAACCACGGGGTAACATCCCTGGGTCAGATTGCGGGAGAGTGTGTCAGAGTGGTGCTGAGGTGTCGTCCACCAGACGGCGGTCTACTTGGGTTAACCCGAGGCGGTCCCTTCGGGTGGGTGCCTGGAATGTCCTATCCCTAAGAAAGGATGATCACCTGTCTCTGTTATCAACTGAGCTCAAGCGTTTGGACATCGGGATTGCAGCTCTCTCTGAGGTTCAGAGACCGGATTGCGGCGAGATAATGGTGGGTGGTTACACCTACTATTGGTCTGGTCGCTCTGATGGTTACCATACCCAAGGAGTTGCTGTAGCTGTGTCCAATAAGCTGACCCCAATGATAATTGAGGTAACACCGGTCAACGAGCGTATTATGAGATTAAGGATTCGTCACTCCTTAGGTGTCATTTCCTGGGTCTCTGTTTATGCTCCGACTGAGGCGAGTGATCTCACCGTGAAGGATGCATTCTATGCCACACTCGAGTCTCTGGTTGAACAGTGCCCCAGACGAGATACACTTCTAGTCTTGGGGGATTTCAATGCATCGACTGGAACTGATAGGGATGGTTATGAGGTGTGTGTTGGTCCCCATGGGTCAGGAACTATGAACCAGAATAGCACTAAGTTCCTTGACTTTGCAAGAAGTCATGGACTTAGGGTGGCTGGTTCATGGTTTCAGCGCCCACAAGCTCATTGCTGGACTTGGTATTCCAACGCTGGCGGTGTGGCAAAGGAGATTGACCATGTCCTCATTGATGGTCGTTGGAGGATGATCCAGAACTGCAGGGTCTACCGGAGTGCTCAGTTCCTCAATACTGACCACAGGCTTGTTGTAGCAACTCTAAAGCTGCACCTTAAATCCTGGAGAATGGTACCATCCCAGCCGAGGCTGGATGTTGCCAAGCTCAGGGATGAGAGAGTAGCTGAGGAGTTTGCGAACAGGCTGAGTGGACACTTGGGGGGTCTGGGTGCTTTGGGGGGTCCTGAAGAGTTGTGGAGCGCCTTCAAGACCACTGTCCTTGATGTTGCCGGTGGATGCCTTGGAGCTCACCGCAGGGCAAGAAGAATTTTGTCTCTCAAGGGACACTGGATACCATTGACCAGAGTCGCAGGGCCAGGCTGAATGGCAGAGCTGAGCTGTTCAGGGAGCTGAAGCGTAAAACTGTGTGCACTGAGGGTGGACAAGGAGGCCTATGTGCGAGGAATCTGTGAGGGGGTAGAGCATCACCTCTGGACAGGTGATTCTCGTCCCGCTTACAGGGGAATTCGCGCATTACGTTCATCCAAGCCCATCCCTCGGAGCACTGCAGTTCGAGCAGAGAGTGGTAGGCTCTTGACAGAGGAGTCTGAAGTGAAGGCCCGCTGGGCCGGTTACTTTGAGCGGTTGTACCAGGCTGATCCCCCAGCTGTCGAGTTGGACGTCAAGGATGTTACAATGATGAAATCCCTGTTGCTGACCCTCGAATCAACTGTGGTCCACCTTCGCTTGTGGAAACACGGGCTGCGGTGAACCAGTTGAAACGGGGCAAAGCTCCAGGGATCTGTGGCATCCATGCCGAACTTCTCAAGGCTGGTGGAAATGCTGCACTCGTGTCGTTGCATGCAGTTTTGTGCTCTGCCTGGAACACAGGCATCATCCCAACTGACTGGAAGAGGGACCTTGTTGTCCCTCTCTGGAAAGGGAAGGGTGATCGCCAAGACTGCAACAACTACCGAGGGGTGACGCTGCTCTCAGTGCCAGGCAAGGTCTTTGCTCGGATAATTCTTGATAGGGTTCGCCACCATCTGCTTGAGCACCAGCGTCCAGAGCAGTCAGGCTTTACACCAAAGAGGTCAACGATTGACCGTATCCTTGCCCTTCGTGTCCTCACCGAACGCAGATGAGAGTTTTGGCAGGGGCTGCTTGCAGCCTATGTTGATCTCTGTAAAGCGTTCGATTCAGTGAATCGGGATGTCCTCTGGAGGATTCTTGGTCTTCGTGGGGTGCCACCAAAACTGATCGATCTGATGTCTGAACTCTACTCTGGTACTGAGAGTGCTGTGAAGTGTGGTGGTACCATCTCTGACTTATTTCCAGTTGTCACTGGAGTTCGTCAGGGATGTGTACTTGCCCCCACACATTTCAGCACTTGTATGGACTGGATTTTAGGGAGGATGTCGGAGAGATCAAGTTGCGGTGCATCGTTTGGGAATGTCAAGATCTCGGACCTTGATTTTGCAGATGTTGCAGTCATCTTTGCGGAGACTTTAGACATCCTTTTGGGGGCCCTCGAGGTGCTGAATGAGGAGTCGGAGCCACTGGGATTACGGGTTTCTTGGGTCAAAACTAAGATCCAGGCTTTCGGTGACATCTTGGATGCTGCTGTCCTGTCTGTGTCTGTTTGTGGTGAGGATGTTGAGGTCGTGGAGAGATTCACTTACCTTGGCAGTGATATTCATGTCTCTGCTGGCTGCGAGTCAGAGGTCAATAGACGTCTGGGTCGGGCCTGGGGAGTCATGGATTCACTGGATCATGGGGTGTGGCGCTGCCGGTACCTGTGCGGGAGGACGAAAATCCGAGTCTTCAGGTCCTTGGTACTTCCAGTCTTGCTCTATGGATGCGAGACTTGGACTCTGACCAAGGATCTGAGACTGAGACTTTATTCCTTTGGTACCAGGTCTCTTCGGAGAATCCTTGGCTATCGCTGGTCGGATTTTGTGTCCAACAAGCGGTTGCTGAGAGAGACTCGGATGAGATTTGTTACCTGCATAGTCTGTGAGCATCAGTTGCGGCTGTATAGACATGTGGCTCGTTTTCCTGACGCTGATCCTGCTCACCAGATTCTCTCAGCGAGAGAGTCTCATGAGTGGAGGAGGCCAGTGGGCCGACCACGTGCCTCGTGGTTGCAGCAGGTTGACCATCATCTCAAGGAGATGGGGATGGGCCTGGCATCTGCCTGGGGGATGGCCAGACGGAGGCCCCTGGAGTACCGGCGGAAAGTGGACGCAGCGACGCGCTGTTCTGACACATGCTCCCATACCTGACCTGACCTGACTCGAACCTGGCGATTCCCGAAACATTTCTGTGTGTGTGTATATGTGTGTCCATATATATATATATATATATATATATATATATATATATATATATATATATATATATATATATATATATATATATATATATATATATATATATATATATATATATATATATAGGAGTTTATGTTGTTGTCTGCTATCTCCACACGTAGGTGGGGTTGATCTGGAAGTGAAGCAGAGACCGACTCGTGTGTGTGTGTGTGTGTGTGTGTGTGTGTGTGTGTGTGGCAATGATTGGTATCTACGTATGTGGGTTTCAGAATGTGGAATGGAGTCCTCCCAGGGTGGGCTCAAAGTATCCACCTTCATTTCAGTAAGGGGTCACGATTCATGGACCAAGCTGTGAAGTTTTCTATTTTCAAAGTTTCGTGCCGAGGGCTCTCTAGAGGATCGTTGTGAAGCCCCAGACAGCTTCCTAATGTAGTTTGTTTGTAATAATATTCCCAGGGATGGTTTTTAGCTCACCTGTAAAGTAGTTCCGGGAGCTTATGGGATGGCGCGTCATCCATCCGTCCGTCCAGAAATGCTTGCAACTTCTCAGAAATTACACATACAATTTCAATGAAGTTTGACGACCACCTTCATCACCGGTTATGGCATAAAAAAACAAACAAACGTGGTCTGAAGGGGTCAACAGATGGAGTTTACGGGGGTTTGGGGGGGGGGAGTGGGTTAACTCCCCAAAGAGGTATTTGCTTTCATCTCAAACGATACACACAATTTCGATGAAACTTCACGACAACCTTCATCACCCATGATGTACCAAAGTTTGTTCATGACATGAGAAAAATCTGGCATAAGGGGATTTAAGGGGGTTGCCCTCAAAAAATATGTATTTGCTTTCTTCTCCAAAACTACACATACAATTCCAATGAAACTTGACCACCAACTTCACCACCTGTGATGTACCAAAGTTTATTCATGACATTAAAAAAATTGGTGTCTAAGGGTTTCTGCGGGAGAGTTGCCCCCCAAAATATGTATTTGCTTTCTTTTCTGAAGCCACACACACAATTTCGATGAAACTTGACCACAAGCTTTATCACCTGTGATGTACCAAGGTTTGTTCATGGCATTAAAAAAATATCCATAGGTATTTACTTTCTTCTCCATGATATATTTTGTGGGTTATCCATGCCTACCAGTGGTTGCCTGGTTATCTTATCCAGCCACTACCAGGTGAGCGCCCAGGGGTACTGCCACTATATTTAATATCTCTGTGAGGTTGTTTATCATCATTCCTGTAGGTCCAGCTATCACTGGTACAACTTTGACATTCTTCAGCTTCCAGGATCTTCTCATTTCATTCTTGAGGTCTTGATATTTGGTCATTTTGTTGATTTCTGCATCGTTTAGTCCAAAATCACTGCTATTAACACCTCAATCAGTAATGCCTTCTCTTTTTTTGTACTTGAGTATATGTGGTCGCAATGCTTTGTTTTCGATGTTCACACTCAATGGGATCATTAGGTCATATGTGAGCGTTATCTACTTTCATGTTTTCAGCAATTACTTTTGGTTCATGTTCCCACAATTTTTTTGGAACTGGGCCATCAAAGTTTTTGCAGATGTGCCAGCAGATTACTTCACAAACTCTGTTGTGTTGTTTTCAAACTACATATATATCATTGTGTGTGTGTGTGTGTGTGTGTGTGTGTGTGTGTGTGTGTGTGTGTGTGTGTGTGTGTGTGTGTGTGTGTGTGTGTGTGCGCGCGCGCGCACGTGTGTATGATGACAAATAATGTTGGGTGATGCAAAAGTTTGATTTATTCCCAAGATATTCATACTTTTTTAAAATTGATCAATTCATCAGTGATAATAGTCATATATGTTTATTATTGGAAATTAACAGCCTTTATAAATGTGCGTGAAAGAAACTCTTTCAGTAAATAACAAGGACAGTGTCCTTTTATAGTATTAGTCAATACTTTGTGTGTCCACCCTTTGCCTTCTTGAGTGCCATCACTCTTTTACCTATGCTTCCTGCACACCACTGAAACACTCTTGCAGGAATATTGTGCCAAATATCCTGTCGTACATTCCATGGACCTGTAAGGTGACTTGGGTTCCTCTTGAACTTATTTGTTTCCAAGTAATCCCACATGGCCTTGATGGGACTCATGTCCTGACTCTTGGGTGGCCATTATAATAATTGGAGCATACTCGCTTAACCTTTCTCTCCATCTACTGTTTTAATATATTGGAAGTGTGTTTTGGATCATCATCCTGTTAGAAAATGAATCCTCTTCTGATTAAACGATCTCCACTATGAACTGCATGGCATTGCATTATCTGATTGTACTTCTCATTGTTCACATCCCATTGATTTAATCAAGTTGTCTGATACCAAAAGCTGAGACACATCCATACACAGTGAGATCCTCCCCCATGTTTAACAACAGGCTGCAAACAATGTGCCGTAACGTTTCACCTGATTCTGTGGACTCAGCAATGGCTTCTTTGCTGCAACTCTGCCATGGAGACCTGCTGCAATCAGCCTTCTGTGCACAATGTTGGGTGAGATGTTAATGTACAAACTTGCTCCCATTACATTTGTCAATAGCTGACGATTTTCTTCTTTCACATAAGCTGAACAACTTCAAGTGCATGTCTTGTCTTGGGGAGGTTCTTCTGGTTTTTCCTGGACTTTTTTTGTCTTATACTGAGCCAGTTTATTTCAGGCATTCTAAAGTGTACCTCACACCATTTTTGGAGATCTTCAGCTTTTCTGCAACTTTCTTCATAGTGGGCCCTGCTTCTCACAAAGTTCGGATCTTCACACGCTATTCTGTTGAAAGTTGCTTTCTTGGCGCCATTCTGAATCACTGATAAATTACTATAATTGTGTGTTCCATTCGTCCATATAATCTCCATCCTCTTCTCCACCCCCCAAAGTATCTTTAATGTCGTGGATGTGGCTATGTAAACCTTGTTAGCTGATGCAGAGTGTCTTTCCTTATGCTGGTTTCATTTTTGGGAATAAGTGGAAGATGGTGGACCCAAATTTGCTGAATATTATGGGTGAAGATAATAAAAGATCCAAGACATTGCATTTCACATATAATAGCATTGTCAGGGAGGAGGATGTCATTATTCAAAAGATCTTGACACATTTTGTGCACAAATGATCATGTTCAACCCTATGGTAATCGTTCTCATTCACTGTCACACCTGATGGAACTGTTCAGTTCATCAAAATATCAATGTGGTTGCAAAAAGAATGTGTAAGGTGGTTTCATAGATGGGAGAAATGTGAGGAATAAAATGGTTGAGGTGTGCAATCAGACTGGATTTTGGAAGTTGAACCAGTGGGAGGGGGTTACTGGAAGAATGCATGCATCCTGGAGTTGGAGGACTGAGTGAGCAATGTTGGAGAAAAGATGGGAGAACATGCCTGCAACATGATAGTAACAGACCTTGTGCTTCAACATCATTATGGAAGAGTCCAATAATTTTGAGAGCTTTAGATTCCACATAATACAAGAGAGACAGATGTGATGCAGAGAAAACTAGTCAATTGGGCTACAGCCAAAGGCCTTATAGACTGGGAGTCACTTAGATCTTCCAAGGAAAGGCTTTGATCAACATCAACAGAGGATGCACGGTAGAGTCTGTTGTTGGCTTTGGAATGTGGTTTTCCCAAGGAAGATCAGGCTGTTTTCTTATATTGTTGTTTCATTCCTAGTTTTCTCTTGTTCTTTCAGCCCTCTTCTTGTTGTGTTTGAGCTTGCATCCAGCCTGCTCTTCACTGCAGATTTGTCACACCCTCTATGTCCCCTTACCCTTACTCTCTCATTCTTATTCTCGCCCATTCTTCCTCCAATTGTCCCTCTAACGTGTCCCAAAACCATGCTTTTGGTGTGTTTCTCTGCTTTCCACTGTGAATCTTTCAGTTCTCTGTTATAACTGTTCGACGAGCCTCAACTTTGAATATCATGCTACACATAATGTGGCTTGTGTGTAATTGTATGTCTGTTTGTTTGACTTGTATACATTCCGAAATTGCTAGATGGAATGAGTTTAAATTTGTTGGTTGTACTTGAGGTGTGCAAAGGAAGGTTTTAGGGGAAGTGGAGAGCAGGGGGAGACGCAAATGTGTATCATGTAGTGCTGCTCCCAGTAGGAGCAGTACTATCTCTGTATGAAAATTTTATAGAATCAAAAACTACTTGAATAATTTACATACGTGCTCTGTATTTTATGTACACCTAAACTTCTGGATTAAATAAGTTGAAAAGTGATGGTTGTACTGTGGGTGTGTATTGGAACGTTCTACTCAGTTGGGATGGCCACCTCCAACTTAGGTTTTTACTTTTTTGTTAAAGTGGGAAATTATAAGTGGGTGAATTATGATAGCTGGTAATGCACTGCTGGCCATAACGAGAAAACGATGCATTTTTGCGAAAAATAAATAAATAAATAAAACTCCCAAAAGTTGTAGAAATCATTCTAAAATAAGCCATTTCTCTGTGTTATTGTATAATGAAAACTATCATCAGAGATGCAGGGGGAATGCCTTGAAACATACGTGTCTGTGGGACGAACTGTGATGAAATTGGTGAGGAATCCCGTGTTTTTTTGTCGAATCAAAACATTAGTGAAAAGAGGGGAAAGGAGTAATTACAAAAAGGGATGAACAGTGGCTGGAAGGATAGCCCAGAGGTATACACACTTGCCTCTGAGTTATCTCGCAAACATCCGTGGCTGTGGGACGAAATATGATTAAACTTGGTGGTTGTACTCAGGGTGTGTATGGGAATGTAATACTAAGTTGGGACGGCCACCTCCCAACTTAAAGTGTCCCTCACCCACTTGCTGCTCGCTTTAGAAGTGGGTTTTTCTAGTAACCAAAAGGAAATAGAGCACAACCAACCAACAATTGCACTAAGTACTACCCCACCAATCTTGTGAGAAATAGAATAGACTACACCTAGTTTCAGGCAATGTTTAATCCATAACCTATGGACTTATGATGGTTCTATCCATCCGGAGTAAACAATTCTAACTTTAAACTGGGTTTTTTCAAGATAAAACAACAGAACCTGTTCAGTAACTTTAGAATCACATAGGAGTCGTATGTTATTTTCAATGACATCTTTTATTTGTTACATATCCAACACAGTGGTTTTATATACAAACTGACCAGGCAGTTGCAATGGTGCAAGAACCTTGCCAATGAAGTCCAGCCGACCTCACATCAGACTTTACATATATGGAAAGTCAGCCTTGTCAATTTAACCTCCCACAGCCGATTACTTTACTGAAACTTCTGCCAAAGATACATGGAATGATGTGACAGAAAAAAATACCAATAATTACTGACTCAAAACTTCGAATCAAAATATTAGTGAAAAGAGGGGAAAGGAGTAATTACAAAAAGAGATGGATAGTGGCTGGCAGGATAGCCCAGAGGTATGCACACTCGCCTCTGAGTTATCTCACAAGTGCTTAACTATTGGCCCAGCCATAACTTGTCACCCTGGAGTTTTGCATGCAGGGTGAGGCATCAATGTATGCACCATCCCTCAGATGGACTTGAAACTTGGTGTCTCATCTTTTGGCATTAGTTGGTGGATGCTTAAGATCCACGGTGTCCTTCACGAAGAGCAGGCAAACTATCGCCGACACCCTGGCCAAATTCCTGCTCTTACCTACAGAGGGCACTGCATCAACGGCACAGCCGTGCACCCCAAGGAAATAATGAAAATAAAGCGAAGTGCTGCATATAAAAAAGAAGAAGAAGATATGTAATGAAGATGCAAAATAATCTCTCGGGATCAGGTTTCAGATATTGTTGGCCTCGTGATAAGTAGTGTTCATATATATTACTCTGAGAATGCCTTTACTTGTCACATTTTGAAGTTTGTCCCTTAACAAACAAGTAAAAAAAAAAGACTTAAAACATCATAGCCTCCGTTGTTTTGGTAATATTGCTGCGTGGAGTTAAAGGGCGAGCCCATATGTATGTACAACTAAAATGGCCGCCAGTCTACCAGTCAGCTCTTTTTGATCAGATCGCAAAATAAAGTGAGGGGCGCGTGTATGCCAACATGTACTGTGCTTGTGCCACGTTTGAACAAAATCGGACCATGCATGTCTGAGAAATGCTTGGGGACACATTTAACTAACAAAACTGGCCACCAGTCAGCCATCTTGTATCTGATGTCGAAAAAGAATGAAGTGCATATGTATTCCATCATGTGTTGTCTTTCTGATAAGTACAAATAAAATCAGTCCATACATGTCTGAGATATGGTTGTGGACGCACGCAGGCACACCAAAATGGAGACCAAATCCATAAGCCCCCCCCCCCCCCAGTTTCGGACAAAGTCCAAAGGGAGCTAATAATGTAATTGAATTAACTTTCCTGTAAATTTTTGTAAATTCCTGTAAATTCCTAAGACCTCCAAAATCACCACAAACAAGCATTTTTGAAACCATGTGCTGTGTTTCAGGCAATGTGCAGAAACTGCACAACACAAGCATTTTCCCAAAACTCCATTGTAGTTGTTTCAGTATTTTGTGTAGGAACATAGAAGGTGCCTCAGCAAGGGCATGTACAATCTAACAATCTGAGCTTTGGGATTACAGCACAGGATAAAATATCTAAAGTGAATCGATTCTGAGAAATACTATTTTTTTTTTTTTATCAGTTTGTATATGCTCATTATTACAAGCAGGATAATTCTTCCCCCAGAGATAAAGCCATGAAATGTAGGCCCATATTGAGCAATGAAGAGATGATATTAATAAAATCAGAAACCCTCAAAAACAAAAGTTCTGTCCAGTTGTCTCATAAATATCGATTTTTATATCAGACTTGCCTTTGAATACGGCATTCCTGCTACCGTAGTGCTGTACACAAATCATTAAGAACAAAATGGCAGATAATTGGCATGCAACGTGAATGTAGAACTTTTTTTTCTCTGTCTATGTCTCTCTCTCATTACTTCGTGCTTTACTGTTACACATGTAGAAGGCCAAAAATGGATCTGCAGCCAGTATGAAGTTTAACCTTAATAACGTATAAATGCTTCCTCTGTAAGACTGAAAGGTGGAATAAAACGATGTTTCCACATCCAAATCTTGCTTTGTGACTCCTCTGATGTCTGCCTGAACAGTTGTATCTTATTGTTCTACGGGACTGCAGTTAAGCACATGACAACAACAGTTAAAGTGCTCAAAAACATCTCAAGAAGGCATCACGGTACAAGGAAGAACTAACTATCAGAAGAGAAAAAAAAGTTGCCAAAAGAGGTGCTGATGAATGTGAAATGGTGTTATAAAGAAACAAAAAGGAGAATGAGATAAGGGAGGAGGCTTGAAGGACAGCTAATGCTGCATGACACACGTTAAGAATATCATGCACAATGAAAGCAGACAGCTGCTTTGTCCTGACCGACCTCCCAGTTTACTCAACAAGAACGTGCATTCCAGATCCATGACACCCTCCCTCCAACGTCTAAAGGAATTCCTCTTGCAATGACTCAGCCCATCTGCAGGGGGAGACATGAGAATACAAATCACTCATGAATGCCACGTGGTTCAAAGCACACCACACTGCAGTTATTTTGTCAATTTGGGAATATTCTTCATTTCGGCATTATAGGGTCAGTAGCAAAATCAACTGAAAAATGTAATTCCATGAAATGCAATGAACTCAACAACAGTGGCTCAGACAACCTGCCATCAATGGTAGCATACAGTAGTAATATAAATGTTAAAGGTTAATTTATATGCTCCTCCTCCTTCATATGCAGCATGAGGCTGCAGGTAGCATCATTGGCTGAGGGTGCAGCTGTGCCGCTGATGCAATGCCCCTATTACCAGTACATTTGTACTCATTTCGCTTACCTAGGAAAGATGACAGGTTGAGTCAACCCCACCTGGTGTTAATTCAATGGCTGACACAGACTCAAACTCAGGACCCTAAGCTGCCGAGCCGGCCACCCTAACCACGAAGCCAACACTTGGCTTAATTTATATGTGAGAGAATATGAAGGTCAGATCAGCACCACAGACATACAGAACAAACCATAATAAAAGCAGACATGTATCATCAAGTGGATTACAAAGTAGAAAATCACAAACTAGCTTGGGACAACCAGCAATTATGATGCAAGCTTATAGTAACTGAAAATGACAAATTAGATGAGAAACTCCGAAGTAATTCTGCTACATGAAAGAGACCGACAACCACAGAAAGGGGGAACCATGTTCTCGAGGGACAATATTAATACGAGTTCTGGAGAACACTGGCTCCATCTTAACAGGTTAATCACCGACACAAATTATTGACATGAAACTTCGCGGGGGGGGGGGGGGGGGGGGGTGAAGTAAATTCAAAGGGTACTGAAAACCCCACGAGGAGGAAAAGATGGACAGAATAGAAAGTAGATAAACATAAAGATGCAAAAAAGAAGGGAGTTAGAAAGAAGGCGAAAAAATATAAAAAGTGTTTTACAGCCAATGCATATCATTTAGCATAGTGAACGGCGTAAATAGCCTAAAATCACAAGAAAGGAGAAAAACAAAATAATTCATCATGTCATTCCATGGAGAGATCTTGAAGAGGCTTTTCTTAGGCAGTTAAAAAAATGAAATAGTCCCAGGTGATAGGAAGAGGAGCCAAATTCTCTCTGCAAATATGTATGGCATAGCACCGCACCTGGTCAGAGGGAGTGTTACAAGTCAAACTAAAACAGCACCTGGTAGAGCACATACCTTCACCAGGTTGAAGTTTTTGTTTTGTATCTCACCAATAGGCTGGATCTGGAACCGGACCTGAACCAAAATCGAATCGGTTTGTTCTCGTCACCTAACCAACTCATCCACCTAGTTTTGTCAGAACTCTTTACAAACTTTTTGAAATATCGTAATATATATTGTTTTTAGCCCCATCTCTCAATGGTGAAAAATAACTTAACAAATTAAAAAATTCTCGTATCCAGATCAGAATCTTCACCAAAATTGAATTGATTCGTCCTTGTCACACACCCAACGTGTCCACTAACTTTCGCCTGAATCCATCCACAACGTTTCGAGATATCCTGCTCACAGACAAACAAGCAAACAAGAAAGACATTGTGCAGAGCACGATACGTAGTTGCAAAATCCCTGAAACAAACATGACCTGAAAAATAATTGGTGTTTGAATTAAATGACCAAATATGCAAATCCTCTTCAAATTTCAAGTCAATTGGTTGAAGATTGAGGATTTTGGAAACACCACCTTAGTTGTTGACCTTTGGTAGTTGTTGACCTTTGACATCAAAATCAATAGGCCTCTTCCTAATGACCAACTTTATCATTTGGTGAAGTTTTGTGAAGATCGGTTTATAATTGTGACCTGCAGGCGATTGACATACAGACAAACACAAACAGACAAACAAAAAAGATATCGTGCATAGCACAATACTTGCGAAAACCCCCCAAAAATTTTGACCTCAAAAATAATTGGTCGTTGAATTCAGTGACCCGATATGCAAATCCTGTTCAAATTTCTAGTGAATCAGATGAAAATTAATGTTAGAAATTTGATGAAGTCCTTGACCTTAGGCCTATGTTGACCTATTGACCTCAAAATCAATAGGTTTCTTGCTTATGACCAACTCTACCATTTCGTGAAGATCTCTGAAATTGTGACCTGTAGGCGATTGACATACAGACACAGACAGAATAACGCACATGACCAACCAATATAATTGAAAAATCTTCGATTTTCGCAAGTAAGAAACAGACAGAATCACAGACTATACCGTACTTGTGAATCTTCAAATTCAAGTCCATCGGATAAAAAAGACAGGAGTGAAAACATAACCTCCATCCACCTTCAGTCAATGAGGGACTAAAGTACCCAATTCTGGAGGAAATAACCCACCCATAATTCTGGGGAATTTAACCCATCCGTAATGACAGGTTTTTCACCATTTCCAAATAACTGCCCAAACTAGCAATGCGGCTCATGCCAACGGTGGCTCTGGAGGCGCTGACATTGCATGTCATTGCACCAAAGGCCTGGCAACCTTGTAGTATCACAACAACAAGGAATACTAGACTTTGCTAAGACGTACCGGTCTGCGTCGGCAGACAATTTGATATGTACTTTTTTTTTTAATCAATTAAAAAGCCTGGTGTTGGCTCAGTGGTTAGGATGGTGGATTGGGATCCTAGGGTCCTGAGTTCAATCCCTGTTGGCCGCTGAATTAATACACCAGGGGGTTGACTCAGCCCGTCATCCTTCCGAGGTCGGCGAAATGAGTACCAGTTCCAGTGTGTGTACTGGTAGAGGGGGGCACTGCATCAGTGACACAGTTGTGCTTCAAGAAATGATAGCTACCCTGGAAGCTAAGCTGCCATACGACCGCAACTCCATCAACTATATGTTGACAAGGGTGTGCTAATTACTGCTGATGGGAGCAATGTGAAGCTGACATTTCAAGCGTTGGACTTTTGTTGGAGCAATAGAAAGCTGATATCCAACAAACGACTAATGTCCTAAACGTTAATGGCATATTGGGTTTTCCTGATAGTGTGCACATGTGAATCTCGAGCTCATAATGCGAGCAACCCAGGTTCAAACACCATATACTGTATTGGCTTGTCTATTGTCGACTGAGGTCCTTGTAATTCATGTTAATTTACTGGTGTTTGCAATTGCCTTTGTCCTGAATATGATATGTACAATGTATATATATATATATATATATATATACCCCCCAACACACAAGCTCCTCCATGAGCTTTGCTTAAAAAAAATAAAAACTCTGCTTTATTTGCTGTTTTGATCAGCAGACTGTTTTGTCAACCTTCAGTTATTAAAAAGACCTAACGAGGGGTGGGGGTGGGGAGGGAGGAGGGGTACAGTGTAACACCTTATTCGATATTCTCACTATCATCCTTTATTTCACTGAAGTAGTCAATTGGCATGCACACACACACACACACACACACACACACACACACACACACACACACACACACACACACACACACACACACACACACACACACACACACACACACACACGCACACTACAGATCTGTTTTCAACTTGAGATAAACTTGAGATCGAATTTTTATTTTAAGAATGTATGACATTCACACAAGTAGTCTCAATCGTCTTCAGCACAAGTGTGAACTCTGTTTTGTGGCCATGAAATATTATCAACATGTTTGTCAGCAATTCATTCCAAACATGCCTCCTTTAATGGAAGGCTAACATTGCAGTAAACATGTTGTACTGAAAGTCTCAAGGAAATTCTGTTCCTGCCATGGCGTCGCCGGGATCAATCCCAAAGAACATTATTCAAATCATCACTGTGTATTTTCAGGGTGAAGAGCGAACTAAGGCCAAGTACATTGATCGATAAAGATGTATGAAAATATTCAAATCCTCATAATCTTATTTAACTCATGCCACCCAGGCATGACCACATGAATGTGAAAAGTTTATGAAATTCAAACTCTCTGACTTTACCTCTGTGCTGAGTCAGCATCTGCCCTCAGCGAAAAACAGACACGGTCTCGTTGAAGTAACTGGAACGTTACAACAGGTGCTGCTCCCGGATCTGTGTTGCCATATGAAACTGGAACCGTAACGGTCAATCCAGTGATGGATAAAGAGTCACAAGGTGAAATTGCCTATGAAGAAAGAGTGACATAAATTAACAACGAAGACTTGAACATTATAGCACCCTGCATATATATTACATTCTCGGCATGCCTACTTGTTGCTTCGCTGACTGATTTAATCAAAAGACAGCATGTTGCACTTCACAAATATATTTCATGTCTATCTGTGAATCTCAATGAGGATGTAAAATGAAGTGAAACACAAAGTTGTTTTTGTTGTTGTTATTGCTGCTGCTGCTGCTGTCATCATGGCTGTTGTTTTTTGTGTTCCCCTTCCATGTTGTATTCTATAATTTTTCTATTGCTTCAAGAAGTATTACGATATTTAATTTTGTGTGCTCCTTCCATGTCTGTCATGCTTTATTGTAAAGGGTTCTCACGTAGTACCATTGTAACTGTTACATTATAGCTCTAAATCCTGTTTCTTCCTCTTCTCTCCTGGAAAGGAGGGCTTTTAAAACAGACACTTTTAGGATTAAACAGAAACAAATTTTTGTTCCAAGTCAATTGATTATTAGTTTTCCAAAATAGCCATTTATATTGTTACGAATTTGGAAGCCTTTTGCACACCGACAGTCAGCAGTCCCATAGTTCAGTTATTTTGTTAAGTATATGTGGATATTTAGAATCCCTCCCCAATGTCTAATGGGTTAATTTAATGTGTGCTCTGGGGTTTCTTTTATAGTCAGATTTTTTACATCTTTAAATCTGCCAATGCCAACAAAACCCTCACTTCACTCCTCCCACTCTGCGGGCGAACAAGCGCTTCACCCACCCAACCTTCACTTCACACCACGGCACCATAAGGCCAAAAAAAAAAATGTTGCATTGGCGTAACGGGTTACTGAAAAATAGGGTAGGTCGGTCAGGATCTTTTTTTTTTTTTTTTTTTTCCAAATAAATCCCTCCCAAAATCTCCCCCGGCTCGAGTACCACCCTTTTTGTCGGCGGGTTCTGTCCGAAACACTTCCGGATTTTTGCGATCGCGATCGCAATCAACAAGATACTTGAAAACGATAGCAAAACAACAAAAATAGCAATAAAATAGGGTCGGCAAAATTTTTCGATAGCAAAAAAACAAAAAAACGTAGGGTCGGCGGAATTTTTAGGGTCGGGCGGGTTACGCCAATGCAACATTTTTTTTTTGGCCTAATGCACGTGTTTCTGACTTCGGATGTGGGCGGAGCCCCCTTGCGTCAGAGCTCCGACTCCTTCCAATCAAAAAAGAATGTCTCCCCTGTCGACACTGGGGAAGGCAAAAGATCCTCTCTCGGGGGAGGAGCACCAAGACGCCGACACGCCCCAACTCCAATCACGGCTGGCCACCATGACACCTGAAACCTCTCGTCCAATCCGGAGGCGAGTTACCAGAGAAGCGGATCCCTCCACCCCGCCGGGGAGGGGGGGGATAAAAAGAATTGCGAGGTGCTCAAAGACTAGGGGGGTCCTTTTTCGGTTGTGCCTTGGTCATCTTGGTTCCCTGGTCGTCGTCATCGTTCGTTGGTGGCTGGTCGTCCATAGGGTCCTGGTTGCTCGCTGGATTCAGGCTGTGGGTTCGAGTCCCACCGTGGTGGTTCTTGTGCACTCGTTGGATTATGGTTAGTGTGGAGCGCTCAAGCTTGGGACCCCGCTCCCTTTAACGGACTCCGAGCTCACAAGTGTGGGTCGGCCAGACCGCACGAGGTGGCCAGGTACCTGACCAAACTCTAACCCCCAGCTTGCCTATCCTCCATGGCTGGAGGGTCCGAATAAAGGCCAGTTGGCTCTATTTATTTTTTGGTGTGTGTGTGTCTGTCTGTGGCCAGTCTTATAAGTAGAATTGCATAAGTGCCTCGCTTATTACAGTGCGTGCGCTGTATACAATTGCACCGAGTTTGAAATGTCCCCGGTGTCCCCCCCCCCCACCACCCCCCACATTCCTCAAGTGAGCCAATGACGGCCGTCCGGTAGATGGCAGTGCGTAACCTAGACGGAAATGGCGACAATTGACGGAAATACCCGAGTATTTCAATGGAAATTTGTGAAACTAATGTGTTATATATGTGAAAACCATTGAATTTATTGCTGGATGGAAAAAAACCAAGAAACGCTCCCCTCTCATGTACGAACGAACGAAAGACATCATTTCCGCCCACCATGCCATTTCGCGCCAAAGGCCGAACGCTGAAAGCTAAGTTCTTCTTATGCCATCATTCTCTTTAATATTAGCCATAAACAAGTGTTTCGTCATCATGCATTAGTAGTTGAAATTTACTTATATTACAATTATGGCAGATATTGGTGGCAAAGTGATAAGTGGTTCTTCCAATAACATTAGTGTACTCATTTGATTCACCACACACGCTGTATTGAAGGATTTCACTTGTTGTACATTGCAATTTAGTCGGATTAACTCTGCTCTGTGTCTCCCTTCCTGATTATTGTGAATAAACCCCGTGTTAAATGTACCAGCTTGTTTTCTGTGCTTTATCTCATTGGCCTAGCATGGTTCGGGTTTGAGTTATAGTGAGGCCGATTGTGCCGTAGATTGTTATTTGGACCGGCGCGGCTTTGGCAATTCCCGCTCGGTTACGCCGGATCCGAGTCGGGAACAGCGACTCGGTTCGGACAAAGCCGGCCGAGGGTGTGGCTTACCCGGTAGCTAGACCGCGCGGCTAATTAGGTAAATTGGAATCAGACAAAAAGACTCTAACCGTGCGGTCGAAATATTGGCGTCCACGGTCCATTAAGCGACCCGTCGACTTCGGAGTTATCCGGAGTGACTACCTGAAATTCAAGGTGTTCGGTGGGAGACGGCCCAACTGCTCCATCTAGCGGTCGTTCCCCGCCCCCGAACCCGGCACCACAACAATATTACTAGTTGTCTTCTCCGTCCAGCTTCAGTGGGCAATGTGCTGTGGCACATTATTGGAAATGCTCTTTATAATTTTTGTTATTTTTTAAAGAAATTTTATTGATCACAACATATCATACTCCATATCATGAGGAAAGCATATAATAAAGATATCGTACTATAATCATCTACCGATATAAAACACAGTGTATGTTTGTATATTTGTCTGTCCCTCTTCATAAGGATGATTTCAGTTGGTTTTTAAAAGCCAATCTTTTACTAATCTATTTTTCAGGATAAGAAAAACAACTTGAAAAACATTATTCAGAAAAGGGTAATTACATCTCTCATATTGGAAATGTAGACGGTGACTTGCAAACAGGCCTCAAGGCGTTGTACAGAAGCATTTTAAAAATAAAAATAAATACAAGGCGCAGGGAGGTGAAATTCGCTGCACATGATGTGCAATGCACGCAGAGTAAAATGAGTGTTCATTTACATCCATATAATTTCTAATAAGTAAAGAAGATAAAAGCACACCTGAAGCTCGGCCAAGGCTTCAGACTTTGGCACACTCACGAGGCTGTGCCGTCAAAATGAAGAGTCCCAGAAGATAAAGAAAATAGGATCGCATTTGTACATGTTACCCGGGGAGCCGAGGGGGTCAACCGGACACTGCTTCCCGTAAAGCAATGGCCTCATTTTTTCATTATACCACAGTACGGACCTTCTGGAACACTTTTAAGTTGGCCACCCATCTGGCAATACCACACAGGGCTGTCTGTACACAGGGGTCTTTTCAAAATGGCCACCGCGTAAGTGGCGTAAATGATAAAAGCATATTTCAGGCACAATTAAATTTCTAGAACAGCTATAACCATGATTTTTGTGTCTAAACCCATGTTTGGGAGCATGACAAATTCAGTGGTACAATTAGAAATGAAGTATTTTCTTTTTCGGTAGCTTAAAATTCAAAATGGCCACCAGCATAAGTTGCGAAATCACATGTTTGACCTGGTAACTTCATTACTATGAGACAGTCAAGATCTTGGTATAAAACTTCATAGGATGGTAGACTAGTTAATACTAAGTTGTTCTGGGTATGGATCCCAGCTGGTTATGCCCTCTTTTCAAAATGGCTGCCATTTCTCAAAATGGCCACCGGCTTAATGACAAAATCATGTTTTCCACCATAACTCGATTTCTAGGACAGCTAGAATCATGATATTGGTGTCTATACCCACATTTTGGGGTATGAGAAATCCAATGGTATAATCAGAATTCATCTATCTTAGTTTGTTTGCTTAAATTTCAAAATGGCCGCCAGCATAAATTGTGAAATCACATGTTTTACCATAACTTCATACTAGGATCGCTTCCTGTAAAGCAATAGTCCCATTTTTAGCAGCGTCTCGCGTAGCGAACGCTGCTCATAGAGAGCTCGGCGTTGTTCTTGTTCTCGTTCTTGTTCTTGTTCTTCTTCTTGTTCTTCTTCTTGTTCTTCTTCTTCTTCTTCTTCTTGTGAAGACAAAACCTTAATCTCAAGGACTCGGCTCTTGTACATACAAGATCCGGATCTCCTTAAATGCTGAGCACACGTACACATCCTCACATTACCTAGATGGTGCCTTTTGAGAGCATCTATCATGAACTTTTAAATATATTCGGATATTTGCTTTAAAGTTTCGAAAAGTTCACGTTACTATTTAAAGATTATTCCATTTATCGTATTGTAATTTCGTAAATACATTATTTATTTTGTAAATACACGATATATCGTAAATACTTATTACGTGTTTCGCTATTGGCTTAATGAAGGCACGTGACGAAATATCGGAAGTTGTTGTTGTTGTTGTTGTTGAAAAAAAAAATTTTTATATATTTTTTTAGCCGACAAAACCTTTAGGACGCTGCTCGTGGACACATTTGTCCTTGTTTTCATTAGTATGGACTTTCTGGAACACTTTTAGGTTGACCACCCCTGTATAATAGTTATTGTATTTTAATACAATAATACAATATATAATAAGATAATATTTCGAATTGTAAAATGGTTTTATTGTGGATAGCTCATACTGGTACACACGAAAGCGTCTTTTCAATAATAAAAATCTCTGACTTATTCAATACTATTTTATTAACACTAATAGACATTCTAAAATTATTTTCTTTGCAAAATTCAATCATCAGTAGGGTTCTCTTCCACATATGTAGCTCTAGTACAAGTACATGGTTTATCCTGGCATGAACATCCTATGTAGCATGGCACATTGTTCTTACTGCATGCACAGTTTGCTGCACAACGTTTTTTGCACTTGCATCTGACAACAGTTTCCAAGTTTGGAGGAAGTGCTTTCCTTGTGACCATGATCCGATTTACTTTCCCTTCATCCTGAAGTATCCATACAAATGATGCAAAGTCAATTATCAGCGTTTGTTGATGTTGAAAATACTTTGTGATGATAGTTGCCAAGGCAGCCCGCTTGATATGTTGTTCCAGTGCGTCATCAGTTGGTGGAAGATTCAACAGCAAACCTGACTTGCCTGCTAAAAAAATTCTGAGTTCTCAGACTAGCAAGATAATCTGTCTCTTTTCCCCCAGAAGCTCCGACGACGAGTGCCTTGCTGGACTCAATAAGCTCAGTTGGTACCTGATCCATGCCTTGTTTCTGCGAAAACCAGAAAAGGTTTAGTGTCAATGTTTGACAACGATTTCCACATTTTCTTCTTTCCCAAGCCATATATGAAGCCAGTATCATCCTTTCCAGAAAATGCATGGAAGTAGGGAAGGAAGTAGCTGACACCTCTCTTTGCCTAATGAAGCAGCTATTTTATGTATGGGTATGAATACTTCTGTATCTGTTCTGACCCAGACCTCCAATGACGTTTGATGCTTTTCACAAAAGTATATTCAGGAAAGGATAACATCTGTGTCATTTGCATCAACCACTATTCGTTCAGCCCGTAGCACATCTGCACTGTAGACAGCGTGTTTCATCATTCGCATGTCAGCTTCCGCATAGGTAGATGAGAGTTCTGGTACAACATTTGGTTCCTCAGTTACTACTGTTGTGACTGTTTGATCATCAAATCCACCTGATAGGTAGAGCGGTATTGAGTATTGGGATGTTGAAGGTGACCACTTCTTAGACAAGAAACACATCAATGCTGCCTTATTGCCATCAACTGAAACAAAATCACGAAAGACTGGAGTTTGTAAGTGACTCTGTATGTCATAAAGTTTATTTACAGTTGGTTTCTGACGTCTTTCCCTTTCCAGAGATTTCAAGCTGGGAGAATGGTCATATCTATCACAGCAAAAATGTATGTTTGTGGTATTTTGCGATACATTAATCATAACATTTCTAAGATATCTTCTTTGGACATCTTGAAATGTTTCTCCTGGACGGAAAGACCACTTGTGAATGACATGCATAGCATCATAGATGACTGCAGTATCTTTATCATCAGCAGGTATGTCACTCGAGCTGCACACACCAGCTTTATCCATGAGTACTGTGACCAGAGAGGACTTATTCCCATGACAAAGACTTCCATTGCTGTTAAAGAGTGAAGGTGCTATCTTTGTACACTCGTGTTGTCCAACAAGCTCTGGTAAGTCAATCTCTCCACCACCAAATATAACTTGGGATACTCACTGAAGAAGATTTATTTCAGGAGCTGATGAACTTGATATCTCAGATGGTTTATTCTTCGAATAAAAAGTATCGAAGGTGCTAAAGGCCCGGTCACACCTTGACGTTTTAGCCAACGTATGCCGATTTTTGAATTTTTTTTCTAAAACGCTGGCACACGTTGAATACGTTATGGGTAAGTTTTGATAACATTGAGAGCACGCTGAAAAACACTGCCATACGTTGTTGTACGTTGGCTTTAAACGTTGTACTTTTCGGTTGTCCTCAAATTTTTTCATGCTTGAAATTTCACGACGTATGCCGGCGTATGACTCACACATTCCGCTACGCTGGCCACAAGTTGTATGCACGGTCTGCGATCGTTGACAGACGTCAACACATGCTACTTGTAAGTTAATCATAAGTTGAGACACGCCGAGGTAATGTTTAGCGTACCCGAAACTTATTTCTAACCTATGATTAACGTGTTGTTGGCACGTTACGCGATCGTTGCCACACATCGACAGACGTTACTTTTAAGTTACTCATAGGCTGAAAGACGTCGGTATAATGGATCGTCCTTGCATCAGCGTCCACGGCCACGGCCAGGACAATTATTTGCAGCATTCTTCAAACTTTTCTTCGGCATGACGAGGATGTTCACACTTCGATGTCTAGCTTGGCTATGATTCCAATTGTCCATCGGCAGCGTCTATTTAAAATAGTCGAGTTTGAGCGTTTTAACACGTTCAGAAGAAACGCTTCAAATTTCCAAACCCCAGCGTCAAAAAACAAAGGCGAGTGACAGCAATTTAAATCGTTTATTGTAAACAATGAAAATAGCTGAGTGGTACCGTTTAAAAGTCGTTGAGTGCAAAAAAAATCCAATTGTTGAGCGCAAACGTCTACTTTCAATCGTGGAGATGCAGCCATTTAAATCGTTGAGTGGCAGCCTATGAACCTACCCGTGGACACGCGGACGCAAGGACGATCCATCATAACCAACACCCTCCCCCTCACACTCACCTACTACTGCCAACATGAACAAACTACTACTAATACTAATACTAATACTAATACTGATACTGATACTGATAGAAGCCTGGTGTTGGCGCAGTGGTAAGGGCAGTGGCTTGGGACCCAAGAGGTCCTGAGTTCAAGCCCCGTTGGGACACTGAATTAATATATGTATGTATATGTATATATATATATAATGTGTATATATGTATATATATATATATATATATATATATATATATATATATATATATATATATATATATATATATATATATATATATATATATATATATATATATATATACCAAGTCGAAAACACCAGGGGGTTGACTCAGCCTGCCATCCTTTCGAGCGAAATGAGCACCAGTTGTACTGGGCCCGGTGTATGCCCCGGTTAGAAGAGGTGTACCATATCCCTGTGTGTCGTAAGAGGCGACCAGGGTTGCGTCAGGAAGGGCATCCGGCGTAAAAACCTATGCCAAATCATTATGCGGACAACAAAACTAATTTCCATACCGGATCGGTCAAGGCCCGGGTTACCAACGACCGCCACCGGTACCGGTGGTCAGCAGGGTACCAGTGGAAATTGTGCTACTGCTGGGCGAAGGAGGAGAAGGAGACGGGGAAGGCGAGTCCGGAGGCAGTGGGAGAGGGGGAAGGGTAGAAGTGTGGAGGTGAGAGTTGGAACTCTGAATGTTGGGACGATGACTGGCAAAGGGCGAGAGTTGGCTGATATGATGGAGAGAAGAAAGGTGGACATACTGTGTGTACAAGAGACCAAGTGGATGGGGAGTAAGGCGAGGAGCATTGGAGGTGGTTTCAAACTGTTCTACCATGGTGTGGATGGGAGGAGAAATGGTGTCGGGATAATCCTGAAGGAAGATCATGTCAAGAGGGTATTGGAGGTGAGGAGGGTGTCTGACCGAGTGATGAGTGTGAAGTTGGAAATTGAAGGGGTGATGATGAATGTCATCAGTGCATATGCCCCACATATGGGGTGTGAGATGGAATATAAAGAAGATTTCTGGAGTGAGTTAGATGAAGTGGTGGAGAGTGTATCCAAGGATGAAAGAGTGGTGATTGGAGCAGATTTCAATGGACATGTTGGGGAAGGGAATAAAGAGGATGAGGAGGTGATGGGGAGGTACGGTCTCAACAAGAGAAATGTGGAAGGGCAAATGGTGGTAGAGTTTGCAAAAAGAATGGAAATGGCAGTGGTAAATACGTATTTCAAGAAGAAGGAGGAACACAGGGTGACATACAAGAGTGGAGGAAAGTGCACACAGGTGGATTACATCTTAAGTAGGAGATGCAACCTGAAAGAGATTAGTGACTGTAAGGTTGTGGCAGGGGAGAGTTGTGGCAGGGTCGACAGCATCGATTGGTGGTCTGTAGGATGACTTTAGAGGTGAGGTCCCTCCTTTAGGGAGGAGGTGAGACAGGCGTTGGATGGTGGTAAAGATGGGTGGGATGATTGGGCAACGACAGCAGAAGTTGTGAGGGAGATAGCTAGGAAGGTACTTGGTGTGACATCTGGACAGAGGAAGGAAGATAAGGAGACTTGGTGGTGGAATGAGGAAGTACAGGAAAGTATAAGGAAGAAGGGGTTGGCGAAAAAGAAGTGGGATAGTCAGAGAGATGAAGAAAGTCGGCAGGAGTACAAGGAGTGGCGTCGAAAAGCAAAAAGAGAGGTGGCTAAGGCCAAGGAAAAGGCATATGATGAGCTGTATGAGAAGTTGGATACAAAAGAAGGGGAAAAGGATTTATACCGATTGGCAAGACAGAGGGACCGAGCTGGGAAGGATGTGCTGCAGGTTCGGGTGATAAAGGACGCAAATGGGAAAGTGCTGACGAGCGAGGAGACTGTGTTGAGAAGGTGGATGGAGTACTTTGAGGAGCTGATGAATGAAGAAAATGAGAGAGAGAGAAGGTTGGAAGAGGTGGAGATAGTGAATCTGGAAGTGGGGTGGATCAGTAAGGATGAAGTGAGGACTGCTATGAAGAAGATGAAAAGTGGAAAGGCGGTTGGCCCAGATGGTATACCAGTGGAGGCATGGAAGTGCTTAGGAGAGATGGCAGTGGGGTTGTTAACCAGATTGTTTAATAAAGTCTTGGAAAGTGAGAGGATGCCGGAGGAGTGGAGATTAAGTCTACTGGTTCCGATTTTCAAGAATAAGGGTGATGTGCAGAGCTGTGGAAATTACAGAGGGATAAAGTTGTTAAGCCACACCATGAAGTTGTGGGAAAGAGTAGTGGAAGCTCGGTTGAGAGGAGAGGTGACGATCTGTGAGCAGCAATATGGGTTTATGCCAGGAAAGAGCACCACTGATGTGATGTTTGCTTTGAGAATGTTGATGGAGAAGTATAGGGAAGGCCAGAAAGAGTTACATTGTGTGTTTGTGGATTTAGAGAAAGCTTATGATAGGGTGACAAGAGAGGAGTTGTGGTATTGTATGAGGAAGTCAGGAGTGTTGGAGAAGTATGTGAGGATCGTGCAGGATATGTATGAGGACAGTGTGACAGCGGTGAGGTGTGCGGTAGGAATGACGGACCGGTTTAAGGTAAAAGTGGGATTGCACCAAGGATCGACTCTGAGCCCTTTCCTGTTTGCAATGGTGATGGACAGGTTGACGGACGAGATCAGACTGGAGTCTCCATGGACTATGATGTTCGCGGATGACATCATGATCTGTAGGGAGAGTAGGGAGCAGGCTGAATCGAGCCTTGAGAGGTGGAGGTACGCACTGGAGAGAAGGGGAATGTTAGTCAGTAGGAGTAAGACGGAGTACATGTGCGTAAACGAGAGGGAGGGTGGTGGTATGGTGCAGTTGCAAGGAGTTGAGGTGGGGAAGGTGGATTGGTTTAAATACTTGGGATCAACTGTCCAAAGTAACGGAGAGTGTGGGAGAGAAGTGAAAAGAGAGTGCAGGCAGGATGGAGTGGGTGGAGAAGAGTTGCAGGAGTAATTTGTGACAGAAGGGTAGCTGCAAGAGTGAAGGGGAAAGTATACAAGACGGTAGTGAGACCAGCTATGTTGTATGGTTTGGAGGCGGTGGCACTAACAAAAAGACAGGAAGCAGAGCTGGAGGTGGCAGAGTTAAAGATGCTGCGATTCTCGTTGGGAGTGACGAGGATGGACAGGATAAGGAATGAGTATATTAGAGGGACAGCGCAGGTAGGACGGTTTGGAGACAAAGTGAGAGAGGCGAGATTGAGATGGTTTGGACATGTGCACAGGAGGGAAACGGAGTATATCGGGAGAAGGATGTTGAAGATGGAGCCGCCAGGCAGGAGGAGAAGAGGAAGGCCAAAGAAGAGGTTCATGGATGCGGTGAGGGCGGACATGCAGGTGGTTGGAGTGTCAATGGAAGATGTGGAGGATAGAGCGAAATGGAGACGGTTGGTCCGCTGTGGCGACCCCAAACGGGAGCAAGCCGAAAGAGGAAGAAGAAGATACTGATACTGATACTGTTACTGCTGACATGGACATCGACTCAAAAAGGAACTCGAAAACACTGTTGGGTTCCCCTTTTATGAGCAGCATTTTTATATACCAATTCCCAAAACCGCTGGGAACACGTCTTTATATGGCAGTTGTAAGCTAGAAACACATAAATTTTTTTTTTTTTTGTCGACCGGAAGACGTCATTGGAATACATCTACATACGTCGATGTGTGTTGGGACTACGTAAAGAATTTGTTCAAAGCACATCAAACATAAGTTAGAAATAAGTTTCGCGTAAAAAAGACATTACCGCGACGTGTTTCAACTTATGAGTAGCTTATAAGTAGCCTTTGTGGACGTGTGTAAGCGTCCACATATCGTGTGTAAAACTTTTCCCCATCGCATGCGGAACGTGTGTCATACGCCGAGTACGTCGTAAAATTTTGAACATGTTTAAAATTTCTTGACGTACTCTACTTACTACGACGTATGATAGCGTACTTCAGCGTTGTACTCACGTATACCAAACTTACTCATACCGTATTTGACGTGCCCCAACGTTTTAGACACATTTTTCTTAGGTCGGCATACGCTGGCAAGATCGCCAAGGTGTGACCGCGATGTTGTCACTTCCATTTCTACGGCAGTTATGATTCGAATCGTTGTGCGTCAGCCTTTTAATAGGCTACGTCACGACATCGTCGGCGATGCGTGCAACGCGCTATGCCGAAGTTAGACTATCGTTGGGCATAGGTTGTGTAGGCCAACAACAGGTTCAGCATTCGTTGGTATAAGTTATCTATAACACAACGAAACGTTCTGTGTCCATTACTAATATGTTATGCATACGACCAACCCGTTATGAATAAGTCCGAATCTTAAAAAAAAACATCAAAAGTTCAACGTCAGCCAGCGTTTTAGATACATTTTAATACGTTGCCATCGCTGGCTAAAACGTCAAGGTGTGACCGGGCCTTTACACTGATTTCTTGTGCGGTTATAATATAATATAATTAATAGGCTGCCGCTCAACGATTTAAATGATAACCGCAATAGAAATGGAAGTGTGAACATGACGGTCATACCGAAGAAAAAAAAAAAAACAGGAGTCTGGAACACTGACACTAACCATTACATTGACGTGTTTTGACTTATGAGTAACGTACAAGTAACGTGTGTCGAGGTGTGTCAACGATCGCGTAGCGTGCCTACAATTTATGCCAGCGTATGCGGAATGTGTGTCATATGTCGAGTACGTCGAGAAATTTTCAACATGCTGAAAATTTCTCGATGTACTCAGCGTATGACGACGTATGCCAGAAAACTACGATGTATGCCAGCGTGCTATTAATGTATACAAACTTACCCATAACATATTCGACGTGTGCCAGCTTGGTTCGGCAAATTTTTCATATGTCGGCATATGCTGGCTAAAACGTCAAGGTGTGACAGCGGCTTCACACTTCGATGTCTAGTGCGGTTATGATTTGAATCGTCGAGCCGCAGCCTTTGAATAGCCTACGCCACGTGATCGTCGGCGATACGCTGCCACACTATGCATAAGTTAGACTATCGTTGGGCATAGGTTGTGAATGCTGACAACACGCTAAGCATTCCTTGGTATAAGTTATCTATATGTGATTAAAACGTTCTGTGTACATTACTAATACGTTATACATACGTCCAACAAGTTATTATACGCCCAAAACTTAAAAAAACCATCAATAGTTCAGTGTACACCAGCGTTTTACATACATTTTGAGACCTTGCCATACACTGGCTAAAACGTCAAGGTGTGACAGGGCCTTTAGCACAAGATAACGCAGGTGAGGTGTTTCCAAGCCAGATAGGGCTCGGACAAGAAATACCAGAATGTTTACAAATGGAAGGCCATAACTTGGCACTTAACATTCACAAGTCTTTGGCCACCCTCAGATATCAGAAGATGAAGTCTTTCTGGTCACGGCTAATACTTTCCAGACAAGAACAAGCGATTAAGACACTTTTGGATTCCATCTACTATTGCAGGAGGAGGTGGTTGGGCTGACAGGATGGCGTAGGCCATAGAGGTATGCACACTCACCTCTAAGCTGTCCAGCCTGGGTTTGAATTCTAAGACAGCTAAAACTGTCGTCCTGGTGTTTCACAGGAAGAGCGATTCATCATTGTGTGTGCTGTCTTTGGGATGGACGTTAAACAGGATTCCTATCTGCTGACATTAGTTGGTGGACATAAAAAGATTATACGGTGTCCTTCCTGAAGAGGAGGTGAGCTTTTCAGCCCATTCCCCAAGCATGGGAGATGGTGTTCTGCAATTATGTGTGTGTGTGTGTGTGTGGCCAGGCCATATAAGCTTTTTCAAAGAGTTCTAGACAGTGCATCATCGCAGAAGTATTACCTGGATTGTTGATACAAACACAAATGTCATCAGCATAAGTTCTCCTCTTTATAGGGGTCGGGTGGAGAAGGTGATATGCCAGAAACAGTCGATATGCCCACCAACAATTTACGAAAAGCAGTCAATAGATGTTCAAGAGACAGCATATAATGCTCCTGAAAGTTGACATCCTTACCTAAGCCCCCTTTTCACAAAGGTTTGTTGGTATTTCGAAGATGAGAAATATTGGAATAAAACAGACCATATAGTTTAAAACACAAATGCATCCTCAGTTTGGTCTCCTTAAATTCAGAAAGATATTCATTAATTTGAGTCCGCACAGAGTCTGTTCACTTGCTGTATTCCTTCTCTATTGTATCAACAATCATCATAACCAGACCATCTTTAGACAATGAAATTAGACTCATTTGAATTATGCTGATTGAAAACTGATCTTGTTTTTTAAAATAAAAAGTTATTTATGGTTACTTTCATATTGAACTGATTGTGTTATAACCCAATGCATGTGAAGCGAAAAGTGGGGTTTTTTGGGGGGATTTCAACCAATATAATTAACGATATAACCTTATATAATTACCTATACAGGGTGTACACAAATTAATGGTGGGGTTTCATGACATTGCCATTAAGTTGCCATGATAATACCTAGTCGCAACCATAATCACTCACAAGAAAGCATCGCGAGAGCAAGTGAAAGCGTTATGCTGGAGATTCTTGCCAGATGAAGAGAACGCCGCAGAGGTCTGAAGGCAACTTCAGAAAAAGCTTCGTGAAGGCCGGCACACAGCAAATCGATGCCCAGTTCCAGTGGTTGAGAGAGCTATAAGAGGTCATGCAGAAAAGCTCAGAGGGACAGTGAGTAGGAGAGTGCCAAAGCACCAGGGTGGTTGTGGTTCTTAATGAAGGGATGGTTTTAGCTGAAGCTACTTCTCTGTATTATATATTTTTTATTTTTAGCTGAAGCTTTAATAATCAGATAGGATGGGCTATCACTATTTATTACAATAGGATTCAATACATACATCTCACAGGGAAGGGGACAGGAAGGGGAGAGGTTAAAATGTCTTCAATGTTTGGAGACATAAGTCGATGGCCTCTTAGTGACAACCAAACCAGCAATGAATATTTCTGAATATTCTACAAGATTCTGCAAGGTGTGAGCTTGTTCTGTAATTATGTCACCATCACCTGATATCATACTGTGTGCATTAACTAGGGGCAGATTTTAATGATGGCAGGATTGATTTAACGAGATAACTGGCAGGTTGATTATTGCAAGTTGATGTAGTGCGAGTCAATTGTGCCACGTTATACCGAGGGCTGAACCAATAGGACAGGATTGTGCTCTGGTTATTCCATCAACTTATTTTACAAAGTAGGAGTTATGGAACTCTCTAAAAGCTTGTCGAGAGATTTAACAGAAAAAAGCTGAGTTGCAAGAAAGATAGAGGATGTGGGAGGTGGGGGGAGGAGGGGTGGTCTCTTGAGAAATCTATTGAAGACTGACTGGAAAGACTGCTGTCACTACTATGAATTATTCTGTCAGCTGCAGCTTTGAAATGTGATCTCTCTCTTCATTCAAAGTGGCATATCAAGAAGACTCGACACAGGAGGTCAGTTGGCCCATCATGCGTGTCTTACCAACACCAGCCCAAATATATCCGTCAAAACCACATAATTTCACTGGGTGAATGAGGGGAGGAGTGGGGACGAGAACAACATTGCATACTCAGGGATATCCCAATAGTGCCAAAAAAAGGGAAATAAATTTATTTGAATTATAAAAATTTTTATTTTATTTTATACCAGCAAAGGTACCCGGCATTGACAGGCAATGCCGGGTCCCTCCTCCCACCCCTTTCCTCTGCCTCCTGCCACCCCACTCCTTTCCCTCCCTCCTCCTCTTCCTCCCACTCACCCCCCCCCCCACCATGGACTCCCACTCCACCTTTTCCCCTCCCTCATCCCACTCCACTACCTGTTTCCTCCCTTCGGACTCCCACACCACCCTTCCCTTGCCTCCTCCCACCCCAACCCCCTCTTTTCCAGACTCCCACCCCTTCCCCGTGACAGGTGGTGGCTTGTGTGTTTTAAAATTGAGCAATTCTACAGCAGAAAGGCGAAAAACATGAAAATTCAAACTTGGCTTCACCCAATTAGAAAGTTATTAGCACAAAACTATGGGTTCTTAGACATTCAGCACAACAGACTGGACACAACAGACACAACAGAACTCCTGGATATCTCATTCCCACACGTTTTTCAGTTCCAGTGAAAATGCACTTTTTTGCCACGGAATTTAAGGAGTTCGAGCTGATATTTTATGGCCCACCCCATAATTTTATAGATGAGAGAAATGTCTGTAAAATTATCTCAATTATGGGTTCAACACTCAAGGTTTCTGATTTTGTTATTCATTTTTGACCAGGCTTTTTATGAAATTCACACAGATGTTTTCAATTCACACCTTTTTAGTAGTAATTCCATTAGCAAAATCATGAAATATAACTGTGTGAGCTTATTCCTTGATCTTGAAGAAAGTCCTTGAAGATTCTCTTTCATTGGGAGCCCAATGAAGAGATTACAGCCAAATTTCTAATTAAAAACCTCATACTTCTGAGAAAATGTGGTAACAGAATTACAGGTAATGGAATTACAGTTAGTACTGAAGCTTGGTTTCTCATGGTCTTTGTATGCAATAAAAGGTGTCAGCACTTCCTAATTTAATTGTTTTCGTTGATTATTGTCCTAATTTAATTGTTTTATTTGATTGTGTGGACAACAGGTATAAGATACTTGATCTTCAACCTTTTCTAGAAGTCAGGAAGCCATGTGAAGCCTGGATGTCAGAACTTTTAATCCGTCAACATCTGTGGAAATTGGCGGTACAGCAAAGAGACAAGTTGCCAAGGCTGTTCTGAGTCGCAACATAACTGTGACAACATCGGTGGAGTTTGCAGCGATTGCAGAGAAACAGTGTCCTGGTATAGAAGTCCTACATGTCTCCAAAGATGAAATTGAGCAGGCAAAGCCCAAGTTGCTGCAAGACTTTGAGGGTGTGTGTGCCACTCCAGATGCAAAGAAAAAAACATACAATCATCACCATTGGATCCTATTGTATTGATGTAAAGGATCATTCTGGGGCATCAACTACAGCTAGACATGTCTTCAAAGTTGTTGGCGATGATGATAACACAGCAGATGATGTGGACGAAATAGAGCTTGTGCCTTTGATGGGAACCAATATGGAGTTGGATACAGCTGAAGAGGAAAAAAGTGACATGACAGATGAGGATGGCAGAGATGATGAGGCAGAAGCTGAGGAGGGAGACTCAGGTGGACATGATGCTGAATATGCAGGAGATGGGGTCGATGTTTTACATGTAGTAGATGTAGGAAATTGGGTCAAGGTTCAGTACTCTCAACAGAAGGATGCAAGAAAATTTGTGGGCCAAGTTATTAGGAAATCTGGTGAGGATATTGTCAACAAATTCCTGAAAAAGATTCCTGTATTTGATAAATATGTTTGGCCTGAGGTTGAGGAAATTGATACAGTGCAGAGTGTGAATATTGTGGACATTCTTCCTGAACCACAGATGGACAGGTGAGACAGGATCACTTTCATCCATTGAAACATGTGGTGCTGTATGCTTAACCATTTCTTTTGATTTGGTGTTCCAGGGACCAAGGTGGGATAAAACATGGTCAGTTGATTAAAAAAAAACTGAATCAACCAATGTTCTCACATTTCAAATCCCATGTAATAGCAAATAACACAAACGGTGGACCAAACATTGCGCATAGACAAAATGTGTGTGGTTGTGGTAATTCCGTTACCATGTTTCTTCTCCATGTTTGTTTTTTCATTGAATAATATCTGCTAAAACGCCTGTATAAAAGCCTGTGTATCTGGAGCAACAACCTTCTGCCAAATAATCAGATACTGTATGGACAGAGCTCCATTGAGTTAAAACTGTGGCAAGCTGATTTGTTTCAGAGTTGGTGTTAAATTGTGTTGAAAACTCTGTTAACTGCATCCCCATTGGATGCATTGTGTTAGTCAAGTTAAGTTTTTCTTATGCCTTGTGGTAGGTTTTGTAACTTCAGAAAAGGTATCTATAATGAATAATGGCCTGCGGCCTTACAGTGTTTAGTTGTTTCAAAGGATGTAATTCCGTTACCATGGACTTTTCTTCTTTGAAGGGACTCCTTTCATCAACAAAGCAAAGCCTGATTCCATAGGCTACTTGATAGGCTCTTAGAAACTGAGCTCCTTTTATTCGTATCTATTATTAATTCAGAGGAATCTGCAGTTTAAAAAATCATGATTTTTTTGGTATTAAATTTCTGAGGTAATTCTGTTACCAAAGTGTTTTGCCTCATTTCTTCAGAGCAAAAGGCTGCTCCCTACTTGAATGGCTAATGTGGTAGCTAGAGTATAAGGGCAGAGAATTAGTGAGATATCCATCAAATCAAGGCAATCAGTTTGGAATATTGGCCTAAAATAAGGCTGGATTTTACTCTGATTGTAATTCCGTTACCGTAGAATCTCCCAATTATGAATTGTGAGAAAACGAGATGAAAACCCTGAGTAAGGTGTATTGTGGTGAAAAAAAAATTGTGATCCTATAAAGTTTTGGAACGATGAACCTTGGGAGTTCAGAGGATTAGCATCACAAACAAATGCCTGATGCACTTTTATATAGCAGATAACATCACTCAAAGCTCCTAATGAAATGAAATAACATTTCACAGAGGCAATTATCTGAATTAAAGCAGATCGCACAGAAAGGTGAAACAATTTGAACCCAGGCTAAACAGCTGAGAGCGAGTGTGTGTACCTCTCAGCCATCCTGTCGTGGTTCATGGGGATTCATTGCTTTGTAGCCACTGAAAACATTTTCAATTCTCTTTTAAAATCATAGTTCACTTGTCGAGTTGCCTCACTCATTCTAATCCTCTAATTTATTTTGCCTTCCTAACTCTGGGGATGTCCTCACAGAGAACTGAGCTGCAGTCACTGCGCCCACTGCTCACAGTGCGGGAGACTATGCCTGCTTAATTATGTTCATTGCACTCAGTGAAGTTACACTTTGGTAAAAACAGTAGAAACACAGAACAAAAGAAAAAGTTGTTTTATGATTTGGAAATTTTACATTTTCTTGTGTAAATATGGAGGAGGGTGCACAGCCTTACGTAAAGCTTATACCATGGTTATATGCTTAGTTTTAAGAATCAGTAATTTCTTTAAATTTTCAGATTTCACTCCAGAATTTGAAAATTATTTCATCCATAAGATCCAATCCTCAAATCCAAAATAATATTTCTATTAAAAACTTTAATTAGTCCATGAGAGTATATTGTGTTTCCATGCAAGGCATTTTTAATAGGCCAAATAAAAATGGCGGCTAAGACCCCTGTGAGGTGAAGTTGGATTGACCAAGGTTAAGCCTTCCATGAAGGCAAGCCATGAGTTATCTTCAAAAAGGGTGTCTATATTTACCCAAACACCCAGTTTTCATTCATGCACTTCCTTGGAGTTCCCTTAGTATGCATGCAAAGTTTTGAAGTTATGGAAGAGACCTACACTCACATTTATTATTATGTTTTTATGTATATATATATATATATATATATATATATATTTATATATACATACATACATACATACATATATATATATATATATATATATATATATATATATATACATACATACATACATATAATGTTGAAGGAACTTTTTGGGAGAGTAATATACAACACTAACCTCACAATATCCCTTGACGAGAACCTCACAGACACGACACTCTGCACAGATGCACCCAATCACCCATCCATACTCAAGTTAATTAAAAGTCCTGCCAATATCCCTATACCCCTCTATCTCTAATGCTTTTAGCTAATTTACCTATCTAATTCCAATTTAAACATGTAACCCACCTACTGTTTCTGCTGCCACTACATTTCCAAGAAGACCATTCCATGCATTGACTATTCTCTGAGTGAAAGACCCCTGTCTTACTACTATCTTAACTCTCCTCTTCTTTACTCTCAGTTGTTGTTTTTGCTTGAGTTTGCTGTGAAGTAATTGTGACATTCTTTTTCCAGTGTTGTCGATCACCGTTGACAGTATTTTTGGAATATGCAATAACATTTTACATCATGTTGAGGACTTGTGGATAAAATAGAACAACGTATACACTGGAGATGGAAAAGGAGCATACCTCACGTTTTTCACGGAGGAGGGTGCTGTGTGGGTCACTTAAACCAGCAGCATGTACACAAGTTCGTTTGGATCAATGCGAAGCTCTATAGACGTCGGTCGGAACTGTCACAGAGTACGTCATTTTATGAATTGGTTTGGTCACTCACCTCACTGGACCTGTAGACAAAAAGCATGCGGTTATGCAGCTCCAGCCATCTCTGCTTCCACGGTTTCCGGCCATTTCTTGAGACTTCGACAAAACCCAACATAGTGGAGCCTTCACTGCACGTCCCTCCACCCTGAGTGAAAACACAGCATCCATCATCAGCTGTCAAACTTTGTAATTTCCAAAAACACAGAAGGTTAAACAGGTACATGTAGAGATCAAAATTCATATGAAATATCCTCTGATACATGAGGACTCCCTGGTATTATGATTACATTGTATATGTTACTAGTATTAGGGTACCAAGCCTTTTAGGCTGGGTAACCTATTGTTATTCTTCTTTTTATTCTTGTACATTATTATTCGCTTATCTGGAATTTGAATTCCAGATAAGGTATTGTCATTGTGCACCATCCGTCTGTCTGTCTGTCTGTCTGTCTGTCCATCCACCTCCTGTTTCGATTTCTCTGGGAAACCGCTGGGCCGATCCGGCTGAAATTTGGTATAAACCTTCCACTCCTGACTGGTAATGGGGATTGCAAAGCTCGTTCCAGTCATGTGACTTTAAGTAGGTCAAAATGGCTGAATTAGTAAATTCTTTTAAAAATCTTCTTCTCCAGACTCACCAGTCAGAATGCTACCAAATTTGGGTTACAACATTCGGACAGCGTCATGATGTTTATTGCGGTGGTCATGCTTATCAGGTGACCGGAAGTGTGTGAAAATGGCAGCCTTCGTAAATTTTTGGGAAAAAAAAAAACGCTAAAATTCCTTCAAAAATCCTCTTTGCCAGACCCACCAGTCAGAAAGCTACCAAATTTGGTTTACAGCATTAGGCAAGGCCCAGATAAGCTATACGTCCAGTGGTTATTCTTCTGCCGGTATTTTCTGGGTTTATTCCCTTTTAAATTCATTTTCTCTGTAACTGCTTGTCAGATTGACACAAAATAGTCACCATCGGAGTGAGTCCTCATATATAATCTTTTAGTGATAATTAGAATGCTATAGGGCACGTGTGGCAGGCATGTTGGAAAAAAGGAAAAACTTTGGACTTCTACATCTCCAAAACCAACGCATGGAAAAAATTAAAACTTGGCACATGTCAAGTACTCCTCATAGGGGAATATGTGTTGTGAACCAAGACGTCATTGGTGCCTTCGTTATGACATCATCATTCAATACGTCAAGCGTTTTATCCGATCAGTAAGAAATTTGAGTGTTGTCTAGCCACAAAGTGTTCAAGAGAAAAAAAAATTACGAGCAGTCATGGTTCAGCAGCCATGTTTGATTGAACATAAAAAGCTTTAAAAACCCTCTTCTCAAGAACAGCTTACCAGATTGATCCGATACTCCACAAACACACATGATATACTAGCGTTTGGGAATATAGGTTGTAAATTTTAACATCATAGGTCACATGGTTTGGCAGTTACATTTTTTTTTAAGAAAACCTTTAAAAATCTTCTTCGAGAATGGCTTGACAAACTGAGGAGAAACTTCACACACATTTGCCAAGCTTTGGGGATAGAAGAGCATTCACGAATAATTATGGCAGCAATAATTATTTAATCTTTTGAATGTGGGTTATTTTAAAAAAAAAAAATTCTGTAAAAATAAGGCTCACTTGGCTGCACCAGGATGGGTTTGAGGGTAGAGATGTAGCAGTTGAAATCTGAGGCCCAGTTGAATAAAGCATTCTTAAGGAAAGATTTGAGGATTTACTTAAATATTTCCTCAAATTTCTCCTTAAGGACATGCATAGTCAAATATTCCTTAAGTTTTTCCTTAAAACCCTCCTTAAACTCAAAACTCAAGGAAGCACCCCCCATCCCCCACTTTCTTACATCATGTTTAGGTAATTTAAATACCAATTCAATTGATACCAATGATGACCCCAGGTAAAAGGGTCAACTGCTTAAATAATAAATGGATTGAACACAGCGTGTTAATCGGTCCATAACTCATCCTACATCATAGAGAGATGTTTGGAGCCATGTTTGACTCGTGGGAGTCCCGGTTTACTCTGTGGACCCGTGGTGCGAGCATTTATTACTTTGTGTTCAGGTTATTTAGATACCAATTAAATTGATACCGATGATGTCCCCAGGAAAAAGGGTCAACTGCGAACATAATACATAGATTGAACGTGTCGTGTTACTCGGTCCATAACTCGTCAATGCCACATCATAGAGAGATGTGTGAGAGTCTGACTCAGGGGAGTTCCCGTTTACCCTCTAGAGTCCAGACGGACCCATGCCTAATCCAAATCTCGGGATTCTTATCAATTATAGACTATTTATTAGTTATAGTGTTGCAATTCAACATAAAAGTACTTCAACAACACACATCAGACAATTATACAATGTATTGTGTCTTGTGCTTGAGAAAAGCCTCCACTTGTACTTCTGTCTCTTCCTGAAACCAGTTTGTAGAAAGCTTCGCTGCCATCCTGATTTCAGACACCTCATCCTATCTCTAATCTGATTGGTTGCCTAGCAGAGCAATGGCTCCTAAGGATTTACTCATCCTTAAGACTTCAACAAAAATCCTTTGCCAAGGAATCACAGTGTACCTTAAGGGGAATCATTCCTTAAGGATGAGGGAATTTTATGCAACCGGGCCCAAATCCTCTTCAGGCCCATCCTGATGACTCCATCTCTGCTTTTTGCTTGTTTGGATTCCTTATGATAACTTCAATGCAGTTTTTCGTTTTCCATTTGATTTGAATTGAATTTTTTTTTAATCCCATTTTGAATTCAGTTTTACAAAGACGACATCATGGGTAACATGTCTGATCAAAGCGGGCTGTATTAAAGCGGGGGGGGGCAATGTATAGTTCCACCCCCCGCCCTTCCCCTGTCACCGACAAAAATAACTCTGCTCAGGATTGTATCAAAGTGGGAAGTCTTAGTAGCAGGACATAACTGCCCGTAGTTATAAAGTGGCATATCAAGATGATAACAATAATAATAATAATAATAATAATAATAATGATAATAATATTAAACACACTAGCAGTGAGCAAACATATATTTCAGGAGAGAGTTGGATTCCAATCTTCTATATATTAATACTGAAGGACGAATTTTGTGCTCTTCCGAGCGGTCGCGTCACGTTTTTCTCGGTACTGTGACCTGGACTGAAAGAAACTTCGTACCTGTAAGAGTGCATCCATCGCACATAGTGGCAATAGTCAACTTTCACCTCTGAGGCAGAATAAACACTTTTCGTTGAGACGGAGGCGAGGAATGAAGAGGCGGGGGCGGGGGATGAAGAGACGGGGGGCAGGGAGTGAAGAGACGGGGGGCAAGGTAAGCAAATTTTTGTGCGGGGGTAACCAAATTGAAAGCAGGAGATGGGGGGAATGGGGCGGGGGCTGGGGTGAATTAGGCTGGGTTGAGTGTGAGGGGTGGACAGGGGGTGGGGGCAAGTGGGGTGGGGAAATCAAGAGACGGGGGCGGGGAGTGAAGAGGCGGCGGTGGGGCTGGGGTAATTAAATTTTTGGGTGGGGGGTGGGAAGCGGGGCCGGGGTAATTCAATTTTTGGGTGGGGGGTGGGAGGCGGGGGCGAATGGGGCAGGGGCGGGGGATGAGTAGGTGGGGGCAAGCACGCCCTGTCCAGTCCATGTCCCTCGAGTGTGGGTGAGCTGGTGAGGGTGGTTCAATGAACGGAATCCGTCTGATGGGGTTTCGGCTAGTGTGTGTATATATATATATATATATATATATATATATATATATATATATATATATATATATATATATATATATATATATATATATATATATATATATATATTTTTTTTTTTACTGATCCGTACGTAAAAAAATTATTTAATTTCTCATGCATTCCACTATCCTTTGGGGCCATTTCCATATAAAGTACACAAAATGGCAGACCACCTCCCCTCTCCTCATATGTCCCATAAATTTATTTTCCTCCTCTCCCTTATTTCCTCCCAACTCTCTTTAGATTCATTTTTATCCTTTCTTTTTCCTTACTCTCCTATATTCCATACCATCATCCCTTAATTTTCCAAAATGACACTTACCAATTCCAACCCCTTCCAACCGTTCTCCTTGCTCCAAATGTATACATCACTCAATATACAAGATGCAGTGCTTTATCTTAGTCCAAACAATAATTCTGGAAGTATTTCCTGTAATTACTCACTGACCTACTCAACTTTGTGATGATTACAAGTGTTAAAAAAAAATTATTAGAAACCAATAAAATTATTGTAATTGCAGTAGTATTTGGAAGATCATTCAGGTCTGGCTTCCTATTTTAGCAAAAGAGTTCTATTGTTGGATAGTATTTTCATTTGCAAAACTCTGTGAGATTTTTTTTAGAACATGACAAAGTTTAACATATTGAGAGCGTGCACACACCATCCCACTGCCGGGTACTGCACGTGGTTTCAAAGTGTTCAAGATGCCTGGAAAACTCCTCCGCGGAGAGGCAGGTGGTCCCGATGTCTCGACAGAAATTGAGTCCGCTTGGGTGGGAGGGGGTAATGGAGTGTTGTGGGGTTGGGGGGGGAGGGAGGAGTTGTGTTACGATCAGCTGTCTTTGTCATCATGCATCATGTTCACAGCTCGTGAAACAGCAGTCAAAATCATTCGCAACAACCACACAATATTCAGGTTATACAGTATGCATTCATCATGCTCTTTCATTATGACATGGTATGGTGTAGTATGGTCAAAAAGATCTGGTGTGCTATGGTGTGACCACATGAGGTATGGTACAGTGAGGTGTTACATTGTATTGTATGACATGGTGTACAGTTACTCAGAATAGCGCAGAAGATCACATTAGCTTACATGTGTCATCGAGGGGAGGGAAGCAGGAATTGCAGACCTTCACCGGTTTTTCCCGCAGGCGACGCATTGGAAGATTGTTCTTGGAGCATATATGGCAGACAGCCTGATGGACACAATTTTCGTGTGTGTCATTGTTGTTAAAGCAAATACAAGTAGACAGTATCTGAAAATGCAAAGCACGTCCGCTTTGTATTCAGACTTCTTATTCCGTATGCTAAATGGTTCCTTTGACCTTTTGACTAAATTCTTCATTTGTCTTCTCTATCTATATTCTCATAATATAACAAAGTTTTGTTGAAAACTTGCTAACAAAAGCTCAAATGATAATTAAAATTTAAGGTCATTTGGATGAAAATTGATGATTTTATGTCACTCTCACTTTTAACCTTTTGACCAAATTATTAATTTGTCTTCTTCATATTCTTATAAAAAAGCTTTGTTGAAAATTTGATACCAAAAGCTGAAATGGGGAAAAAAAATGTTGCAGCCCGCATGCGCACGCGCACACGCACGCACGCACACACGCACGCACGCACGCACGCACGCACACACACACACACACACACACACACACACACACGTAATAGCAAAACCCAGTCTCCCACGCTAATAAATTGAAGAGAGCTCTGGGTAGCAATATTTCTGTCTTGGTGTGTAATTGCATACTTCCGCTGCAGGGTCTGCACTTAATTACTGCTCAAAAAATGGTCTTGGGTCATGCACAAACTGCAACATTGTGGGCAA
>NC_140978.1:22390095-22550095 GCF_056783735.1 Eptatretus burgeri
GAAGGTCAAGGTCAAAGGTCAAGGTCACTTTGGCGCAAATCAGGGGAATCGACAAAACCCTTATTTTTTGAGTAATTTTGATCGGATCGTCTTCAAACTTCATGGTCTGGCGCTCAGCTGATTAATTTTTGGTGGCGATTGGCCTTGACCTTCATGGTTAGCGCCTGAGGTCAAACATATTTGACCCCAAGGTCAAATTTTCAAGTTTTAGGAACCATATCGTGTAGTACCTCAAATTGAACACCTCGATGAGTGCTTTCTAGATATGTCAAGCTTGAGACATGATGACGTCATTTGGTGACGTTATGAGGCAAAAGCATATTTTTTCATGGTTACTCTGTAAAACGATTCTCATCGGAATCTCTCGTAGGCAGATATTCCTCAAGGAGTCGCTCCTGGTGGATAGCAGCTCTGTTCACCTCAGTGTGACCTTAAAGAAGTCACACGTGGTCACCTTTTGGCAAGATACGGGTCACCCTGCGGGAGGATACATATGGTCGAGGAGGAAGGTGGGCGATCGTGGTTAACGGACATGGTGCAAGAGAGGAACGGTTGGTATATTCGCTCGTGAGAAGAAGCTACACGGCGGTTTCTGAGCCCTGGCATTGAATATCACCGCCCAAATTGCCTCCTGTACGTTTCCCGCCCACAGAGCGGCTTGGCGCCATTTTCGGGTGCGGTTTCCCGTGCAGTGACTATGCGGTTTCGATGATGCCAGGTCCAAAATGTATCATCTCTGGACGAAGCTCAGTGCCAGAATAAAGGAGGGATTTTTCTTTTGTTTTAACTTTTCCCCTTGCCCGTTTTTGTAACTGTGTGTGGAGGGAGGATCCTCGACTTTAGGCTGTAAATTACCTTATGTTTCATTACCTCATGCTTTGATTTATTTTAATTATTACGCTTTGATTCATTCCTCTTATGAATATTTGATTTATGTTCATTCAGCCCTTGTTTATTAAGATTGCTTGTGTCTGTTTATTCGTTGTGGAGTTGAGTATAAACCCTTGTCCTCCAACCTGGTGAACACGTCTAGTACGCGCTTCGCCACCTCCTGTTCCGTGCACGCCATAATCTCCTGGAAGCTCGGCTGTTCGCCTCCAAGGGAAATCATTCGGCTATCTGTCCAGGTTGGTCTTAACCACCTGGACACGACAACTGGTGTCATTTAGAGTTGGATTTTTGAATCCATTGAGCCCCCCACCATGACAAAGGCTCTCAGGAGTGTGGGATTCGAAACCTGATCAACAATGTTGATCAGGAGCGGGATATTTACTAACCAGTAGTTGTCTACGACATCAGGTGTTGGGGCAGGATTTTTGAGCCCCCCCTCCCCCACCATGATAATTGGCATCAGGGTGGGATTTTTTAAAAATTCATCAGGACCACAACATTTGGTGTCATGGTGAGCTAAGGTTTCAAAATAAATAAATAAATAAAGGAATTGGGAATCTAAATTTTTAAACAATCGCCTCTCTACCCTTAAGGGAGAGGTGGTTGTAGGATCAAGGTACAAATTGTATTGTTAATTCGTGTCAGGAGAAAAGAATGCTTGGAAATTTAAGGGAAATATATATATATATATATATATATATATATATATTTCTTTGTTTTCTGAGGAGATTGAACGCATGTGGGAAATGGCAGATGTGCACGAGATGGCGATGACCATGCTAGATAGTGACCATGAAGGAAGCGAGCCAGGGGTAGAGTTGTTCAAGGACGATAGAATAGAAGCTTCCCCCGTCCCAAATGTCAGTCCCCGCCCCCTCCTTTCCACAGTGGCGGAGAATGAGATGCAGGGAGTGGATTTGGTGACTCCACAGGTCATGTTAAAACAACTAATGTAACAAAGGAATAAACAAACAAGTGAATTGAAGGAACAAATGAATAAACAAAGTGAACAAATGAGTGAATTGAAGGGACAAATTAATGGAATGAAGAGTAACATGAAGGGAATAACTGATCAAATGAACAAAATTAATATGCGAATAACACAAGAACTGGGGGCACAAATTGATGGAATAGAGGAAAGCATGAAATGCCAAGTAGAGGACAGAGTGGAAAATTTTGAGACAAAATTGGTGGCTCAATTTGGGAGCATAGAAAAAAACATTGCAGCAGGATTTGAGCTAAAATGGGAAGAAATGATAGGAACTAGCCAGGAGGCGCCGATGGTTCGCAGGCATTATTGAACAATGCCATGATAGGTACAATTGAGTTAGTGGAAGCTTTTGAGGAAGCCCTACCATAAAACCCTATCTCTTGTCAAAATTGACCAAATCAAATCGGATTTTTTTATATGTTGTACTTATGGATATTACACACAGCTTCGAGGAAATGAAATTGAAAAGAAAAAAATAGAGAAAAAAAATAAAAATAAAATAAATTAAAAGTTCAAGTGGGCGTGGCTCCGCCCACAAGGGGCGTGGGATGCCCCTCATACAAAAAGACACAACTAGACGATGATATCTAGCTTCTGTCCAAGTTTCATCAAGATCGCATCAAACGTCACGGAGCTATGCTCTGGAGAGAGTCATAGACAGACAGACAGACAAACACACAGACACAACGAAAATAGTGGTCACTGCTGGCACCCACGAACCAAAAGAAGAGGGTCAAATCCAGGCTGTCGGAAGGGGAGAAAAGTTGAAAGAAGAAATTGGGTCAACAAATCAAAGAATTGGCAAAGTAATTGAGGACTTGGAGGGCCATCGTGCTTGTGTGGATGCCAGAATGCAACAGCAGGTAGAGGAATTGGGATTTTGTAAGCGCCAGGCTGGTGGTTTGCCTGAGGAGGTGCAAAAGTTGGAAACTTGCGTAACAGAACAAGAGTGGGTGTAAGTTGCCTAAGGCCTGTGGGAGCCACAATTGACTGGGGAAAGGATGGATGAGATGTTACAGGAGCGGCTGAACACTTGGGACAATGCCATCAAAGGAGAGGTGATAGAACCAAAAGTTTCTGTTATGCTCAATGGTGATGTTGATGGTTCTGTTGAGACCGTGCTTGGGCTGACTAACTCATACAAAGCGAATGGTGAAGTTAAACTGGACTTGCTGCACTTTGGCATTGGTGATGTTACTGAAGAGGGTCGAGCAGATTTGGCAGAGCCAATATTTGAACCATTTGCAGAACATGTCGAGGAGAGCGGCAGTGACGTTGACATGCCAAGTACCAAGCAAGTGGCTGTTCTTGAAACGATCGAAAGCAAGCTTGCTGATGTAAACTCTGGAGAGAGAATTGCCAATTTGAAAAAAGTGCAAGGCGACTTAATAGTCACAGATGGACCTCAAGAGGAAGAGCATGATGCTTGTCAAATGGACAAGTGGGAAAGTGATGTTTTTGAGGGGAGTTTGCAGAACCAATCCCAAAGTTCAGATCCTGATGAGTAGTTGTGAATGCCAATTACTCACTGTTTATGAATCTTGTGGAAGTGATGCCAAGGCAGAAGGTTATGATGAGACTGGTGCTTCTCACGATTGTAATGCAGATGGTACAGCTGTAGTTGAGAATGGATCTACAGAAATGCTTGTTTATGATTGTACAGCAGGGAGTCAGGTCAGGTCAGGTCAAGTATGGGAGCATGCACCAGAGCAGTGCGTCGCTGCATCCACTTTCTGCCGGTACTCCAGGGGCCTCCATCTGGCTATCCCCCAGGCAGATGCCTGGCCAATCCCCATCTCCTTGAGATGCTAATCAACCTTCTGCAACCATGAGGCACGTGGTCGGCCCATTGGCCTCCTCCACTCATGAGGCTCCCTCACTGCGAGAATCTGGTGAGCAGGATCAGCATCAGGAAAGCGAGCCACATGTCCATACAGCCGCAGCAGATGCTCATGGAATATGCAGGTAACAAATCTTATTTGAGTCTCTCTCAGCAACCACTCGTTGGACAGAAAGTCCATATATATATATATATATATATATATATATATATATATATATATATATATATATATATATATATATATATATATATATATATATATATATATTGTTCTTCTTTCGGCTGCTCCCGTTAGGGGTCGCCACAGCAGATCATCCGTTATGATCCGCATACTGATTTGGCACAGGTTTTACGCCGGATGCCCTTCCTGACGCAACCCTGGTCGCCTCTTACGACACAGGGATAAGGATTGGGTTTCGCCATGATACTGGGCTGCCCTACACCCTCTCATAGCGCAGCCCAGCGCAGAGCTCCCATACTCAAGCGATCCTCCAACCCAAGCCTCCGAGTAGCCGGATTACAGGCGCACGCCACTAAAACTGGTTATATAAATATATGTATATATACAGTACACACATATATATATATATACATATTTGTGTAGAAATACACATATATGTGTAGAAATACACGTGTGTGTGTGTGTGTGTGTGTGTGTGTGTGTGTGTGTGTGTATAATATATATATATATATATATATATATATATATATATATATATATATATATATATATATATATATATATATATATATATCTTCTTCTTCCTCTTTCGGCTGCTCCCGTTAGGGGTCGCCACAGCGGATCATCCGTATGATCCGCATCGTGATTTGGCACATGTTTTACGCCGGATGCCCTTCCTGACGCAACCCTGGTTGCCTCTTACGACACAGGGATATAGTACACCTATTTTAACCGGGGTATACACCGGCCCAGTATACTGGTACTCATTTCGCCGACCTCGGAAGGATGACAGGCTGAGTCAACCCCCTGGTGTATTAATTCAGTGGCCCAACGGGGCTTGAACTCAGGACCTCTTGGATCCCAAGCCGCTGCCCTAACCACTGCGCCAACACCAGGCTTTTATATATATATATATATATATATATATATATATATATATATATATATATATATATATATATATATATATATACATATATATACACACATGTATATATGGTTGCGTGTGTTGGGATAAGAAAATTTAACCAGTCTAATTTAGTCCTCTGCACAAATGAAGACCTATGTTAAATTATGTTGAGGGGTGTTTGATATACATTCCTAAAATGAAGATTGATAACAGTTAGCAGCTATGGGATTTGAACCCCCACCGGCCAGTGGAAAACTACTCGACACGAAAACAGGCAGCTCATGACAGAACGTAAGTCGGCAGCGTGTAACTCATCACTTCGCCTAAGTCGGCAGCGTCAAAAAGTCCCGAATTTATCTCATGTTAAATCCCTTTGAATAAAGGGTCATCCCTCTGTAAGTCGTCATCTCTAAGTCGTCACTTCGTCTAAGTCGTCAGATGTTGTCCGTTCCCGCGTAATGGAAACTCAAGTAAATTACCACTCCTAACTCGTCACATGGAACTGCTGCCTCGTGAGCAGCCCGATTTCATGGAATTGTGATACGCTCTCATTGGTTTACACCACCAGTGATAGGCTATTTATAACTGCGTACACACGTTGATCGCACTGCAGGCAGGACAATGGCGACTAAGCTTAAGCTTACAACTAAAACCTACCAAGAAAAATACGACATTATCCAGTTTTGCAAGGCAAACCCAATGATGAAGAAAACAGCCATAGCTGAGAAGTTGGACATCAAACGGCAGACATTGAACGATATCTTGAAGAATAAGGGCAAGATATTTGGACAAGTGAAGAAGATCGCGAGGCCGGTGGTAAGTGTGAAACGCGTGAAATGTGTGTCCTTTGAAGATGTTGATGACGCACTCATCATCTGGTTTTGGCAAATGTCGGCTCAGCCAAATATTCGGTTTCGGCCGATTCGGCCAAATATTCGGCCGATACTGTCTTTCGTTGGAGGATTGCCCAGACAACATCATGGAATACAATGACCAGTTTGAGTCCTTTCTCATGCACCAGATGCCCAAGAGTTTGAGGCAGTCAAACATAACGGATTACTTCACAAAGGAGTGAAGGATTGATCGAGCTTAGTGCTGAAGTCCGATCATGGTTTTATATTGGCTTGTTTTGTACATTACCGCACTCACTTACACATAGGCATTGAGTGGTAATCATCACCACGATGACTGTGTGTCATGTAATTTGTCACCATACCATCACCGATGGTATACGAGTTGTCTTACAGTTGTTCATTATCTTGACTTTTGATAAACTGATTCATGAATTCCATCTTTGCTTGATCACTTTCCAACTCACCAATGAACCCCCACCTATGCCCCGAGGATTGCGTTTTCCTTTTGATACAACAGCCGGCTCTCACACATACGTGTCCAGGCCACGCGCGACTTCATCCTTCACCCTACAGTCATCATGAATGTTCGCATACGCGTAAGCCGTCACATTTCTAAGTCGTCACTTTTTTCTCGGTCCCAATGGTGACGACTTACGCCTAGTCTACTGTATATCACAAAAATACAGTGCCTTCAGAAAGTATTCACACCCCTTGACATTTTCACATTGTGTTGTGTTACAGCCTGAATTTAAAATGGATTCATTTGAGATTTTTTGTCACCGATCTACACATAATACCCCATAATGTGGCTGAGAAAACATGTTTTTGGAAATTCTTACAAATTAATTGAAAATGAAATAAATAATATCTAATTTGGATAAGTATTCAGCCACCTGAGTCAGTACTTTGTTGAAGCGCCTTTGCCAGTGATTGTCGTTTTGAGTTTTCTTGGGTATGTCTGTATCAGCTTTGCACATCTGGATTTGGGGATTTTCTCCCATTTTTCCTTGCAGATTTGCTCAAGCTCTGTGAAGTTAGATGGGGAGTGTCAGTGAACAGCAAGCTTCAAGTCTTTCCACAGATTCTCAATGGGATTCAAGTCTGGGCTTTGGCTGGGCCACTCAAGGATTTTCACATTCTTGTTCTGAAACCTTTCCCATGTTGCTTTGGCTGTTTGCTTGGGGTAATTTTCCTGTTGGAACGTAAATCTTCACTACAGTCTAATGTCTTTTGCACTCTGAAGCAGGTTCTCCTCAAGGATTTGCCTGTATTTGGCTCCTTTCATTGTTCCCTCTATCCTTACAAATTTCCCAGTCCCTGCCCCTGAAAAGCATCCCCAAAGCATGATGATGCCTCCACCATACTTCACAGTCGGGATGGTATTAGATGGGTGATGAGATGTGCTCGGTTTCAGCCAGACGTAGCGCTTTGCGTTCAGGCCAAATAGTTTAATTTTCGTTTCATCAGCTTTCGTTTCGTTTCCTTTTGCCTTATGCTATCAGTCTTTCACTTGCCTTTTTCAAACTCCAGGCATGCTGTCATGTGCCTTTTTCTCAGGAATATCTTCTGTCTGGCCACTCTCTCATCAAGCCTAAATTTATGAAGTGCTGCAGAGATTATGTCCTTCCGGCAAATTCTCCCATCTCAGTCAAGGAACTCTTTAGTTCTGTCAGCGTGGTCAATGAGTTCTTCGTCACCTCCATGACCAAGGTCCTTCTTGCCCGGTTGTTCAGTTTGGTCAGACGGCCACCTCTAGGAAGAGTCTGAGATGTTCCATCGTGTTTCCATGTCCTAATGATGAAGCTCACTGTACTCTTGGGAACTTTCAACACTCTAAAAAAATATTTTATCCCCTTCCCCAGATCTATGCCTCCTCACAATTATATATCAGAGTTCTAGGGACAGTTCCCTTGGATGTCATGGTGGAGTTTTTACTCTGACATGCTGTGTCAACTGTGGGACCTTACATAAAAAATGGTTCTTTCTAAATAATGTCCAATCAATTTAATTGGCTTGAGGTGGACTCCAATCAAGTTGTCGAGACATCTCAAGGATGATCAAAGGAAATCTGATGCACATGAGCTCAATTTGGAGTGTCATTGCAAAGGGGTTGAATACTCATTGATGACATTTCAGCTTTTCATTTTTAATTAATTTCTAACAAATTCTCAAAAAAAAAAATATTCCACTTTGATATTATGGGGTATTTTCTGTAGATCAGTGACAAAAAAAATCTCAAATAAATCAATTTTAAATTCAGGCTTGTAACACAACAAAATGTGAAAAAGTCAAGGGGTGTCAATACTTTCAGAAGGCACTGTATTTTTCCATGTTTTCTCGAATTTTGGGTCATGTCTATTTCATGTCTATTTTAAGTAATCGGCCTCACATCACCTAATGGATAGAAGGTCCATTACCCTCAACCCCAATGCCAACATCCACACCAACACAACTTGAATACAGAGTTCAAGCGGTTTAATTGGAAGAGGGCTAATGGAAAATAGAGGAAGGTGACATTGTTTAAGAGCTTCAAGAGCCCCTAAGGTATACTTATGAGCCCTTAAAGCCCTTAAGGTGCCCTTCTCTTGTAGCTCAGCCTCAATTCCATGTCATTGTGTTCGGCATATTTAGAGGTTGATCAAATGCAGTGAATTACTTAACAAATACTTGATGTTGAAGGAGTACTTTTAATGCAATAAATTGGTTGTTCATGTTCCAAAATTGTATGAATGTTTGAAAATGAGCTATCCATTTATTACATACGCACAGAGAAAGAGTTGGGGGATGGCGTTGTTGAGAAAATTAAAATAGAGAGAAGGGAAGACGATAGGAGACAGAAAGGAGGGCTGTTAGAGGACAAAGGGACTCTGGAAAGAGTGGGGAGAGAAAAGAAAAGAGATTGGGGGGATATCGGTGTAAGGAAAGTAATGGAAAGGAGTGTGGAACAGACAGGAGGTTGGAGGGAAGGGGTGGAAGGGAAAGGGTGAGGGGAGAGGGGGGGAAGGGGAAGGGTGGGGGAGGGGTGGGGGGGTGTTTGAAATTCATATTAGTTTCGTTACAATAATAAATTGGCCTGAAAAATAAAAGCGACTTAAGGGAGCACATTTTTTGGATTACAATCTAAATGAGAATCTTTGGGATGAACTTCAATGATACTCTCTTCATTGTCATCCTCTGTCAACTCCCCTAGTCCATTTCTTTGAAATTCAACGACTAAATACAGTGACTGAGATTTCTCAATTCACCTTCCTGCAAAGTATGACGACAATGGTCTTCGTATTGTAATTGTATGTGATTTATGGCAAACTGTGGCCGAGTAACAGTGTAAATTGTAGAAATATAAATAATATACGAGTTCCTCTCCAAAGAACTATGAAGCAGGAGGAGGACATTCAGCCCATCAAAGCCAATGCTAGTATTGCCAACTTATGGTTGCTTGTCCATGCTCTATCCTTTTAAATGCCGAGCGTCAAGCAAGGAAGCAGCATGTACCATTTTAAAGTCCTTGTCTGCTAAAATAAATAAATAAAATAAATAACATTTGTTATTCTTGCTAATCTTATTCCCCAGTTTTGAACCGTATTTCCTCACTCTGATGTCCATTGTCCAAATGTTCCCATTCATCCTGTTGTCGGTTCGTTGATCTTTTACCCTCTGTTATTGCATAAGCCTCAACGTTTGTATAAAAAGGCCACTGGTTTCCACTTACCTTTCCACAGGAATGACAACAGTAAGGATGAGAAGCGAGGGAGAACTCAGTCTGACAAAGCGTGCACCGAGAAGACGGTGCTTCAGTTGGAGACTGCACACCTGTTGCACCCCTGTCATTCTCCACCTCTCGGAGTGAGGGCTAGGGAGGTCCAGGTGGAAGAATACAGTTAACATTTTCATTTAATTGGAATGGGTCACATCTTTCTTTTTTAATGACATTATAAATGTACAAGTCAAATGGACAAGTGGACAGTGGACAAGTCCAAATGGGACTTGTACGGGAGTTGGACGACCCCGCCCCCACAATGTCTCCACTGTCTTGTGTGCATGCTACATGTGCAGTTGACAAGTCGTTGGTTCCAGTGGCTTCAAGGCCTGTCGACCTTGCATGTGAAGCCTGGGTTCGGCGAATTGTGCAGAGGAAACCACTAAAAGGTTCAACGGGCAGAAAGGCGATCCCAGAAGAGTGTTGTGGAGCACAAATAGGGCAGAGTGAGATACGAAAGACACTTATGACCATCCACTGCAACCTGACCTGTCCCCAGCCGTCTCGACTATGTCTTGCTGTTGGATCCTGAGAGACCAGGACGAGAGAGTGCAGCCGACGATCTGCGCAACTCCCCCTCACTTAAATCCAAGTGACGCGCAAGTCATGACTTCAACCCCCATACTGTGGAACCTCAAGTCCTTTGGCAATGGGAGAGAGGCGAAGCAGCAGGTGTGGATACACTGGAAACTGTAGTCACGAACCTGCACACAGGCGGCCCAGGGCATAGGGTCGCTCTCTACTGGACCGAAGCTGCAGTGGAGTTCGGCAACCCCCCCGGGTGTTTGATCAGTCCTCTCTAGGATTCGCTCTGCTCACCGCCATGGAGGAAGGGGCTAGAAAAGGTGCCTTAAACATAGTCTGCTTCACTTCACCCTGGCCAGCACACCGTGGCTGGCAGGGATCCCAATCAGCGGTCGAAACAACAAGAAAAACAAGTTGAAGATGCTCAACCTCGGCACGTGGAACGTGCAAACCCTGCTGGATAACACCAAAGCAGATAGACCAGAAAGAAGAACTGCACTAGTCGCCAAAGAACTAGCTCGCTATAACATGGCCATAGCAGCACTTGGTGAAACACTCCTTGCAGATAAGGGACAGCTCTTAGAACTTGGTGGTGGGTACACCTTTTGGAGTGTATGCAGCAGCGCTGAACGGCGAGTGGCAGGCGTTGGATTCACCATCAGATGTCACCTCGCCCGAAAACTTGCCAAGCTTCCAGAGGGCATCAATGATCGCCTGATGACACTTCAACTCCCACTTGGAAACAAGAAGAGTGCAACGTTGATCAGTGCATATGCCCCAACAATGACCAACCCGGATATCAAAGATAAGTTATATGAAGAACTTGATGCCCTCATTGCAGTAGTCCCACAGTCAGAGAAGCTTATTGTCCTCGGGGAATTCAACGCCAGAGTGGGGACAGATCACCAGATTTGGGAAGGGATCATTGGAAGATATGGCACTGGCAAGTGCAACAGCAACGGCGTTCTACTCCTGAAGATGTGTGCCTCACATAACCAAGTCATCACCAACACACTCTTCCGCCTCCCCACCCATACAAAGACATCTTGGATGCACCCACGCTCTAGGCAATGGCATCTGATTGATTATGTCATCACCAGGAAGAGGGACAGGCAGGACGTGAGAGTAACAAAGGCCATGTGTGGTGCCGACTGCTGGACTGACCTTCACCTCATCGTGTCCAAACTTAAGCTTCGCATTCTGCCCATGAGAAGACCCCAAGGTCAGAAGACTGCAAAGAGGCTCAACATCTCCAAGCTGAAGAGCAGAAAAGTTGCAGAAGAAATCTCTAGAGACCTTGATGGCAAGCTAGTGGACACACCCCATGATGACCAGGACAGCCTTGAAGAACAGTGGGTGGCTTTCAGAGATGCAGTCTACTCCATCGCCCTCGAACACCTCGGGCCAGCATCCCGCAGAAACCAGGACTGGTTTGACGAGAACGATGAAGAGATACAGGCACTGCTATCAGAGAAACACCAACTGTTCGGAGCACACCAGAACGACCCCACGTCACAAGCGAAGAAAGATGTCTTTGCCAGCACAAGACAAAAAGTACAGAAGAAACTCCGTGAGATGCAGGACACATGGTATAGTAAGAAGGCTGATAAAATCCAGGGCTACGCAGACAGTCATGACACCAAGCGTTTCTACGACGCATTGAAGGCTGTGTATGGACCCCAGTCCTCTGGCTATTCTCCCCTCCTCAGTGCAGATGGAACCCAGTTGCTGACAGAGAAAAAGCAGATTCTGGAGAGATGGGCTGAACACTTCAATCAGGTCCTCAATCGCCCTGCTGATATCAATGATGAGGCCATCACTCACCTACCTCAGATGGAGATCAACCAGGACCTTGACAACCTCCCGACAGAAAAATAAGTCACAAAGGCCATCAAGCAACTTTCCTGCGGCAAAGCACCAGGATCAGTTGAAATTCCTGCTGAAGTGTACAAAGCAGGAGGCCCTGTCATGGTGCAGAAGCTGACTGAACTCTTCCAGTCCATGTGGAATAAAAGGAAGGTCCCACAACAGCTAAAAGATGCCAGCATAGTCCACATCTACAAGAGGAAAGGCAACCGCCGGTCTTGTGACAATCATCGAGGCATCTCCCTCCTGCCCATATCTGGGAAGATCTTAGCTCGCATCCTGCTCAACCGTCGCAATCAACACCTTGAGCAGGGTCTCCTTCCAGAAAGCCAGTGCGGTTTCCATGCTGGACGTGGAACTGTCGACATATTTGCTGCACACCAACTCCAGGAAAAATGCCAAGAGCAGCACAGCGACCTGTTCGTGACTTTTGTTGATCTCACAAAGGCCTTCGACACTGTCAGCAGAGATGGCTTGTGGAAGATAATGCAGAAGTTTGGCTGTCCAAGCAAGTTCATCACGATTGTCCGTCAGTTCCATGACAGCATGATGGTGAAAGTGCTTGATGATGGAGACGAGTCGCAAGCCTTTCCAGTGACAAACGGTGTGAAGCAAGGTTGTGTTCTTGCCCCTACACTCTTCAGCATGGTCTTTTTTGCCATGCTGACTGATGCCTTCCATGACTGCCAGGATGGAATACACATCAGGTACAGGACTGACAGCAGGCTGTTCAACCTCAGGTGCTTGCAAGCTGTTAAAAAGGTGAAGGAGACCATAATCAGAGATCTCTTGTTTGCTGATGACTGTGCTCTCAATGCCTGCACAGAGCAGAAGATGCAGGATGAAATGGACTGCTTCTCACAGGCCTGTGACAAATTTGGTCTCTCCATTAGCACCAAAAAGACTGAAGTTATATACCAGCCCATGCCTGGAAAGCCCTACCAGGAAACACACATCACGGTGAATGGGGCAGAATGTACAGGCTGTCGACAGCTTTACCTATCTGGGCAGTGCACTCTCACGAGTGGTGAACATTGACGCTGAGGTTAATAACAGGATTGCCAAGGCCAGCATTGCCTTTGGGCGACTCCGTGAGAATGTTTGGGAACAGAGAGGACTCAGCCTTACCACCAAGCTGAAGGTCTATCGTGCAGTGGTACTCACCACTCTTCTCTATCCCAGTGAGACATGGACTGTCTACAGCAGACACGCCAAACAGCTCAACCACTTTCACCTGAGCTGCTTACGCAGACTCCTTTTCATCAAGTGGCAGGACAAAAGTCCCGACACAGAGGTCTTGGAACGGGCCGGAATCCCCAGTGTCCACACCCTTCTACGGAAAGCCCAAGCCAGATGGGCAGGTCATGTCGTTAGAATGCCCAACAGTCGACTGCCAAAACAGCTTCTGTATGGAGAACTGTGTCAGGGTAAGCGCTCAGTAGGGGGACAGAAGAAACGGTTTAAGGACGTCTCAAAGTGTCCTTCAAAGACTTGGACATCAACCTCAGCACTTGGGAATCTCTTGCTCTGGACCGTCCAACCTGGCATAGTAAGCTCACCACAGGAGCCCGTGCAGCAGAGAACAGACGTACTGCAGAGGCCCAGAAGAAACGCACCACGCACAAGGCCTGGGCTACCTCCACTTCCACTGCAGCACCCATCTCCCATCCATTTATGTCCTACGTGTGGGCGTGCCTTCTGGGCCCGGATTGGCCTCACCAGTCACTTCCGGACCCACAGTCACCAATCTTCCAAATTAAAGTGAAGTCATTGTCATCTTCGAACCCAAAGGACGAACAACAACATATATGTACAAATTGTAAACATTTCAATGTGAAAATAAAGACTCAGAGAAAAGCTGGATGAGAAGAGGCTATAGGTTAGCATAATGACAATACAATACAATGGTGATGGGTAAAGATGAGACATTTATAAAACATCTCAAGGAGTACCCCATTAGTCTGCAGGTTATTTTCATTGGTGAATTCAAGTGTACAGCATGGTCCATATGTCTTGTTACAGTGTGGTGGTAAAGAAAAAAAATGTTGTGCAATTCAAAATGAGGACATAATCCATAAAAGGTTCATATTAAACACCTTGCACTTTTAGTTAGATATTTAAGACTTGCATAGACCACATCATACTCAAATAGTACACCGTGTGCATTAATAATCCACCAATAGTAAGTGGAAGCAATCTTGCCTTGTTTGCATATAACATTTGTTCAGTATTGTGTGTACTGTACATATCCAGATCCAAATTCAAATACAAGTTACATGACAACCAATCATGCTACACATTATTTGAAGTTGCCAAAACATTATATTGGCGAGATAGGAGAATGAATGTGGAGAGGTGACAACGAATGGCAGAGAGAAAATAAGGTGTTAGAGCTGTTCGTCTAACACCTTATTCAGGGTTTTAAAGTGTCTTTACCCACACGTTTTCTGCTTTTTGACCTTTGTTTTCATTTTGGCTGAATCAAGCTAAAAATATACCAAAGAGGGAATCTGGATATGGTGCCAGCACACAATGGCCTACTCTTCAAAAACTATCATGGAACAAAAATAAAAAAGGGTTGGCTTGTTTAGTATCTTATACTTGCTCCTGATTGGTGGGGGAGGAGAGGAGTTGCCGGTGAGTTAATCATTACGCCATTGGACTAAAAGTCGTGTTTTTGACTTTTTAAATTATTCAGAAGAAAAGTTGTTGATTCCACCTAGTATTTAATACACATATTCCTGTATTTCCACTGCTTGACCAGTTCCACTGTCCTATTTCAATATTGTTGCCTGAGAATCATCGTCGACATCCATTACAGGTGAAAAAAGCAGTGGCAATACGAAGTATCACAGGATTTAAATATTGCATTAAAAAAAAAAAAAACAATCTTACACCGCGACTTCATTGGCTGAGATACGATTTTTAACTTTCACAACTAACTTAATATTCCAGCAGTTGCCATTTCACCATTTTGTTGAAGGAACCGAAGGTGCACAAAGTTGGTGCAAATCTGAATCAAATGATTATGGCTGATTCAGTTTGCCACGGTCATGCATGGCTGTTGAATTGATGCTGTGCCGGGAGCATGGAATGAGTCAAGAAGCATCAGCTCTCTTGTTCAATCCCACACTGTGAAGAATTAGCTTCCATGTGGTATTATATAATTTGAAAATGCAAGCCATTTATGACCCGGCCTTCAAATGACTGTGTGATTCCTTTTGGTTGACCTGTTGGGTATTTCCACAAGTGACGCTGGGATTGCAAGTTCAAATCTCACCCGAGATTCAACGTCGATTTATCCATTGCCTAAATATGCCTCGTAAATCATGCAAAGGTGCACTCATTTACTTTTCCTACGTGTACTACTGTGGATAATTTTAAGAAAGATTATACATTGGATTACCTCGGTAAAAGATGGAGGAGAGAGGAATGTTGCACGCTTCTGAGCATCATCCTCCACAGCTCGCTTTATGGCATGTATCCATTCATCGCGTTCTTGGGGAGAGCTGCACACGGAAGCACATCTACCTTCAATGGCAAGCACAACATGGCGTTAAATGAATCTTAAGTGGTTTTCAATTAATTTCAATAAAGTGATGATGATGATGCCATGTAATTGGCCAAAGATGAAATTGGATGCAAAATAAACAAAAATGGCACAAGGTTTTGGAAGGAACTTTGAACGAATGACACTAGAATGAAACCTTTAATATCAAAAGTTTAGCTATCACTGTTTCAACCAATCACAGGCAAATTCTCTGTGTATCTGGTTAGTTAGTGTCGGTGGGATTTAAGTTTGACTATTAGTGGTTTTTTAGCAGAGTTGTGAGTGATGGTTTATGTTCACATGGGCGGTTATCTCGCACTATAAGCCTCGTTCATAAATAAATCTACTGTGCGGTATATCCATGAAAGTGAGCAAAAGTCCATGCAAGTGTTGCCGCAAGTGCTCCCCAAAGTGTTTGTCACGCACTGTTAATGATGGTGCCCGAGCATAAAGTGATGGACAAAAGTGAATCTCGTACAAAAAGGTTGAGAAAAGTGATGACCTTGTGCAAAAATAAATAAATAAATAAATAAGCTGCAGAACTATTTAAAAAATAAACACAAAGACAGATTAAAAGGGAAACTATTTAAGAGATGAATATGGGAGGATTGGTGGGGGCTTGAGACACATTACAGAAGGGAGGGGGCACGTTTTATCTGCTTCAACGCAGCAAGAGACTTCATCATAAAGGCAATTTATATTTATTTTACATGTTTATTATAATTGTGATATGTTTATTTTTGGCTGCCACCCACTTACCTCTATATTTTCTCCAAGCCCAGGAACCAAACCACCTTTTACCCATCGGCCCTTGGTTTTAACTTTGTGTTTTTTGGATAACACAGAACATTTCAGGAACATAACCCCCATGATATTTAAGGGATGACATATTTTGAACGAGCAGGGTTACCCAGTTACCCGGGGATAGTGAGAAGTGGGAGAAGCAGGCGGATCAGGGGCGGGAGAACCGATGGGGTGGGGGTGGGAGGGGAAACTGTGTCAAGTGCAGGAGAGCCAGAACACCAGTGGGTAAAGGTGTCTCAAGGGAACACCAGTGGGTAAAGGGGTCTTTCGTGTCATTGATGTCTTAAGGGTCTTACAGGTCATTGGGGTGTAACGGGTCTTTGAGGTCTTAAAGGGTCTTTGGAGCGTTACAGTTCTTAAGGGTCTTTGAGGTCATCCAGCTCTAAGGGGTCTTAAGGGTCTTTAAAAGACTTAAGGGTCTTTAATGGGTCTTTGAGGTCTTCAAGAGTCTTAGGGATCTTAACTGTCTTTGGGGGTATTCGGGGTTTTAAAGTGTCTTAATTGTGTTCGGGGAATTAAATGGTCTTTAGGGTCTCGTAGGTCTTCGGAGTCTTATCTCCCAAGTATGTAGAAAATCTTATCTCAAGCATGTATTCTAATCTTTCAAGCATGTAAAAAGGTCTTATGGTTCTTTATGGTCTCTTAAGGCTGAGGTTGTGCATGAAAATACACTTTGGACAACCCCTGGGTCAGACTTGGGCTTTGTGCCAAATTTGGTGGTAGTTGGTCCAGCGGTCTTGCAAAAAACGTGAACAGAAAGACAGACATCTGATGAATCTTATTTATTAGATTATTATTTGGAAGTACATGATGTTTGGCCTGCTTGACATCCCCATCCGAGTGCTTAACTGATGAAACTGAGATCTCAGCTTTACATCCCATATCCTATGTTTATTTCCCAATTGCTGACCAATCTCTTCATGTAAAAGTACTCCATGAGCTTTAGACGAGCTAATTTTTCCTAGCTAATAAAGCTAACAAATTTTTCATACTGATCTGATAAATGGTTTGACATGAAATTATAACGTCATAAGGAAGCCACGTATGAAATCATTAAAACAAAAATCACCCTTGTTTCCCATGGGGAGTACTTCACATGTGCCAAGTTTCAATTTTTTTCCATGGAGCGGTTTCAGAGATACAGAGGTCCAAAGTTTTTCCTTTTTTCCAACATGGCTGCCACAACTATGACATCATAGGTCACATAGTATCACAAAAACATTCTGCATGAGTAGTCGCATCGATGGTGAAAATTTGTTCAAATTTGTATGGTGAAAAAAAAAACAATACTTTGATCATCCGTTTTGATCCGCTTTGATCAGACGCCTGACACACGATGTCCTCCATATCAAATCTAATTCAGAATGGGTGGCCGGGCATGTCTTTGGAGTTTCGCGTTGATCGGATAAGGCTTTTTGTCCAATGTGGCTGCGAGACCATGTGACCTATGATGTTATAGTTATCAAAAATTATTCAGCATATCGAGCCGATCATTTTTATGGAGTTTCACTTCGATCTCTAAAGCGGTTCTGGAGAGGAAGAAATTTTCCTTTTTGTAAAAAAAAAAAACAATATGGCTGCAAAACCACATGACGGATGACGTCATAATTTTTTTTTGTGTTCACATCTTTCCCAAGGTGAACCTCAAAAATTTTCATGCTGATGGGATGCGGCGTTCCACATGTCGAATTTTCACCAGGATGCCACTTCACCAGTGACGTCATGGTTGACACCACTTATACCCCTCGTGGAGGTCTTCACAGGTCAGGTATGGGAGCATGTGCCAGAACAGCGTGTCGCTGCATCCACTTTCCGCCGGTACTCCAGGGGCCTCCGTCTGGCCATCCCCCAGGCAGATGCCAGGCCCATCCCCATCTCCTTGAGATGATGGTCAACCTGCTGCAACCACGAGGCATGTGGTCGGGCCACTGGCCTCCTCCACTCATGAGACTCCCTCGCTGAGAGAATCTGGTGAGCAGGATCAGTGTCAGGAAAACGAGCCACATGTCCATACAGCCGCAACTGACGCTTACGGACTATGCAGGTAACAAATCTCATCCAAGTCTCTCTCAGCAACCGCTCGTTGGACACAAAATCCGACCACCAGCGATAGCCAAGGATTCTCCGAAGAGACCTGGTACCAAAGGAATTAAGTCTCCGTCTCAGATCCTTGGTCAGAGTCCAAGTCTCGCATCCATAGAGCAAGACTGGAAGTACCAAGGACCTGAAGACTCGGACTTTCGTCCTCCCGCACAGGTACCGGCAGCGCCACTCCCCATGATCCAGTGAATCCATGACTCCCCAGGCCCGACCCAGACATCTATTGACCTCTGATTCACAGCCAGCAGAGACATGAATATCACTGCCAAGGTAAATGAATCTCTCCACGACCTCAACATCCTCACCACAAACAGGCACAGACAGGACAGCAGCATCCAAGATGTCACCGAAAGCCTGGATCTTAGTTTTGACCCAAGAAACCTGTAATCCCAGCGGCTCCGACTCCTCTTTCAGCACCTCGAGGGCCCCCAAAAGGATGTCTAAAGTCTCCGCAAAGATGAATGCATCATCTTCAAAATCAAGGTCCGAGATCTTGACATTCCCAAACGATGCACCGCAGCTTGATCTCTCCGATATCCTCCCTAAAATCCAGTCCATACAAGTGCTGAAAAGTGTGGGGGCCAGTACACACCCCTGACAAACTCCAGTAACAACTGGAAATAAGTCAGAGATGGTACCACCACACTTCACAGCACTCTCAGTACCAGAGTAGAGTTCAGACATCAGATCGATGAGTTTTGGTGGCACCCCACGAAGACCAAGAATCCTCCAGAGGACATCCCGATTCACTGAATCAAACGCTTTACAGAGATCAACATAGGCTGCAAGCAGCCCCTGCCGAAACTCTCGTCTGCGTTTGGTGAGGACACGAAGGGCAAGGATACCGTCAATCGTTGACCTCTTTGGTGTGAAGCCTGACTGCTCTGGACGCTGGTGCTCAAGCAGATGGTGGCGAACCCTATCAAGAATTATCCGAGCAAAGACCTTGCCCGGCACCGAGAGCAGCGTCACCCCTCGGTGGTTGTTGCAGTCTTGGCGATCACCCTTCCCTTTCCAGAGAGGGTCAACAAGGCCCCTCTTCCAGTCTGTAGGGATGATGCCTGTGTTCCAGGCAGAGCACAAAACTGCATGCAACGAAACGAGTGCACCATTTCCCCCAGCCTTGAGAAGTTCCGCATGGATGCCACAGATCCCTGGAGCTTTGCCCCGTTTCAACTGGTTCACCGCAGCCTGTGTTTCCACAAGCGAAGGTGGACCACAGTTGATTCGAGGGTCAGCAACAGGGATTGTAACACCCTTGACGTCCAACTCGACAGCTGGGGGATCAGCCTGGTACAACCGCTCAAAGTAACCGGCCCAGCGGGCCTTCACTTCAGACTCCTCTGTCAAGAGCCTACCACTCTCTGCTTGAACTGCAGTGCTCTGAGGGATGGGCTTGGATGAACGCAATGCGCGAATTCCCCTGTAAGCGGGACGAGAATCACCTGTCCACAGGTGATGCTCTACCCCCTCACAGATTCCTCGCACATAGGCCTCATTGTCCACCCTCAGTGCACACAGTTTTATGCCTCAGCTCCCTGAACAGCTCAGCTCTGCCATTCAGCCTGGCCCTGTGACTCTGGTCAATGGTATCTAGTGTCCCTTGAGAGACAAAATTCTTCTTTGCCCTGCGGTGAGCTCCAAGACATCCACCGGCAACATCAAGGACGGTGGTCTTGAAGGCACTCCACAACTCTTCAGGACCCCCCAAAGCACCCAGACCCCCCAAGTGTCCACTCAGCCTGTTCGCAAACTCCTCAGCTGAATGGCATTCAATCAAGTAAAGTCAAGTAAAGTCTTCACAGTGAGCCATATTTCATTTTTTTTTCCAGTGAGCGGTTCCAGAGAAGATGTCCAAAGTTTTTCTGGTGTCCCAACATGGCTGCCACCCCATGTTACCTATGCCGTCATAATTATCATTAAAAAAAATCTACATGAGTAGTCGTGACTATGGTTAAAAATTTTTGTCAATCGGACAAGTCGTTGCTGAGAAAACACGTTTCGGTAAATCGTCGAGCAAAAAAAAGGCCCAAAATGGGACAAAGAATAATAACAAAAAATAATCTGAAAAGAAACAATAGGGTACCACAGCCTGTAAGCAATGGCGGATCCGGAGGTGGGTCACCGGGTGCACATGAAACCCCCTCCCCTCCACCCTTACAATTATGTCACATGATCATCATGTGAGATATTACTGGACATTCGGCAATCGCATGTCTTTTGTTTTCACTCAGCAATTAATCCGAGCCACGATACATTTCGCCGCTGGTTCTGTATTAATCCCTGCAACTCAGTGTTTAGTTATGGCTCCGAAGAGAAAGTCAACATTTTCGGGATTGTGTCCTACAGTAAAGTGCAGTACAATCATGAACTCTTTCACCAAGTAATTCAAAGTTTCAGTGGCTACATCATCCATAATTCTAATTAATGATCTGATTATCGCAATGGCGAGTTTAGGTTTAGTGCTCGGGGATATTTTGCCTCATTTTGTGCTTGTCCGTTCGATATTTTCATTGATTTGTTTTGGAAACATTTTATGTATTTACATTGTCGTTGTAAAGATCCGTCACAAAGATTCCAAAATCTTCAGCTTTTCTTTAGAATCAGTTCGTGACAGGCCCGAGGCCTTTTCGTCTAGTAGCTCGATATTCCCAAATTTTCCTGTGGACAATGTAAATTTATGGTCGGACACTGCTAGCTCTGGATAGATTAACCGGTTTTTCCTCGACTATTACATTGACTTGAATAAGTCTTGGTGGTATATTTCAAAACAATAAGAACATCTTAACCGTATGTGAGCCCCCCTAAAAAAAATTCTGGATCCGCCCCTGGTAAGGCTATTGGTGCCCTGATAATAATAAACAGAAGAAAAACAATAGGTTACCCAGCCTTATAGGCTTGGTACCCTAAAAATAAAGAAAAACAAAATGAAGAAATTAAGGTACAGAGGTAACAGGAGGGATGATCATGGAAGGCATGCAGACTTACAGCCTGCATTCCTTAGTCACTGGAGTGAGGAAGATGATAACTAAGGAATGCAGGCTGAGAGTCTCAAGATGTTGCAAGCAAAACGAAAACTCAATGATCCATCAAATTCAACAGGAAGGGTCAAATATGTGTACTACAGTGAAAAGTTATTTCGCAACAGTGTGGGCGTTTTATTCCAAATGCAAGAATGTACAATGAATGCCGAATACTGTCTTTTATTTTTTTTTCTTCCTCTAAGGGGCAGCATCGATCCACAATGCACCAAACACGAAACTTATAGAGTCAAGTGAAGAAAACTTTTGTCAATTATTTTTACTCCTCAAGGATCACCAACCACAAAAAAAAACTTTTTTTTCAGTATTACCTTGCAGTAAGAACAAACGATCGCTCCAGGCTCAAAAGGTGGAACTCATTAGGGTAGGCCTCGGTAACAGGTCGGTAAACCTTGAACGGCATTAGTGACAGAATTATTTCGATAAAATTTACTCCATTGGTTTCAGCAACACCTCTGGCACAAAACAATTAGAAACTTTAATGTTGGCTCAAGACCATTCTCAATGCAGGTTCCAGATTGTAGTACTCGACCAGCTGAGGAATTGACAGTGAAAGGCTACTTGTGGCCTACGTTTTCAGCATTCATGAAACATTCATTCCGATTGTGACTCAGGAATATTATTCTGTACTGTCTCTGTTTGAAGTGAATCACATCGAGAAATGATCCTTCATCGACAAACGAATTATAATTACACAATGACACCATTGCTCCCTCCGTCGCCCCGCGTTCAATGATAAAATATTTTTAAAATTATATCATTGCCTTCCAAAGTGATTGTGGATGTTGGTTTTCACCTGCACTGTAGTGAGGGAGAATATTCTGTTTAACTTGAGTTTTCCTCCACCCTGAGGAGACGTGTAAAGTAGAACGTCGTTCATCTGGACACAGTCAAAGCAACGACAATGAGATCAACATCTTCTGAAACGCAGTAATCCTGATTTAGCACCATATCTTTTAACACCTTGAACTTCCTTGTATTTTGAACTGAAATGGCCATAACCACAACCACAAAAAATAAAGTAACAAAAAAATTTCACTTTTATCGAATATCCAAAGATTTTTTTTCTCCCCTGAAACAGTAAAGTGAGTAGAAGTTCAGCTTGATTTTAGAATTGAGAGACTGTGTTGCAGTCAAGTGAATTTGCCATTGCTTTGGCCAGCCTTTACATCTATAGGTGAAGAAATGATCTGAAGACAGAGATTCGATAGAAACATATCCAGTTGTCCAAACCCTTCAATTACTGGTGCCTTCAGGGTCAGTAAATAAATAAATATGAGTTCTCTTACAACGCACTTCAACACAGGATGCCACTAGGCCCTTTGAGCCTGTGCTATGATTACCAACTTATAGTTGTTTGTCCGTGCTCTATCCTTTCTAAATGCTGAGTATCAAACAAGGAAGCAGCACATACCATTTTTAAAGTCTTTGGTATGACTCAGCCAGTTTTTGAACCCGAGTTTTTTTCCTCTGGCTTAACATCCGTCTGAGACACGGCAAACACAACGATGCCCGGCCCTGCATTTGAAACACTCGGGTGACAGTTTATAACTGGGAAGAGATTCAAACCAGGCTCAAAGGCTCAAAGTACACCTCATTATTGGGCTATCCTGTCAGTTTATTTAAATGGGAAAAACTGGTGAAAAAAATGTTTTGTTTGCAATGAGTATGCTTTGTTTACTTTGGATATTATTAGGAGTTTTTTTTTTTTTTTTTTTTTTAATTTTTTTTTTGTATACCTTGGTCGAGGCTCGTATGAGAGCTAACACACAACTCACAGCAAGGAGGCATGAGACAAGAGGGGTGGGAGTGGAAGGGACAAAACATTGGGGAACAGACACAGGTGAACTGTGGAAGGGAGAGGGATGGGGATGGGACGGGGAACATGGCGAGGAGAAGATGGACATTACAGGGACTTTCAGGAAGGAAAGCAGGAGAATTGAAGGAAGTGGGCTTGGGTGGATTATCGGGGGTAGAAAAGATCGAGGATTTGGATGGGGGAAGATAAGAGGTGGTGGTGAACAGCTGTTTTGAAAGCCTGGAGGGAAGAATGGGAAAGAATAGAGTGAGGAAGTTTATTCCAAAGGCGGGAAAAAAGAGGAATGAAAGAGTGAAGATGAGCAGTGATTCGTGATTTTGGTAGTTTTACCAGAAGGGGGTTGTTGGCGGACCTTGAGTGCCCTGTGGAAATGTGGTTGGGACAAATCGCAGAGAGAGCAGGGGCGGCAAAGCTGGAGAGGAGTCGGTAGAAGACAGAAAGACCACCGACCAACCTGCGGTGATTGAGTGAGAGGCCCAAAGACTCAGCTTCATTGCGGGAGATGCCAATGATCTTAAAAGCCCTGGTTTCGACAGCGTGAAGTCGAGAAAGGTGGGAGGCAGGAGCACCAGCCCAGAGGGGAGAGCAGTACTCCATCAGGCTACGGACAAAAGCTTTGTAAGTAGTCAGGAGCTCAAGAGGGCCGAGGAAGGACTTTGCACGACGGAGGATTCCCAGTCGGCGACTGGCTTTTGAGGCAAGGTTGGAAATGTGACTTTCCCAGGAAAGGTCATGGCAGATAGTGAGACCCAGAAGCTTGAAAGAAAAGACTTCTTCCAGAGGATTGTTGAGAAAGTGGATGGGGGGTTTTGTAAACGGTCCTTTCGAAGAGACATAGTGAGAGTGTGAGATTTGTGTGGATTGAAAGACATGTTCCACGTGTTGGACCAGTTTGTGATTTTATCCAGATCTGCAGTGAGCGAAGAAGCTGCTGCTTGCCGGTCTGAGGGATGACAGATGGTACGGCAGAGGGTGGAGTCGTCGGCAAAGAGAAATAGAGGATTTTCCAGAGAGTCCGAGAGATCATTGATGAAAACCAGAAAAAGAACAGGGCCCAGAACGCTACCTTGAGGAACTCCAGCCTGCACAGGAAGAGGGGATGAAAGAACTCCGTTTAGGGCCACACGTTGACTGCGACAGGAGAGGAAGTCTGCGAGCCATGAGTGGAGATGGCCTTGAATACCATGGGAAGAGAGTTTGGTGAGTAGGGCAGGGTGCCAGACTGTGTCAAAAGCACGTGATATGTCCAGGGATACGGCTCGGATTTCCTGTCTGGCATTGAGGACCTCCATCCATTGATGGGAGAGCAGTAGCAGCATATCCAGGGTAGAGTGACCTGGTCTGAAACCAAATTGATGATTGGAAATCAAGCCATTGGAGAAGAGGAAGGATTTCATGTCTGAAGCAATGATGGATTCCATAACCTTGCTGATGATTGGGAGAAGGCTGATTGGTCTGTAGTTACAGGGATCTGTTTTTGCACCTTTTTTATGCAGGGCAGTGATGTTAGCAGATTTCCAAGCAGATGGCAGATGACCTTGGGAAAATGAGAGGGTGAATAGAACAGAGAGAGGGTGAGCAAGAGCAGAAGAGCAGGCTTTGAGGACACGTGGGCTGATGCCGTCTGGACCGGTTGCAGAATCTGACTCGAGGTTTGAAAGCAAGCTCTCCACCTTGTCAGGAGAAAAGGATACAGAGTCCAGGGACAGTTGGGTGCGACTGGGTAAAGTGGGTAGAGATAGGTAGAGTTTACACTTACTTTTTTGCATTACATTGTTGATGAAGAGTTAATTGACTTGTATTTTTACCTCCATCAGCGGAGGTGGACGGAGGTTATGTATTCACCTGGTTGTTTGTCTTTGAGCAGGATATCTCAAAGGGACAGATTCTGATGAAACTTGGTGGACAGGTTGGGTGTGTGACAAGGATGAATTGATTCGATTTTGGTGAGGATAAGTTTCCAGAAACTAGACTTTTTAAAAGTGATTCTTCACCATTGAGAGATGGGGCCAAAAACGATATACAGCACGATATTTCATAAAAGTTGTGGACAAGTTATGCCAAAATATGGTGAATGAATTGGGTAGGCAACAAGAACAAGGTGATTCGATTTTGGTTCAGGTCTGGATGCAGATTTGTCCCATCAGTGCGATACAAAACGTAATCTGTTCAGCCTGGTGGAGTTAGATGTTGCCTAAACTTATTCTCAGTAGTGTAAATCTGTTTGAAAAATACAAATCTCAAAGGAAACCTTGCTGAAATGTTGTCATCAGGTAAGCAATGCTATATCTCCTCATACAATCTAATTTTCAGGACAGAGTTGTTTCTCAGAACACTATCTGAGAAACCTGAATATCCATCGAGCAGACAAAGTTGATAGTGTTGTCAGACTGTTTTGAGCTGATGCAACTGGTGCCTCGAGTGATCGAGTCCACAGTTGGCTTCCACATCATCATAATATAATGGGCGTAAGCCTGGAACTAACACACATTTCTCCGAACATATTCTGTTCATACTTCCGAAATCTTCACATTATGTGTTCTATGTATTTACGTGCGTGATAGCGGGCGGATTCAAAAAAATCAAATATAGATAGAATTTTCAAAGAGGGAATCGATGACATCACAATCTGCAGCGTTCGGCGGCAAACCGATGGCCGGGCCCCAAACGACGTGCTTTACTTAACTAAATCCATAAGTTCAGGACGTTTGTTCAACTCAGCATTTACGACTTTTATCCTGCCAAGTTGTTAATCTGTTGATGGAGGTAATATAGAAACGATGAATATGTCAAATCATTCGTGTTACTCATCCAGCATTATGTGTCAAGGGCAACAATCTAAAGCGACCGGTCTCAAACGCCACCATGGGCACCCAGACACACCACCAATATGAACTAAGCTGTTGAATGCGGCGCAAAACATCCAAAGAAACTACAGTAACTGAGTATTGTGATCCATCCTGTCCCCCATACCCGTCGTAGACGGATATCTGCCAGTTAAGTTAATTCACTTCGGGTCATATGTTGCACATGGAGCTGAACATATTATTTGTCATTGAACTCGAGAACAAAAAAAAAAGAAAAAAAGTTCAAGAGACATGGTTCAGAATGACTTTGTGTCATAAAACAATGAGTCATAAAACAGAAAAAACAACAATAATGAATCATGGTGTTTACATCATCCTTCATAATAAAATCTGCCATTCTAAAGATACTAATTACATAATTAGAGGAGAAAAAAAAAGAAACTACTGAAGACTTTTTTTTCACTAAAAATTATTCAGAAGAAAAACCATGCTGCCTTAATGTATACATGATGCTAATAAATACCATGTCGTAAGTTCATAATGCAAAAGTATAGTTGATCCACCATGAATCAAAGGAGCGTTTATGTTTCAGGCTTTACACTCAATCAGAACAAAGAGAGAAAGAATGTGGCGGTTATCGGCGTGGAATAAATACCGCAAATGACGTCATTACTGAAGTGCTGGGGGCATGGAATGCTGATTGGACAGAGGTGTACACATCATCTGTGACGCATTGCCCAGAGTAAAAGCATCAAGTGATGAGTTCATGGAGAGAGGATAGGAGGAGAAAAAGGAAGAGAAGGAGGGAATGTGGAATGAGAAGTCAAAGAAAAGAAGGAGAGGAAAAGAGAGAGAGAGAGAGAGAGAGAGAGAGAGAGAGAGAGAGAGAGAGAGAGAGAGAGAGAGAGAGAGAGAGAGAGAGAGAGAGAGAGAGAGAGAGAGAGAGATAGAGATAGAGAGAGAGGTGGGGGAGGGGAGAAAAGAGTGGGTTGGGATGGGGGGAGGGAGGAGAGGGGAAAGTAGAAAATGGGGAAGAAGAAGAGGAAGGTCATTATTGGTTCTGACATCGTTGAGGTGCTTTCTAAAGTGGTCTCCAAGCTGTCGTCCAGTTTCCCCGATTTAAATTTTGTTGGAAAGTGAACGTAAAATACAGTAAATTACATTGACGGTGGTGCAGGTAAAATGATCTTTGATATTGGTGGTGTGCTTTGGTGCTGATATCGACATTGTACGGTTGATTTTTTTTTTTAATCACAGGTCTTAGGACGACTACGCAAACATTTGAATGTTCCAGGTGGTAGATTAGAAGGTAGTGTGCTTTTGACCAGAAAATTTCGTAAAGTTTTTGTCTCGTTTGAATGAAAAAAAGAGGTAGTTTGGAGAAGATGGAAGTGGTTTCTGTGTCGTTCTGTAGGATTCTAAAGTTTTTTTGGGGCGATTCTTTTCATGGCAAGGCTGTTGGGATGATACCCCAAAGTGAGAGAAATTTGTTCATTCTCAGGCTTTGTTTTTGGAAGGAGATTTTGTCGATTGATTGGTCAGACACGGTTAAGAGCATTTTCCACGAGTGAGCTAGGATAGCCACGATCTATGAAAAACTTACACACCTCTCTGGCTTTATATCCAAAATCCAAGTTATCATTGCAGAGGCGACGGAGCCTTAACAACTGGGAATAAGGAAGAAATTGAATTGTTCACTTGTAAAGAATGAGAAGATGAGTACGTTAGATAGCTGTGCGAATCTGTTGATTTGTAGTGAGCAGTGGTCATTAAACCGGTATCTACCACAGAAAGTTTGACATCTAAAAAGGTCTCACAAGTATCTGAAATATCCCATGTACAGGGTGTTCCAAAAAGACCTGGACAACTGTGGTTGTTAATATATTTAGAACCATAAATGATACAATGAACCCTTTGGTTTATATGACACAGAAAATCATAACGTTTTATGTGTTTTCAGGTCTGGTGGTTTAATGTAATATAAAGAAAATGGCAACTCCACAGGAGAAAGCTTCGTGTGCCAAATGGTTGGAGATGAGATCTGATACACAAGATCAGCATAATTTCTGCCATCATGGACGAGTATCAGTGATACAAGAGGTTTAAAAAGACTGGAATTTGTCAGAAACAGAGAAGTATGTGTCGACCAAGCACAAGTGCAGCAGAAGTTGAACAAGTGCGTGAATCATTTCAGCAAGGTCCCAGAAAATCAATTTGATGCATATCCAAATAATTGGGACTTCCAACCACCACTGTATACAGGATTTTGCATAAACGACTGAAGCTTTATGCCTACAAGGTGCAGATTCTGCAGAAACTCAAACCAAATGATGGACCCAAATGAAAGGCATTTGCCGTGGAAATGCTCAGTTGCATGGAGGATGATGAAGATTACCTGAAAAAGGTCATGTTCACAGAAAAAGCTTGCTTTAATGTATGGGGGAAGGTCAACCAGCACAATGCGAGGATTTGGAGCTCTGAAAACCCCCACGTGGTCATTGAACATGTACGTGACAGTCCACAAGTCAATGTGTAGTGTGACCTTCTCCATGACTGTTTGGTGAGTCCGTTTTTCTTTGCAGAAGATACAGTGACCTCAACAACTTACATGAACATGTTGGAAGGATTAACCCTCCTACAGATTGAAGATCTGCAATCCGACATCATTTTTTAAAACAGGATGGCGCTCCCCCTATTTGGGCCTTCGTTGTTCAAGCCGTCCTGCATTAAAAAAAATTCCAGGTCGCTGGATTAGCCAAGATGGACCAACCACCTGACCCCCTCGATCACCAGATATAACCCCCCTTAATTTTTTTTCTGTTGGGGGTGTCAAAGATGTCTACAACACCAAGGTGGCAAACCTGCAGGATCTTCATTCTCACATCACAGCTGCATGTGCACTGGTGGATACAAACATGCTGAGTTTAACATGGCAAGAACTCATGCATCGCCTTGATGTCCTGCGCGTGACAAACGAAGCTCACATTTAAATGTATTGATGGTGTGCACAAAATTATATGCGATTCTGTATCATATAAAGCAAAGGGTATTGTTGTATCATTTGTGGTTATAAATATATTAACAACCAAAGTTGTCCAGGTCTTTTTGGAACTGGGTGAAAGTCATTGATGAAGTTGACAAATTGTTCAAGTTCGAATCTGTGACTGGAGCTTAATCCAATGCTATCATCAGTGTGGCATCCAAATAAATCTGGTGTCGGGCAATCAAAATGTGAAAAAAATATGTTCTTCAATGAATCCGACAAAGACATTTGCATAATTTGGGCCCATTTTTGTACCCATAGCCACACCATTGATCTCATTATAGAAGTTATTGGAGAATGCAAAGCAATTGAGTGTGAGAACCAATTCAGCCAAACAATGTAAAGTTTCAGTGCTGTGGTCTTGGATAGTGCAATGATTGAAAAAATGTTTGAGTGCCTGAAGACCCTCGTCATTTGGAATAACCTTGGAGGAGTGATGAAATGTCCATGGTGAATAGAAATTTGTTGTTACGAGTAAACTCGAACCGATCAAAAATGTTTAAGAGATGGGTAGTATCTTTGACATAGGATGGAAGAGAGGATACAATTGGAGCCATTTTTTAATCCAGGTAGTTGAAAATCACAGGTAGGTAGACACAATCGGACGGTCAGGGTTGTTGAGTTTGTGAATCTTCAACAGAAAGTATATGTGTGATACATGGGGGGTAATGTCATATTTGACAGAAAACTCGTCTGGTTCTTTTTTGAAACGGGAACAAAATTTAAACCCTTTGTTCAAGACTGTTCTTTCGATTTTTGAGAATGGGGGGGGAGAGGGAGAGAGAGAGAGAGAGAGAGAGAGAGAGAGTGTGAGAGAGAGAGAGAGAGAGAGAGAGAGAGAGAGAGAGAGAGAGAGAGAGAGAGAGAGAGAGAGAGAGAGAGAGAGAGAGAGAGAGAGAGAGAGAGAGAGAGAGAGAGAGAGAGAGAGAGAAGGGGGAGAGAGAGAGAGGGAGAGAGCGCGAGAGAGAGAGAGAGAGAGAGAGAGAGAGAGAGAGAGAGAGAGAGAGAGAGAGAGAGAGAGAGAGAGAGAGAGAGAGAGAGAGAGAGAGAGAGAGAGAGAGAGAGAGAGAGAGAGAGAGAGAGAGAGAGAGAGAGAGAGAGAGAGAGAGAGAGAGAGAGAGAGAGAGAGAGAGAGAGAGAGGGAGAGAGAGAGAGAGAGAGGGAGAGAGAGAGAGAGAGAGGAGAGAGAGAGAGAGAGGAGAGAGACAGAGAGAGAGGGGGGGGGATATAATGAGGAATGCCCACACGTTTCCCTTTATCCTCAATGCTTCCAGGTACCTCTCCAACTCTAGTTTAAACCAATCTACCGGTTCAGGTGCCAACACTTTTCCAGGGAGACGATTCCATGCATTAACTACCCTCTGAGTGAAAGACCCTTGGCTTAATGTCGTCCCAACTCTCCTCTTATTCACTCTCAAACGACGGCCCTGAGTCCTATAGCTGTCCATTCTGCGGAAAAACCTTTCCGCTCTTATTCTGTCTATACCGTTTCTTATCTTAAACATATATCAGATCCCCTTGTAATCGCTGCATTTGCGATGAGTAAAGTTCAGTGTGTTTCAGCCGTTCCTCATGGCTTCGTCCAGCTGACCCAGGAATCAATCTAGTTGCTCTGCCCTGGACTCTTTCCTTGCCAGCAATGTCCTTTATCAAATGCTGTGACCAAAACTGAACACTGGATTTGGATAAGTATTCCAGGTGAGGTCTCACTAAATTGCTATATAGTGTTAACATCACCTCTTTTGATTTATAATTTATCCCTCTATGAATACAACCTAAAACCACATTAGCTCTACTTATGATTGCCTGGCACTATGATTTCTGCTTACCCCTCACATCTATTCCATCCATCCATTCGGACCATACTCTGGGCAGAGCGTCGGTGCTGCCAAAAAAAGTCTCTGGGCTATTGGGCACAATCCTGGACGGGTCGTCACTTCGACGCTGGATACGCAAGTGGCTCAATCATCCCAGCAAGTTGGCACTCATTTGCCAAACTCAGAAGTATGACAAGCTGAATCAACACCACCTAGTATTAATTCAATGGCTGAGCAGGATTTGAACTCAGGACCCTAGGATCCCAAGCACGCCACCCTAACCATTAAGCCAACACTCAGCATACAGACTGACTCACCGACTGATATGAAAGATCGGTACCTTCCGGGTGGCCACCCCAGATCTTTTTCTTATGTCACATGCTCCAAGACTACCTCTTGCATTATATAATCCCATTTTCATGATTCTTACTCAACCCGAGCACCTTACATTTACTTAGGTTAAACTGCATCCGCCAATCGTTTGCCCAGCCAATCAAAGTAACTAGGCTTTTCTGAATCAGATTACCCCCTTCTCCACTGTCTACCTTACCTCCAAGCTTTGTGTCATCTGCAAATTTGCAAAGCCGGCTCGTAACCCCACTGTCCAAATTGTTGATGAAAATTATTAATAATAACGGTCCTAGAACTGATCTATCCTCCTGTTCATCATCAACACAATAAATGGAGGTGAACAAAGTTGCAGGAAATGAAATGAATGCACCACCATCTGGTGCCTGTTGGTCTTTACTTTCCATGTTTTATCTTGTTTTCGCTGTGCTGTACTCCTTCCCACATAGAGTATATCTGATTACAGCTCTGCTACAGTGAAAACAGCACCCCCATTGTCCTAGGATCAGCATGTGCTGGAGGAAAGGAAGGAGTTGAGGGGCAAGAATTTGAAGCAAACAAGGTGGTTGTAAAGAATTGAGCAAAAAGATAACAATAATAAAAAGCGTTTGGAGAGGGAGTGGGGGTATGGGGACGACGGATTACCAAGCAAAATACACGAGGCTGTAGATCCTTTCTGCACAACTTCAACAGAGTTCCTTCCTTAAGCAGTGTCTGAGTGTCAAACATAGGAAGGGGAGGGAGAAAAAGAGTGAGAGAAGCCACGGATAATTGTTCTTGGAGCTTTTGTTTTCTCCACAAGGCCAGGGCCACACAATGTGCAGTTCTGGAAAGCAGCCTGCGCAAAACTAACATTACAAGGACACAGTGACATCCGCAAAGTGACATTCCCAATGACAGACACTCCTACCCTTAGAAACCCCTGGCAAAGCTGGTAAAAAATTGTAGCCGCCTTAAAGCAGAACATAATTTAAAAAAAGGTATTACAGCACACAAGACAATGAGGTAGAGTTGTTCGTGTTTAGTTGAACAAACAACATACGGTCTACAATGTATCCTGTGATTGTGTTGTCTTTAGTTTAACCTGTTGTGCTCCGTACCCGTCCCGGACGCACAATCTCGGTGCCTTGTAGTTTCTGTTGTAGATGCATAAGCTTCTGAAAGTTATCCTAAGGATAAAGAAACACCGACATTGTTTCTGCAACATTGATGCTGGTCCATTTGACGGCATAGATAACATTTCACAATAATGTAAGAGGACATCGTCTAGAATAATCCCTAAAATAAAACATTTCAGTTTGAAACTTTAATTTTCAGCAATCATCGCTGACTCCTTTAACAGATTCACTAATAACAGGGCACTTGGTGTGCATGGTTTAAGAGTTTCAGGATAAAATCCTGTTCAGGTTCACTACAATCACATTAGAGCAAGTCAGGGGCAAGATGTCCCTGGCAAGAAAGGTGGGACAAGATGCAACAAGACCTCCCACCCATCAACATATAGATAATCCTCAGTCCATATGTTCAATACATTGAACATTTCAAATTTGCCGTTATGGCGTCCACCCACCAGAGAGGCCTTTATTGCAGATGATCACGATACTGAACATATATAACCACGACGGAGAAGGTTATACAGCGGTGGAGGAATCTTGCCACATCCTCCTATCAAGGAGCATCTTGCTCTACCTTACCATATATACACTTCTACCATACAAACATGCCCCCACAGGCTGACGTATGATACAATTCTGGAAAGAGTACATCTTAAATGTATGTAATTAAATAAATGTACCACGACTCTATTCCTGAAATCAAAAGGCAAAATCTACCTGCTGTGCCACTATTGGTTCTTACATAATAAACAACTCACCCCTTGCCTTATTGAGCTGCTTGTATGAGCTGCAACTTCTGAGATGATCTCCAAAGCAGCTGTACAAAAAAAGCAAAACTTTGTCAGATGACTTGAGGTTAGATGTGGTAGGGAGCACAGCTTCCGGTAACATACGGTCGACAATATACTTTGACACACAATTTGGTCGCAAAGGGAAGCACGATGACAGATGCGGGCAACCTTTATTAATTTACTCTGCCTTGTTACCTTCCAAACTTTGTTGCGAAGGTTATGTTTTGATCGCTGTGTATTTATTTATTTATTTGTGAATGTGTGTTTGTTTGTTTGTTTGTTTGTTATTCGCATAACTCCAAAAGTATTGAACTGAATCGCAGCAAATTTGGTGGGATGATTGGTTATTATCCGAGGACCATTTGATTAGATTTTGGGAGCGATCGGGTCAAAGGTCAAGGTCAAGGTCATGAAAAGGTCAAAATCGTCTTTTTACCATAACGCGGTAAATTTGTATCCAATTTGCAGGCAACTAATGCCAAAATGTTCAGAATTCAATGCCCCATCTTGTGATATGTGACATGACAATGACGTAATAACCCTTATTAGTGGTTGGGAGTCAAAGGTCGGGGGGGGGGTCATGACATTGCAAAATGTGCGGTTTTAGTCATAACACGGTCAATTCTTATCCAATTTGCATGAAACCAGCACCAAAATGTTGACTGTTCTGTTCCCCACACTCTAATACCAATTACAAAATGAAGAGTACAAAGGTCAAGGTCGAGGTCATGAAAAGGTCAAAATCGTCATTTTTGTACAATGAATGTTTGTTTGTTCACAATAAATAACTTATTTAGAAAAACAGAAACTCGTGTGTGCTAAATGCCCCTAAAATGCCAGAAAATAATTTCTTATAATGTGACCAGTTGTCAGATTGACTTGACACCGACACCCAAAAAGGTCAGGGAGTTCATACACAAATTGTACAATGTACATGAATCAGTGTCAAACAGCAGGAAATTTAATGTTTTTAAGCCATCATAACACATATGAGATGGCAGATGTGGTATGGGATTAGATACCCTCACAATCAATGGTTTCTGGGGGGGGAGGGGGCAAAATGTAGCATTGGCGAAGGTATGCGCTCTACTGAGTGCCCGTTCTAGTTTGAGGATGAATCAATTTCCTCGACATTATATTCAATACACACTTTGCATTCTATAATCACTAGAATTTTGCTTTTGATATCTCAGATAGTGATTTGGCAGCTAAAGATCTCTAATCTGTACTGCATATACAAATCATCAGGGCTGGAACTGGAACAATAGTTTGATCGCATGTTGTGTTAGACAGCTGGGTGGGTAAATGCTGAGAAAGTGATCTTTTACACTCACAAAATAAACAACACATGAGCTGGCTGAAAATACAAGTGGAAGTGATGTGTGCACATTGAGAGAAGAGGAAGACCTGTCGAGCAAAACCTTCGAGACAAAAACATCAAAACAGGAGGCCCTTTTGGAACCCTGTCGCGAGGCCACACCCTTGGCATTGTACGGTTTGTCAGAATTTTGTTTTCGAGCGGCAATCCTCAGTTTCAAACTCGGGAATCGTGACTTGTACATTATATTGATTAGTTAATTCTGTGCTCAAAAAGATTGCATAATGGCATTCATTTGAAATAATTTTGTGATACTTGTGGGTGCGACTGTACTATAACCCATCGCATAATAATAATATAATAATAATAATAATAATAATAATAATAATAATAATAATAATAATAAAAGAAGTTCAAAATACTGACAATAATTCATACATTAAGTTAGTATTGTTGCCAACATTGAGAGAAGAAAAATCAGGGGGATGGAAGGATCTGTAGTGTGAGGGGTGAAGCGACCAAGAGGGGAAGGTCTGGGAGGGGATGAGCCCCCCCCCCCCAACAGTTGGGAAATTTTGTAATTTTAACTATAAATTTATAGATTATAAGAATCTTTAATGCAAAATTAAAGCTGAATAATCACGTTTTCCTGAAGAATTTAAAAAAAAAAAAAATTGTATTGTATTTTTACATCTAACTCCTGAATATGTTTTTGGACTTTACATTGTATAGCATATGTTATAATGAATAAAATATAAGTTCAAATTTAAAGATAAACTTAGAATTGGCCATGCCCGACTCTCCAATACAGACTTCAGGTATATCTACTGCAAAGACCACGCTGGGATGCTTGGGACATGGCACTAACATTTCGGTTTGCTGTCTTCATCTTGGCCAATGGCGTGTGTGTGTGTGTGTGTGTGTGTGTGTGTGTGTGTGTGTGTGTGTGTGTGTGTGTGTGTGTGTGTGTGTGTGTGTGCTCATGCATGCGACCAACAGGCACGGTTCTCATTGATACAATGTTTTGCTCAGAGTTGCATCATGTTCGGCAATCAATGAGAAATATCCGACATTTTGTGGGTCAATAATGCTTGTAAATGGGACAGCATTTGTCATTTGTTGCCACACACTTTGAATAGCAGCTGTCGTCAATCAAATGCAATGAGATCACAGATATGATTTTTCACGCAGCATCAAGTGAAACCTCCCGAAGGCCGACAAAAACCTTGTCACAACATGAAAATCTATCAAAAACTTCCATGAGACGTTATTTTGAGAAAGCGATATTTTTCGCTATTATTACCTCCGCCACCAAATGTGAAGGAGTTAACGTTTTCACCACTTTCTGTCTGTTTGTCTGAGTACAGGATATCTCAAAAATGTATTGGGCCCGACATGTTCTCGTGGATCAGGCATTACAGGGCTGAGGTACGCGCTCCACCGAGTGCCCTTCCAGTTGACAAAAAATAAAAATAAAAAAAATAAAAAAAACGGTCGGCTGTTCAAATATACAAAAAGCGGTAGACGAGTGCCAAAAGTGGTAGAGTTGGCAATTTTGCGTTAGGTTCCCTGATCAAAGCATTTCACAGGTTGTTGACAATTAATATTTATTTATGCACAGTCGTAATGCTCATATCATTTTACTTCATTTAAATTCATTCATTTGTCTCAGGAAAAGTGAAGTATTGCAGAAAGTTTTCTGAAAGGCTCACTTAGCTGTGCTTGGATGGGTTTGAGGGTTGTGGAGTAGTGGTCAAAACCCGAATCCTATCCAGGCTCCTCCTGATGAACCTCCATCTTTGCTCATTACTTATTTGGGTTCCTTCTGATGGCTCCAATGCAGTGTTTGGTCTTCCGTTTGATTACACAATGTGTTGTTGTTTGCTATTTCCCTGTCATCATCATTACATGGAGTATTTCCACTCATTGCATTTCAACTTGCTCATCATTACCTTTCTTGTCATCATCAACCAAAACTTTATTCACTTTATTCAGTTTAGTTCCTGATGTTGATATTTGTCCTGCTTTGCTGACTCTAACTTTTTAATTCTCTGCGAGATAAGGAGGGGTTAAACTTTCTGTACTTTTATCCATCCATGTGCAACACCTAGCTGCTGGTTGCCTCCTTGTGAGGGAGTGTAACTGTGCCGCTGATGCAGTTCCCATGCAGCTCGTGGCAGGAATTTGGAATTTGTTTAGGATGCTGGTGAAACTCTCTGACTCTTCGTCGAAAGACGGAGTAGGACCTTTAACATCCACCAATTAATGCAAGCAGACAGGAAACCCAGTCCATCCGAGAGGAAGTGTCCTTCTGAACGCCCTGCCTGTGAAGCACCAATCCGATGGTTTATCGTCAGGCCTGGAACCATCCTGCCACACTGTCTGCAGTGCGAATAATTTAATTGCTACTCCAGGTTGAACTGAGAAAATAATAGTAATGATGGCAGAAAAGTAGTGACAAATGAAATGTATTTTCATTGAATCTGCATTCTTGTGGTCACGACATCAATTTCACTCTTTGCTCTTTGCATATCATGGCACGTCTTGCTTGCTTTTGCATGTTATGTTACTCTATAATATAAAAGGTGTATAAATTGTTCAAGCAATTTATTTACTTATTCTATGGGATTAAATGTGGTTCTAGAGTTTCCTGAGATAAGTCTCATCCTGTGTTCGTGAAACTGCGTCTGAGTGCTCAAAAACATTGCACGTCATCATGAACGAAAACTCAAAATAAAGTTATAACAGCAAACTGGGACCATTATTAATTTTTGCATTAAACAAACAAGGATTTGTCAATAAAAGACCCCTGAGAATACTCAATAACTTGTCGAATTAATGATACCTTTTTGTTGTTAAAGATCAACCCTTGTGAACAAGTCAATAACAGGTCCATTTATTGGATAGGGAGCAGTTACTGATTTAAGGCCCTAACCACCATGTGTGCTGTAAAAAGTCAAGGCTCGTGGAAGAGCTAGAGCACTGAATGGATGAGGATGCGACAGAACAAAAGGAACAGTAGAAAGAGAGGGGGAAACATCAATAGCAGGGATGCGAAGGATAACATAGAGGCAGACTTGGACAAACAAGGAAAGTGGGGAGGAAAGAGGGGTAGGGGAGGATACATGGGGTGGCAAGATGGAGACAGAAGCAAACTCGCAGGAAGGAAAAACTGGAAATTTGGAAGGTGGTGGGCTTGGGTGTGCAGTGGTTAATGGTTGTAGAAAAAAAATCAGGTTTTAGATGGGGGGATGGTCTGAGATGGTGGTGATCAGCTATCTTGAAGACCCAGAAGGAAGAATGAGATTGAACTGAATGTGGTGGGGAAAAAAAAAACCAAACAAATGAGTGGAGGTGAGCAGCGATTCACGTACATTTCAGGATTCTTTTACAAATGTATGAAATACATATGGTTTGGGATAAGATATACATTGCTGCATTGCTCAGTGTGACAGCACTGTCCAAAAATAGTGGTTGGAGAAGGTAAGACGTTATATTTTCATGTTTCCTCATATCTGCAACGAGGTGAGGCCAGATAAGTGTGGATAACATTAGATGCAAAGATCCATGTTGCTGAAGTCAGACATTTTGGTGCTTCAGTGAGGTCAGAGAAGAAGGTTGCAGACTGTATGCTATGCAGAACCATGATTGGCATGCATATGCAGGGCCTTGATTGGCGGCATTGTGCAGCCATTACATGGGCACTCGGCTGGCGGGGCTTCGGCCGATTGACATTCTGCCTTCAGGAAAAAAATGTGGGAGCCGCAGATATAAACATGGTGAGCCGGCGAGGGCCTGGTGGTTGGAGCCTTCATTGCATCACATCCTTCGATCTCTCCCCTCCAGGCATACGCCAAAATTGTTTCCAACTCTGCTGGATTCAAGAGCTGTTAACCCTGTCATCTGCTCTGGTGCCGCTCTTATTCCATAAACTACCAGCCTCATGGGGTCCCAACCAGTCCTTGCATCACACTTGCCTGGTTCCCCTTGTGATATGTGAATGTTGAGTGCTTGAGGGTTCAAGGAAGGGTTAGGATTGCCTAAGTTATCATGTTTATAATCCTTGCCATCCTTTGTGCAGGATTCCATCCGTATCGATTGTCATTTGTTCAATAAATTACACATTTCTTAAGCCATGTGTCCATGTCAGTTCCTGCTATCTCTCACGCACCGACGAGTCAAGTAATTGCACACTCCTGCAGGATTAAATCATAATATATATAATTTGGTGTGTGCAGTTGTGGGTGCGTGCGTGTATGTATGCCTAAACTGCTGGAAGGAATGAGTTCAAATTTTGTGGCTGTACTTGAGATGAACCCAGGAAGGTTTTAGGCAATGAATTTTTTTGTAGTTGTGGGGGTTCGGGAGGGGGTGGGGACGATGCAAATTCTCTATGTAAATGTGTACTGTGTAGCACTAACATGTGGTGGTGAGAGATGTTATTACAAGTCAGATGTGGAGATTACTTGCAACTTTGCACTGCACACGTGACATTTTCTGACCATAACCAGATATGAGTGGGTATTACGCTCCCATAAGGAGTGGGTGTTTCGACTTTGAAAAAAATTGTAATATTGCTCCAGTATGTGATTTAAATTAGGGCCAGCAGGATGACCTAGAGGTGTGCAGTCGCCTCGAAGCTGTCTAGCCTGAGTTTGAAACCCAACACAGCTATAAAATGACATCCCAATGTTTCACAGGCAGGGTGATTAATCAGTGTATGTTCTGTCCTTCGGATGGACGTGAAACTGGTTTTCCCATCTGCTGGTTTTAGTTGGTGGACATTAAATATCCCACTGTGTCCTTCGTGGGGAATAGGTGAGCGATTACCAGCACCCTGGCCAAATTCCAAATTCCAAATTCCTGCCCTGACTTCCTGAGTCAATTTCCAGGATTGTAGCCGAATACCTACTTCGCCAGCGATTTATGATGATGATGTAAATTAGAGAATCTTCTGAATATGGGACAAGCTAAACACCACTCGGGCATCCTCCTCATTTAATAGATCCTCCGTGGAAGGATCTCCGCCATGTTTGCTCTTCCTCACACCAGCTGAGGTCGTGGGTGTGGATGAGCAGTTGTCATGGGGGGAGGGCATACATGTGACAATGCACAATAACAAAAAGAGCACAATAACAAACAAAAGCCATAAAGGAAGATACAACTGGTTGGAGGCAGTGATGCAATTGGGTTGAAAGATGAAGGGATGTTCATTAACATATCTTTCCAATATTTGACCAGAACCAAAGCAGAAGCAGCTGAGAGGAAGGTGGTTCCAAAATCACAAGAATCGGGAAACAAAGGAAGGAGATGACGTGAAAGGATGAACTTAGAAAGGGAAGACCGATGAAAATCGGAAGAGGAAAGGGTGTGATGGTTATGGCGATGAGATGGTCATGTATGATTGACCATCGCAAAGGTGAGACCAGAAATGAAACAAAAATAACATGTGACCTGCCACTGGTCTGTGATGGCGAATAAGGATACTGTGACATTCTGCACATTGATGAGAACGTCGAATTATATGAAAGGCCTTTCTTTGCCTTTCCAGAATCACGGAGAAACCTATTAGGAGCAGTACCGCAATGAATGGGAGAAGTTCACTCTATTACATCTAATAAAGCCTTTGTGGACTCTTAGGCGATTGTTATTATTTTGTATGCAGCCTGTGGCTGCTGGTTGCATCATTGCTGGGAGTGCGGCTCTGCCACTGATGCAGTGCTCCCCATTTCCAGTAAGCTGGTACCTATTTTGCCGACCTCGGAAGGATAACAGGCTGAGTCAACCCACCTGGTATTAATTAAACAGCTGAGTGGGATTTGAACTGAGGACCCTAGGATCCAAAGCCTGCCACCCTAGCCACTTAGGCCCAGGTCACATTTGCCACGGTGGCCGTGGGGTCTCTAAAATCTGCGGCCACTAGCAATTCTACGGCGGCCGGAGTATTTCCACGGTCACACAATGCAGCAATCACATATGTTTTTATTTTTTGGGTAGCCCCACGGCGTGTTTATAAATTGAGGAGACCGAAAACGTGGGGGTGCCGTACGGTCTTTCATTTGATGTCGCACGGTGACCTTAGGGCGTCCCTGCGGCGGCAATATAATTTTCAAGGCAGACGAAAGGAGACCTCAAGGTGGCCACACGGCGACCGCAGGGGGGCCTAAGGTGAACGGTAACGAGTGGGTATATATACCAGTCCTTTTTATTTACTGAAATAAAAATATAACAGTATATATATATATATATATATATATATATATATATATATATATATATATATATATATATATATATATAACTGAATATACTATAACTATAATATACCGTGGTCCCCAAAATCCGAACGGCCAAGCTGTTTGAACAAATTGAAATCAGAACAATTTTTTTGAGAAATTTTGGCCCTAAAAACCCAATAGATTTTAAAAAACCGAACACAATGTAGCGTTCATGTTTGTTCACGTGTCTCCCCCACCTGTTCGATCCGCATCTTCGCGCTTTGTTCATCCAGTTCGTTGGTTGAAGTACTCAGTCACATTTGCTCTACGACGAGAATAAGGCGGCCGTACGCCCTCTGAATTGACAGAAACGTGCGGCGGCCACAGAGAAACTGAGGTGGCCTTAGGGAGGCCCTATGCCGTTTGGCTATATTTTACAGGCCGTAGGGGCGCCGTGGAATTATAACTGCGGAGTTATAACTTTTTTCATTTCTACGCTTGCCGTAGCAATTCGACAAAGCCAAGCAATGACGTAGATGTGTTCCACGTCGACCGTACGTAGGGCGTACGGTGGGCTTGCGTTTTCCGTGCGGCTGCCGTAAGCTCTTCTGAATGAAAAATGAATTTTCCCAACCCCCAAAAAATTACGGCACCCGCACGTTTTCGGTCTCCACAATTTATAAACACGCCGTGCGGCTACCCGAAAAATAAAAACATGTGTGACTGCTACATTGTGTGACGGTGGAAATACTGCGGCCGCGTTATAATTGCGAGTGTCCGTACATTTTGTGGACCCTCTGGCCGCCGAGCGAAATGTGACTTGGGCCTTACCTCGTGTTTTCACCTTCATTTTTTTTTTTTAAATCATCTTGTGTTTTAATTATTAACAAAAAAAGCAATCCGATCACGTGGTGTGACGGACTGTCGGGCAAGGATTGAATTTCACAGCAAAACCGGTTGTAATTTTTAATATCCATGATTACCTCAGCCCGATGCGTTTGATGAAAGTGATTGTGGTTCTGGGGGCATCATGTTTGATGAGCAGCCCTGGGGGCAGCGCCCGCAGAGTGCGTGAGCGATCGAAACCCAGGCCAGAGCTCGAGCCTGTGTGGGCCTTTGGATGTGGCGATTGTACCAGTTTACATACAATACACCGCCACCGAAGGTCATTTACTCATCCTATTTTACCTTAAACATGGGGAATTTCAGTTTAAAGTGTCTTGAAAGTGGGTTTTCTTTGGGTCCACGAACGGATTAATTCACTTTCCACTATTTCATATTGGGAAAATATTTTTTGAATCAGAACTTTTTGCAATGCGATCAGCCTCCAGGAACGAATTAAATTAGGATTGTGGGGGCACCACTGTGTATAGGCAAACAACTATACTCCGATCTCTAGCGGTAGCGCACGGTGGATGCACCGTCGACGCAGACTGCCACGGAGGCCGTACGTAGGTGCACGGCGGGTGTAGGGGAACCGTTTGTCGACCTTGCGTTGCCCACAGGTAGTCACAAAGACCGCAAGGCCATCGTACGGCGACCGTGTAAATAATGCGGCCGCCGTAATTTTTTGGGGGTTGGGAAAATTCATTTTTCATTGAGAAGAGCTTACGGCAGCCGCACGGAAAACGCAAGCCCACCGCACGCCCTCTGTACGGTCGACGTGGAACACATCTACGTCATAGCTTGGCTTGTCTAATTGCTACGGCGAGCGTAGAAATGAAAAAAAGTTATAACTCCGCGATTTCATTCCATGGCGACCCTACGGCCTGTAAAATATAGCCAAACGGCATAGGGCCACCCTGAGGCCACCTCAGTTTCTCTGCGGCCGCCGCACGTTTCTGGCAATTCAGAGGGCGTACGGCCGCCTTATCCTCGCCGTAGAGTAAATGTGACTGAGGCCTTAGCCAACACCAGGCTTGATTCGGCGATCAAAGGGCAGGTATGATTCCCTATAGGTATACGCACTCACTTCTGAGCTGTCTAACCTGAGCACGAATCTTAGCCCAGCTATAAACTGTCACCCTGATAGTCCGATAATTGTGATTGTTAAAGAAGAACAAAATGGTGGTTTCATACCATATTAACAGCTGTTCTTTAAGATTACAACATGGTAATGTTTATTCATTCTAGAATGTTTTTTGAATGCAGTTTTATAAATTTAAGTTCTTTCTTTGTCCACTCGCATGAGCTTCGTTTGTCTGTCATTCGTATATTTATCCCTACACTCATCTGAACTTAAGGAGGTTGATTCTATATCGAAAAAGGAGTGAATTATTTCTCCCTACAAAATCCAGGATCATGGAAGAACAAGGTCACGAAGGGCATGAACTGAGAGTAGGGTAGCGGGGCACTCTCTGGAATGCTTGGACACAATAAGCAAGGGTGTGAAAGAAAAGGGAGAGAGAAAGAGAGAAAGACAGAGAGAGAAAGAGAAAGAGAAAGAGACAGAGACAGAGACAGAGACAGAGACAGAGACAGAGACAGAGACAGAGACAGAGACAGAGACAGAGACAGAGACAGAGACAGAGACAGAGAGAGAGACTGAAATACTGAAACCTGCAAGTAAGAGGTTTGGGTTGAGAAGAGCTCATGGGGGTAAGAAAGATTGTGGATAAGGATCGGGCAACCCTTGCATAATCTCAGTTTAATTTAGTGTTTGATTTTGTGATCAAACAGATTATTCTTCATCCAACATCCAAAAAGAAAATTCAATTCTTCAAAAACGTGACTTGTCGTGACACTGCTTGACTGACTGATTGTCTGAAATACAAGCCAGAACATGGGACATTGAGAAGAGAACAGAAAGCATGTTCTGACATGAAGTTCTTGACCATCTCCCACCTGAAGACATTCCACACAAGCAACTCCCAGCACAAGATTGATGGCATGCTGAATATCTTTTGAAATACAAGGCAATGCCTGTTGGGCGGACAGTTTGAGTTTATAACTGGCATAAAGGGAGCATGGTAATGCCATTTGAATTGGGTACACAATGTACGCTCATTCCATTTCATGTAGCTTCAAAGTTTTCCCCATTGTTGACCGAATAAAATGTTACTGATAAAATGGGAATGTTGGAGCCTTTTGCAGGAAAGTTCTGACTATACGCACCTGTAACTGTATACCACGCTGCTCAATGTGTACACCTGTGTTTGTTGTATTCAAACAAAAGTCATTGTTCTCAAAACAAAACCTTTTTGTTTTTAAACAAACGACAGATGAAGACCCTTGAGGCCACAGAAATAACTAAAAAACATCTCAGAATGCAAAGCCCATCTGCATATGCTTTGTACTCGAAGTCAACTTGACGAAAACAACATGTTAAAAAAACCAAAACTGTACATTTTATTAATTTGTGTTCTCCATATTCTCATTACAAAGGTTTGTTGAAGATTTGAGGACAAAAGCTCAAATGGTAAAAACGTTATGGCCTGGATAGTTGGTTATTATCAATCATTATTATCATTGTCATCACTATAATTATGCGCAATGATCACTATCATTATCTAACATTATCATTATCACCATAATTATCATAATGTACCATTATCATTATGTACTCTTTTCATTATCATTATGAACCATTCTCATCATCACGATCATTATGTACCATGATGATATAATCATTATCATGATGTATCATTCTCATTATGTACTCTTTCCATTACCATTTATCATTGTCATTATGTACCATTATCATCATCACTGTGCGGTTACTGATGAAGCCCTGAACACTTTTGATCGTTTTCCTCATGAGAAATAAACGGTTTACGTCGAGGGTCCTCCATGTTATCACACTCTTCCCCGAGCAACCACATTCACAGAACTCTTCTCCCTCCGAAGTGAAAAAAAACAATAATCAAAAGGTTGTCATTTTGACCAAATTATTTGTTATTTTCTCCGTATTCTCAAAATAAAGCTTTGTTGAAAAATTTAATGTCAAAAGCTCGAATGGAAACGACAGCAACAACAATAACTCCTTCTAAGTGGTGTACAGGCTAATAAAAATGAAAATATATAATGCATGTTATACAATGGGTCTGGACAATAATATTTAGTGATAAAAGTGTTAATTGTTTAGGCCCCAAATTAGGTCATGAGTTCGAGTGGAGCCCGACACGGTGTCGTTGCAAACTCTACTTGATGCTTCAGGTTGCCAACTCGCCATTGCTGGAGGAATGAAAGAACGAGGATGTCACAGCGTTCGACATGAAGAGGGCCAAGTTGATTTTTCACAATAAACATGATCGTTTAGCATCATCGTTCTCTCCGAACCGGGCGAACTCTCTGCTTGCCTGCACAAGTCGGTGTGACGCAATGCCGAAGTAAAACTCGTGTTAACGATCGACGTGTAACCACGAGCGTTTGTTTGACTTTGCGGTCATTAAGACACGACGCTCAATGATGCCATCAAAAGCGAGTCTGAAGCCGAGAGCCCTGAAACAGAGAGGGGGGTGGAGCTTGGGTGCGATGACGACACAGTTGCCATGACGACCTGATCCCCAGACGAGAAGGAAAATTCCACGGTTGTCAAAGCGCCAACGAACCAGCCACGTTGCACGGACGACGTGACGCCCATGCACGAGTTTGTTAACGGCGATTCCGAGTGGAGAATTACAACGTGGAACGCATGAGGGGCTGATAATAATTAATAATAACATTTACAACTTCATGCGACACGTGATCCGGACAACGTACCTTGTGTGTCAGTGAAGTCAGAGCTCGAGTCTGGTGTCAGGTACCTCTGGTAATCTGTGTGGGATGTGAAAGATAATTACGAAGTAGAAGATACCAACAAACACTTACAAACAAAACCTTTATTCCGCTAGACGGGGAAACGTTGCGGTTTTATGGCAGAGCCGTCCACACTGGGGGGAGAAGTGTGACATTGCCGAGCTGGCCCCGAGCCGAACCCGAGCCGAACCCGAGCTGGTATTTTTCCGTCCTTCCACGATCAATTGTTTTCAGGATGGAATTTTTCATTTGTATTTTTGGACATGATTTCATCAGGCTTGGGCGATTTAAAAAAAAAAAAAAACACACACACACACACACACACACACACACACACACACACACACACACACACACACACACACACACACACACACACACACACACACACACATACACACATATACACACATACACACACAATATTTGCATACAATGCACTTTGTACTCACAAATAATCAACGAAGTGTGCACACACTCATGACGAGCTCCAGAAGAGCGAAACTACCATGTGGTGGTGGTGGTGGTGGTGGTGGTGTGTTGTTTTTTTAAGCTGAATAACCAGGTGTGCACTTGGATCTACGTCTACGATGGTATACACCATACAATGAAGACCGTTTGTACCAGACGAAGTGCCTAATGGTTCGACCGTCCTTCCCGAGTCTGGCAGGTCGGAGGTTCGAATCCCGACTGAGTCATACATACCAAAGACTTTTAAAATGGTACGTGCTGCTTCCTCGCTCGACGTCGGGCATTTGAAAATGACAAAGCAAGGACAAACAGCCATGGGTTGGTAACTATAGCGCAAACACAATTACCCTGATGACCTCCTCCATTGAACTTCCAACAATGGAACTCGCATATGTATTTGTTTATTTATTTACGAGTCGCATGCTGATACCAAGGGTCTTTGTGAGATCACACGGTTTGGTTTGAAATTTGTGCGTGCAAGGTGTCACGTGGGTCACGAGAGGTGGTGTGCGTTTCAGCTGTTTACGGTCTCACCAACCTTCCGTGTAAGGAGTGCGTTCACCTTCAGCCTTGTTTCATGTTCTACGTTTTATCAAGTGGAAATGGATAAAAACAATGCTAAACACCGTGTGAAACAAAGGAATGTTAAGGGCGTTATAAACCTTCATTGGAACAAGAAAGACTCCCAACAAAGTTTAAACAAATGGCTTGTGCGTGGAAACGTCAGCTTTACTTGACTGTGCTTCCCATGGTGGTTAGCATACCTTTGTTTCCTATTGTGGTTAGTATACCTTTGTTTCCTATTGTGGTTAGTATACCTTTGTTTCCTATTGTGTTTAGGATACCTTTGTTTCCTATTGTAGTTAGTATACCTTTCTTTCCTATTGTGGTTAGTATACCTTTGTTTCCTATTGTGGTTAGTATACCTTTGTTTCCTATTGTGGTTAGGATACCTTTGTTTCCTATTGTGGTTAGGATACCTTTGTTTCCTATTGTGTTTAGGATACCTTTGTTTCCTATTGTAGTAAGGATACCTTTCTTTCCTATTGTGGTTAGTATACCTTTGTTTTCTATTGTGGTAAGGATACCTTTGTTATCTCCCTTGTTTGGCATGCCTTTGCTTCCTGCTGTCGAAAGCAAACCTTTGCCCCCAAGGCAGGTAACACACCTTTCTCAATTTTCATGTGATAAATCTATCATCCGAAATGTCCACTGACACAGATCGGCACGAGGATAGACACAGTCTTCTCTCGACTCCAACCTGTTTAGAATGTGATTGCATTTGCAACACAGAAGCAACCGAGTAGTTGTGTGGAATCAGTTATACATAGTGGTTGTGTGGAAGCAGTTATACCCAGTATTGTGGAAGAGGTTATTCCCAGTAGTTGTGTGGAAGCAGTTATACCCAGTAGTGTGGAAGCAGTTATACCTAGTAGTATGGAAGAGGTTATTCCCAGTAGTTGTGTGGTAGCAGTCATACCGAGTAGTTGTGTGGAAGCGGTTATACCCAGTAGTTATGTGGAAGTGGTTATACCTAGTAGTTTTGTAGAGGAGGTTATACCCAGTAGTTGTGTGGAAGAGGTTATACCCAGTAGTCGTGTAGAAGAGGTTATACCCAGTGGTCTTGTAGAAGCGGTCCTACTCAGTGGTTGTGTAGAAGCGGTCATACACAGTAGTTATGTGGAAGTGGTTATACCTAGTAGTTGTGTGGAAGTGGTTATACCTAGTAGTTTTGTAGAGGAGGTTATACCCAGTAGTTGTGTGGAAGTGGTTATACCTAGTAGTTTTGTAGAGGAGGTTATACCCAGTAGTCGTGTAGAAGAGGTTATACCTAGTGGTCGTGTAGAAGCGGTCCTACTCAGTGGTTGTTTTAGAAGCGGTCATATACAGTAGCTGTGCGGACGGCTTGGTTTCCCAGGTATTTGTGAGAATGTAACCCAGGTGATTGTGCTGTGATGTATTTCGCGCTGATAGACAATTCCTAGTGCATACCCAGGTCAAAAAACCAGTAAAGACCAGTAGCTTACTGGTCAACTGGTACCAGTTGAAAACCAGTAGCCAACTGGTACCAGTAAAGCCAGTTGGTTTCTTACTGGTTTTAATATGGAAATTGGAATAGAGTGATATATTACCAGTTGAAATACATGTATTTAACTAACTGGTATCAACTGGGACCAGTACATTGTAACTGGTATCAACTGGGAGACCAGTACATTGTAACTGGTATCAACTGGGACCAGTACATTGTAACTGGTATCAACTGGGACCAGTACATTGCAACTGGTATCAACTGGAACCAGTAAGACTTTAACTGGTACAAATATGAGCTACTGGTTTTTTCAACTGGGAAATTGGAATTCTGACTGAATTTAACTGGTACCAGTTGAAACCAATAGAGACCAGTTTAAGACTAATTAGAACCAATAGAGACCAGTTGAAAATGTGTACTGGTTTTAACTGGTTTTTCGACCTGGGTACTCTTGAAAGAACCAATCTTTGTGACGCAATTTGTCTGGGAAGCCTTTTGGTCCGGGCCTTGTCACAGCCTGACTGTCAGGTTAATGCCATGACAATGTGTTGGTGTTGCTTTCAGTTTTATTGAAATTATTTTATTCCCATAATGTCTTGGGTGAGATTTTAATTCAATCCTTTAAATGTCTTTGAAAGTGCTGTGGATTGGAAGCCATTAAGAATGAACAATTGCAAAGTGTATTAAACTTCCACCAAACGACAAATTGGGTCGGGACAATTGCACAGGGTTAAAACAGCTGACTGTGTTCACATTTTGGATTGATGAGTTTAATTTCGATTAAACCAGAGAAATGTCCCGAAGGGTCATCGGGCAATATAATCCAAAATGGCCGGATGACAATTCTCACCTGTAAGGAGCCACTTGTATTGAGGTATTCTCTGGACGGGCTTCAGAAGGAAATGTTTGAGCGGTAAATTTCCACAGGCAGGGCTCATCTGCAGTAAAAAAAAAAAAAATAGAGCGAGCGTTTTACAATGCAGAACGTTGGTGGGACGTATAGATTACAGTAGATCTGAGAACCAGTGTGGACTCATTCATTACAGGCTCATCCTAACATTAACCAGAACCCTAACCCAAACCCAAACCCAAACCCAAACAGCACCGTGACAATCATGTTAAGGGAACGTGCGAGGCCAGAAATAAAAAAAAAAGGTTTCATCCGATAAATCCCCACATCCATCATTATAAATCATGAAAAATACGCCGGTAATGGTAATATTTACCATGAACCTGTCATCATTATTATTAACCAGCAGGGTTACCCGGCGTTGCCCGGGTGGGGAGGGTACTGAGAAGTGGGCCAGCAGAAGAAGCAGGAGAGCCAGCAGGGCTGAGAATGGGGCAGGCGGATCGGTGACAGGAGAAACGACGGGGTGGGGGTGGAGGGGGGGGGAAACTGTGTGGGAGCCAGGAGAGACAGGCCACCCATGGGGAAAAGGGGTTTTAATTAGCGTCTTCAAGGGTCTTTGAGGTCTTCAAACTCTTGTCTTTTGGGTCTTCTGGCTCTAAGGGGTCTTCAAAAGACTTAAGGGTCTTTGGGGTCTTCAAGAGTATTACGGATCATAACAGTCCTTAGGGTCCAAAGCGTCTTTGGGGTATTCAGGGTTTTAAAGTGTCTTAATTGTGTTTGGGGAATTCATTGGTCTTAAGGGTCTTATGGGTCTTTAAGGTCTTATCTCCGAAGCATGTATTCTAGTTCTCTCAAGCATGTAAAAAAAAACACAAAAATGGATAAAAAAAAACACACTTCGGACAATCCCTGGGTCAGACTTGGTCTGTATGCCAAATTTGGTTGTTGTCAGCCCAGGAGTCTTTGCAAAAAAACGCGAACAGACAGACAGACAGAGACAGACATCTGATGAATCATATTTATTAGATACATCTTTAGAGGACGGCGGCCATGGTGCGACGATTGCGAATAGGAGCGTACTGTACACCACTTACCGGAGCAATGGCTTTGGTTTACCGCAACACGAAAATGGTGAACGTATTATTTATTTAGTTAGGTTCCAATTGTGATTTCCGAATATGACCATTACCAGCGTATTTTTCATGATTTATCATTATGGATCAGTGAAAGTCAAAATTGTTTCATCCGTTTGCAGCACTTGGCTGCCAGATGCATAATTTCTGATGGTGCAGCTGTGATGCCTCTGTGGTTTAAAATGGCAGGACGGGAATAAGTGAGGCTTATCCTGGAAAGGCCTACGTGTCCCTATTCTTGAATAAAAATGAGGGACACGTCAAAAGACTTCTGTGACTCAATTGGTCAACTTCCCAACCCGGATCTCAACCAACGGTACTCCATCTCTTCTGGATTTGATTTTGACCAATTTCCCTGAAAATATCTGCTTTTCTTCTTCCACTCCAATTGGTTCTTCTGACCACGGGCTCTCTGGCTCTTATTAGAGAACCACCCCCATGCCGTCGAGTCTGGAATTTCACTCAGGCCGACTGGCAGAGACTTCAAAAGCAGCCATCAAACTTCTAGATTGGTCTCCCATCTCAACTTCCTCCAACATCAACTCGTCCTGGGAATTCTTTCAAAGAACCTTGCTCTCCCTCATGTACAGATTTATCCCATTTCGTCTTCAGTTGTCCTACCCTTCCTCCCACCCTTGGTTCACTGAAGCTTGTGGTGAGGCAGTTTTCCTGAAACAACTTGCCTTTGCCTCATGGAAAGCAAACCCAACTGAGGGTAATCTCAGTTCCTTCCAGAAAGCTCGGAACAAGTGTGTGTCTACCCTCAGGAGAGCCAGAAAACAAACATATTGTGACATCCACGGGACTTGAACAGTCCCGACAACGCAGAATGAGCCGAAACGATGGAGGCGGTTTATTTTTTATAACCCAAAGATGGCGGTTTTAATCGCTCTCCAGCAAACGGGACGAGGAAGGTGGCACGAGTCGCTTTTCACAGAGTTAATAATGTTTATATCTCTAACCAGAACGATAAGACTCGGCAAGAGGAGGGATCCGGGGCGATTCGACAGGAGGTGGTGTGGGTTCGGGCGTGGGGAAAACACAAACAATTCCAATGGATATACAAATCTCAAACCCTCGAAGGTGCCAGGTACACACACACACACAAAACGTAGCTCGTGGTGTCGACGTAACAGTCACTGGATTGGTGCCGGACGAGCTGGCGTTGCGCTCGTCAGGGGCAGGAGACACATTGCTGCTGAGGTTCCGTCAGCCCTTCCGCGCACAACCGCGGTTCCCGGCCTGTGAGCTCCAACCAGCCACCGTGGTACTGTTCCTGGTGGTGTCGACCTCCTGGTGTAGACCCAATTCCGCTCACAGCCGCCAGGGAGCCAGTTCTAGCACCGAGATGCGAGCAGGAGAGGGAGGCAGGTCCGCCCGCCGTTCAGTCCCGTACTCCGAGCCAGCAGAACTCCAGAGCCAACCGAGGTGAGGCGCGAGGCACGACGAATCGAGGAACGAACCAGCGCAAAGAGAGAGCGCGCTCAGAGACGAAATAGCCTCGACCAGACGCTTTCTTTTTATCACTCTTCCCGAACAGAATCTTTTTATACTTGAGTCCTCGTCACTTACAATCGAGCTCTTTTATTGGCCCTCTGCCATCGCCTTCCACCTATCGTGATCAAGGGGCGGAGCCATCCACAGCACTGTCCTGTTACGTCACGGCAAGCCTACAGGGAATACTAAAAGGGGATACGCATACACACTTACCATAACCCGTCTCCCGATCTAATTACGTGACAATTATCATTTCCCGCTTCAAGAAATGGACATTTACTAGACAACATATCACCGCTGAATTGCTACTTATTACATCAAGATCCTGGTACAACTTGAACAGCATGGCATACCTAATTAAGCATCCTAATTACCCTTTGAATGCATACCCCCCCCCCACCCCGAGACGTAACACTGCCCCCTCCTCTGGTACCGCAGCTCCTGCAAGGTATATCACAGGCGCTTCCGTACCAGCCTTAACACTTACTGACTCACACCTATTTAACCCAACGAAATAAAGTAGGAGGGGCAATGGGCAGCGAGCCACAGCTAACTTACCTATCCTGCTTAACGTACTACCCCCTTATGGCCTTATCCTCACTTAAACAATCATTCATCTTTTTTTTTTTAATTTTATCACATGAGAGCACTGAGCGAAGTTGCACTCCATCCTCTGGATCATCACTCCTGTCCAACACTCTTCCAGTGATCTGGGGAGGAGAAACAAAAGGTTCCACAAAAACACAACACATTCTTGTCAGGTCAGGTTCGATCTGTGACCTGCTACAGGTACCATGTAAACCTGTACTAACCTGTTCCATGGTCGGGTTGTCGGCGACTAAACCGTCTCCCCCACCAGGTTTTCTGGTGAGGAGGGTGTTTGGATATGGACACCCAGCAGGATTAAAAACAAAACCTGTCAAAGGGCGGAGGAGCTCCTTGTGAGCCAACGGCCATCCATATCTAGTGCCCAACTGTGTCTGCGGACGTCCTCCTGCAGTTGGGTTACTTCTTATTAGGAGGTTGGTGGCAGGATTTGCACTCCAGCCACCGTAAAACGCTTCATTCCGCAAAACGCAAAAACGCAAAAAAAATCTGAAAACCCACTCCGTGGGAGTACCTCCTGTGCAGCTTCCCTTCGCAGGGCAGCTCACCGGATGATGGGATTGGGGCAAAGCCTTCGGGACCCCCAATCTTTGATAGGAGGGAAACCACGGGGTAACATCCCTGGGTCAGATTGCGGGAGAGTGTGTCGGAGTGGTGCTGAGGTGTCGTCCACCAGACGGCGGTCTCCTTGGGTTAACCTGAGGCGGTCTCTTTGGGTGGGTGCCTGGAATGTCCTATCCTAAGGGAGGATGATCACCTGTCTCTGTTATCATCTGAGCTCAAGCGTTTGGACATCGGGATTGCAGCTCTCTCTGAGGTTCGGAGACCGGATTGCGGCGAGATAATGGTGGGTGGTTACACCTACTATTGGTCTGGTCGCTCTGATGGTTACCATACCCAAGGAGTTGCTGTAGCTGTGTCCAATAAGCTGACCCCAATGATAATTGAGGTAACACCGGTCAACGAGCGTATTATGAGATTAAGGATTCGTCACTCCTTAGGTGTAATTTCCCTGGTCTCTATTTATGCTCCGACTGAGGCGAGTGATCTTACCGTGAAGGATGCATTCTACGCCACACTCGAGTCTGTGGTTGATCAGTGCCCCAGACGAGATACACTTCTAGTCTTGGGGGATTTCAATGCATCGACTGGAACTGATAGGGATGGTTATGAGGTGTGTGTTGGTCCCCATGGGTCAGGAACTATGAACCAGAATAGCACTAAGTTCCTTGACTTTGCAAGAAGTCATGGACTTAGGGTGGCTGGTTCATGGTTTCAGCGCCCGCAAGCTCATCGCTGGACTTGGTATTCCAACGCTGGCGGTGTGGCAAAGGAGATTGACCATGTCCTCATTGACGGTCGTTGGAGGATGATCCAGAACTGCAGGGTCTACCGGAGTGCTCAGTTCCTCAATACTGACCACAGGCTTGTTGTAGCAACTCTAAAGCTGCACCTTAAATCCTGGAGAATGGTACCATCCCAGCCTAGGCTGGATGTTGCCAAGCTCAGGGATGAGAGAGTAGCTGAGGAGTTTGCGAACAGGCTGAGTGGACACTTGGGGGGTCTGGGTGCTTTGGGGGTCCTGAAGAGTTGTGGAGCACCTTCAAGACCACCGTCCTTGATGTTGCCGGTGGATGCCTTGGAGTTCACCGCAGGGCAAAGAAGAATTTTGTCTCTCAAGGGACACTGGATACCATTGACCAGAGTTGCAGGGCCAGGCTGAATGGCAGAGCTGAGCTGTTCAGGGAGCTGAGGCGTAAAACTGTACGTGCACTGAGGGTGGACAAGGAGGCCTATGTGCGAGGAATCTGTGAGGGGGTAGAGCATCACCTGTGGACAGGTGATTCTCGTCCCGCTTCAGGGGAATTCGCGCATTACGTTCATCCAAGCCCATCCCTCGGAGCACTGCAGTTCGAGCAGAGAGTGGTAGGCTCTTGACAGAGGAGTCTGAAGTGAAGGCCCGCTGGGCCGGTTACTTTGAGCGGTTGTACCAGGCTGATCCCCCAGCTGTCGAGTTGTCGTCAAGGGTGTTACAATCCCTGTTGCTGACCCTCGAATCAACTGTGGTCCACCATCGCTTGTGGAAACACGGGCTGCGGTGAACCAGTTGAAACGGGGCAAAGCTCCAGGGATCTGTGGCATCCATGCCGAACTTCTCAAGGCTGGTGGAAATGCTGCACTCGCGTCGTTGCATGCAGTTTTGTGCTCTGCCTGGAACACAGGCATCATCCCAACTGACTGGAAGAGGGGCCTTGTTGTCCCTCTCTGGAAAGGGAAGGGTGATCGCCAAGACTGCAACAACTACCGAGGGGTGACGCTGCTCTCAGTGCCAGGCAAGGTCTTTGCTCGGATAATTCTTGATAGGGTTCGCCACCATCTGCTTGAGCACCAGCGTCCAGAGCAGTCAGGCTTTACACCAAAGAGGTCAACGATTGACCGTATCCTTGCTCTTCGTGTCCTCACTGAACGCAGACGAGAGTTTCGGCAGGGGCTGCTTGCAGCCTATGTTGATCTCTGTAAGGCGTTCGATTCAGTGAATCGGGATGTCCTCTGGAGGATTCTTGGTCTTCGTGGGGTGCCACCGAAACTGATCGATCTGATGTCTGAACTCTACTCTGGTACTGAGAGTGCTGTGAAGTGTGGTGGTACCGCCTCTGACTTATTTCCAGTTGTTACTGGAGTTCGTCAGGGATGTGTACTTGCCCCCACACTTTTCAGCACTTGTATGGACTGGATTTTTGGGAGGATGTCGGAGAGATCAAGTTGCGGTGCATCGTTTGGCAATGTCAAGATCTCGGACCTTGATTTTGCAGATGATGCAGTCATCTTTGCGGAGACTTTAGACATCCTCTTGGGGGCCCTCGAGGTGCTGAATGAGGAGTCGGAGCCGTTGGGATTACGGATTTCTTGGGTCAAAACAAAGATCCAGGCTTTCGGTGACATCTTGGATGCTGCTGTCCTGTCTGTGTCTGTTTGTGGTGAGGATGTTGAGGTCGTGGATAGATTCACTTACCTTGGCAGTGATATTCATGTCTCCGCAGGTTGTGAGCCGGAGGTCAATAGACGTCTGGGTCGGGCCTGGGGAGTCATGGATTCACTGGATCATGGGGTGTGGCGCTGCCGGTACCTGTGCGGGAGGACGAAAGTCCGAGTCTTCAGGTCCTTGGTACTTCCAGTCTTGCTCTATGGGTGCGAGACTTGGACTTTGACCAAGGATCTGAGACGGAGACTTAATTCCTTTGGTACCAGGTCTCTTCGGAGAATCCTTGGCTATCGCTGGTCGGATTTTGTGTCCAACGAGCGGTTGCTGAGAGAGACTCGGATGAGATTTGTTACCTGCATAGTCCGTGAGCGTCAGCTGCGGCTGTATGGACATGTGGCTCGTTTTCCTGACGCTGATCCTGCTCACCAGATTCTCTCAGCGAGGGAGTCTCATGAGTGGAGGAGGCCAGTGGGCCGACCACGTGCCTCATGGTTGCAGCAGGTTGGCCATCATCTCAAGGAGATGGGGATGGGCCTGGCATCTGCCTGGGGGATGGCCAGACGGAGGCCCCCGGAGTACCGGCGGAAAGTGGACGCAGCGACGCGCTGTTCTGGCACATGCTCCCATACCTGACCTGACCTACTCTAAGCCTTAACGACACTATTCACGGGATATTTACACGCAACCGCGTCCCCCAGTGGATGCTAATAGACCCAGCGTTACCTGGGGAGCCAATTTTCAAATTTGCTTCACCCCAAAATTATGCGGACATCATGCCCTTGCTGCACATGTCAAGTTGTGCGGGATCGAGTGGGACTCATACATCTTCACAACACTCACACCATGGTCATCATCACATTTCTAGGTCATGGTCCCCATTTTAATGATTGCAGGCTGAATCCCGTCATGGCCGTGGGGTGGGTTACCACAAGATGATGGGGGCATCTCAGGTGCAACCATGCCCACAGGTAAGCTTTAGTCCAACCCGGACGTTTCTCCGCCCCGCTCCCTTTGATTCCCACCCCCCCCCCGGTAGCCATCAGCTCGAACCCCGTACAACACACTGGAAGGGGTCTCACTAGCTCCTCTGGCCTTCCTGGGTCGCCAATGTCCTACCCGTCTTGGTCGCCAACCAGACCCTCTCCCAGTTGCCTCCAGACACTGTCACCATCAGCCACCAGGGGTGAATCTCCTTGAAGGGGGTCGCAATTCCTGCGGACAAGCACATCATCCCCACCCACAAAACCCACATGACTCCCCCCACCCCATCGGCCTTACATGTGACACCTGCATTTCTAACACTTCACCGACCATGACCTTCCCTGTTACCACACCATGTCCACTAAAAAAAAAAAAATCAATGTGTGCACCATATAATTCACTTCTTAACTTGAAACAACTCACACAGCACTTCTCCTCACACGGTCCACGCACCAGCCATTGGACAGCCACTCGTGCCCGCTTTGTTACCAATTACCCACTGTCCCTATTGTCACTCTAAAACCCAGCAGAACTTACAAACCCATGCCAATTTTCCCACAATTCACTATTTTCACCAAAGGAGGGCACTTCGCCACAATCTGACCAGCCGAGCATGGCCCTGCATGCTCAGCTCGATCGAGCCTCGCCGACCCCCGAAATTGATCTCCGGACTCGATCTAGGTAAGGGCACCTCGGATAGACCTGGCGGTTCAGCAGGAGGATTCATCCTCTCCGAGTCTAAAAGTCTATTAGAGGGTCTCTCCATCGCCAGGTACCGGCAATATCGTTGCATGTGTCCTCTTCGCCCGCACCGGAAACAACTCCCCATAAAAGGCCACCATGGGTATCGGTGTAATGTCTCGTCCGGTTCCGGACCCCCTCGGCCATAATCGAATTGCTCTATTGGCTGGGCTGGACCCCGCCGCTGTGGCGCACCTACTGCCAAATTACCCCTTATCAAACTTGACAGTTTCTGGCAAATTTCCTGAAACATTTGGGTAATGCCAATTTCTCCCAGCCCCCCTCCCTGATCCCGAATCTCCGCCTGTCGGATCGTCACAGATGGCCTCTCGGGCACCCGACTCGGCCGACTCCACGAGGCCAGCCTGGCCGTGCACTCGGCCGCTCGGTGAACGGTGGGTGGATCCTGTAACTCCACTAGCGCTCGGACCTCAGGGTCTGAAAGAGCAGCTAAAAATTTCTCTCGTGCCAGTCTGTCCCACGCCTCCACTGTTAGGTCCCGATACGCGATCCTGACTGATTGGTAAATGTCCTGTGCCAGCTCCTGCACTGTCGCGCCTGACTTTAATCTGCAGTGCTGGAGCTGGGGCCCGCACCAGATCACAGTTTGCTGCGAACCCAAACCGACGGCTCAACGCCTCGCAAATGTGGGAGCTGGTCAACATCCCTCCGCGATCACGTTTAACACATCTGTGGCTGGTCCCCGCAACGTTGCCACCATATTCCCTATACGTTCCCACTCATTCCACCCGTTTAGTCGGGAAATGCACTCAAATTGCGTCAGAAAAGCTTCAAGGCTCCCTGACCCGTCAAAATTTACCAGGGGGATCACTTTCCCGGTGGCCTGATTCCCAGTTTCTCTCTTGTCCGAATCCAGCCCAGGGATCAAACACCCTGTGGCTGCGTATCCAATTTCGGAGCCCCCTGTGACCAAAGATGTTTTGTGGTGAGGGTCTCATGGGTCAATTTTGCCTCCTGTTCCAAACGTTGAATGGACCGATTCACCTCTTCCCGCAGGATCCTCTGGGCCCGCACAACCTCCTCCAAGGCTCCGTCGTGAGTTTGTAGCTGCTCCTCAACCAACCCGGACACTCTTCTTACAAAACACGGCTCTTCTCAGCCTTTATCCAAGTCTCCTTCTTGGCTCATAATTTTATCTTGTTCTTCCAAACGAGCCTCCAATCCTTTTACCTCCTCCGCCAAATTCATCCCTTGCTTCCTCAGCTCTCCCCACTCTTCTACTTGCAGCTGCATACGAGCATCCACACAGGCACGATGACGTTCCAGGCCTTCATCCACTTTATCAACCCAAATGTTCGTTGCATCAATTTTATCGACCAATGTTTTTCCGTTTATTTCCCCCCTCCAATGTAATTTCTACCTTTGTTTCCTCCAATCTATCCTCGAATTTCCTTTGTATTTCCCCCAATTTAACATCCACACACTCCTGCATCTCAGTTTTCATTTTCTCCATCTTTTCCCCCAATTCATCCCTCATTAAATCAATCCATGCACCCAACTGTACCCCCATTACCCCCAATTGATCTGTCATTGCACTCATTAAACTTTCCAACATTGTCTGGATCGACATTGCGCCGGTTTCCGGCGCTGCCGGCCCCGTTACGGGCGATGAAGCACGGTCCACGCTCGGAATGGGGGAGGTACCGATCCTACCCCCGTCTCTCCCTTCTTCCCCCGACTCGCTGCCCGACACGTGGCCTTCCTCCTCCAACATCCGCACATCCGCCATGGTGCAGAAGTCCCGTTTGCCGCCAATTAAATTTAATTTGAAAACTCCCGCCAAAATTTTCCCGCGCTCGCGCGCATTTCTGTAGTAATGTTATATTCCAATTCGTGGCGAGATTTTAATCCTGGTATACTCTCCCGATACCAAATATAATTTAGAGGGGTTCGAACATCCAACACCCTGACACCAATGTGACGTCCATGGGACTTGAACAGTCCCGCCAACGTAGAATGAGCCGAAACGATGGAGGCGGTTTATTTTTTATAACCCAAAGATGGCGGTTTTAATCGCTCGACAGCAAACGGGACGAGGAAGGTGGCACGAGTCGCTTTTCACTGAGTTAATAATGTTTATTTCTCTAACCAGAAATAATAATAAGACTCGGCAAGAAGAGGGATCCGGGGCGATTCGACGGGATGGTGGTGTGGGTTCGGGCTTGGGGAAAACACAAACAATTCCAATGAATATACAAATCTCAAACCCCCTAAGGCGCCAGATACACGCACGCACGCACGCACGCACGCACACACACACACACACACACACACACACACACACACACACACACACACACACACACACACACACACACACACACAACGTAGCTGGTGATCAGGTTTGCCCGTGGTGTCGACGTAACAGTCACTGGATTGGTGCCGGACGAGCTGGCGTTGCGCTCATCAGGGGCAGGAGACACCGTGGTGCCGAGGTTCCGTCAGCCCTTCCGCACAGAACCGCGGTTCCCGGCCTGTGAGCTCCAACCAGCCACCGTGGTGCTGTTCCTGGTGGTGTCGACCTCCTGGTGTAGGCCCAAGACCGCTCACAGCTGCCAGGGAGCCAGTTCTGGCACCAAGATGCGAGCAGGAGAGGGAGGCAGGTCCGCCCACCGTTCGGTCCCGTACTCCGAGCCAGCAGAACTCGAGAGCCAACCGAGGTGAGGCACGAGGCACAGCAAGGCCACGAGACATGACGAATCCAGGAACGAGAGAGCACGCTCCGAGACAAACAGCCTCGACCAGACGCTTTCTTTTCATCACTCTTCCTCCTCTTCTTTTCCCGAACAGAACCTTTTTTTTCTCGAGTCCTCATCACTTCCAATCGAGCCCTTTTATTGACCCTCCGCCGTCGCCTTCCGCCAATCGTGATCAAGGGGCGGAGCCATCCGCAGCACTGTCCTGTTATGTCATGGCAAGCCTACAGGGAATACTAAAAGGGGATACGCATACACACTTACCCTAACCCGTCTCCCTAACTCATTACGTGACAATTATCATTTCCCCCTTAAAGAAATGGACTTTTACTAGACAACTTATCACCACTGAATTGCTACTTATTACATCTAGATCCTGGTACAACTCGAACAGCATGGCATACCTAATTAAACATCCTAATTACCCTTTTAATGCATACTCCCCCCCCCCTCAGACATAACAATATTTCCAAGCTCAAGTCTGAACTTTGAAACTCCCTCCTCCAAATACTGGTGGCGTCAAATCAAATCTGTTTCTGGTGTATGCTCCCCCTCCATCCCCTCCCTTACCTCAAATGGCCACACTGCTGATACCGCACGTGAAAAGGCTGAATGTCTGAACTCGGTGTTTGCATCGAAATCTTGTGTCCGAAACCCATCACTTTCTGTACCCACCTTACCCAGTCGCACCCAACTGTCCCTGGACTCTGTGTCCTCTTCTTCTGACAAGGTGGAGAGCTTGCTGTCAAACCTCGACTCAGATTCTGCAACCGGTCCAGACGCCATCAGCCCACGTATCCTACAAACCTGCTCCTCTGTTCTTGCTCACCCTCTCTCTGTTCTATTCACCCTCTCATTTGCTCAAGGTCATCCGCCATCTACTTGGAAATCAGCAAACATCACCACCCTGCATAAAAGGTGCAAAAACACATTCCTGCAACTACAAACCAATTCTTCTTGCATATGGCAGCTTAGCTGCAAGGGTAGCTATCATTTCTTGGAAGCATGACTGTGTTGCTGATGCAGTGTGCCTCTACCAGTACACACTGGTACTCATTTCGCCAACCTCGGAAGGATGACAGGCTGAGTCAACCCCCTGGTGTATTAATTCAGCGGTAAATGGGGCTTGAACTCAGGACCCTTGGGTGCCAAGCTACCACCCGAACTAGTAAGCCAACACCAGGCTCACAGACTAATCAGCGTTCTCTCAATTATCAGCAAGGTTATGGAATCCATCATCACTTCAGACATTAAATCCTTTCTCTTCTCCAATGGCTTGATTTCCAATCATCAATTTGGTTTCAGACCAGGTCACTCTCCCCTGGATATGCTGCTCCTGCTATCCCAACAATGGATGGAGGTACTCAATGCCAGACATGAAATCAGAGACATATTCTCAGACATATCACGTGCTTTTGACATGGTCTGGCACTCTGCCCTGCTCACCAAACTCTCTTGCTATGGTATCCAAGGTCATCTCCAGTCATGGCTCACAGACTTCCTCCCCTGTCGCAGCCAATGTGTTGCCCTAAATGGAGTTCTTTCATCCCCTCTTCCTTTCCAGGCTGGAGTTCCTCAAGGTAGCGTTCTGGGCCCTGTTCTTTTTCTGTTTTTCATCAAAGATCTCTCCGACTCTCAGGGGAATCCTCTTTATCTCTTTTCTGATGACTCCCACCCTCTGCAGTATCATCTGTCATCCCTCAGACTGGCAAGCGGCAGCTTCTTTGCTCTCTGTATATCTGCATAAACTCACAAACTCGTCCAACACGTGGAACATGTCTTTCAATCTTGACAAATCTCACACTCTCACTATGTCTTTCTGAAAGGACCGTTTGGAACATCATGATAGGTAGCACTGTCATTGAACACCACATGAATATCGTCAGATTTGCGTGGATGGAATGCAGCAAAATGAGGAAGGTACCATCATAGACGTTTTGCCTCTGTTGCTGGTTCAAGAGGCTCAGCAAGTCATTTAGAAAAGAGTTTAAACATGAAGTCTACATACTGCTGTTTAAAAGCTGGTTTCTTATCCAGAAGCTTGCAAAGGGACTATGAGTGGTTGATTGCAAGGGGTCAATCATCTGGAAGTTTTACATCTTCTCTGAAGGGTAACGGAGCCACCCAATTGCCATTGTCATTCCTGATGAATCCATCCTCTATGGTCGTGAGAAAATGGTTGTCTTCTATGGAGTGACCTGGCTTGTCATTGTTCCTTGTTCACTTAAAGATGTCACTGTCGACCCCGTCGCCGTAAGCTCTATGGTTGCAGGGTTTCCCGAAGTGTTGACCTGAAGGTACGTGACAATGTGGCAGGATTACGTCTTTGATGGTGACGTGATTGGGGTATGGCAAGCAGACTAATGGTCTTCCATTGTCGAGAATGTGGGTATCATAGGCCTCCACTCGCTCAGGGGTATGGACGATGTTCAGACATACATAAGCAATGATCACCCATCAATGGTCCATATGCTGTGCCCATGGAGAATTAGGTGTTCCATTCCAAGTTGCTCTGACCTTAAGCAGCTGAGGAGAATGTCGTCCAATAAAAAGCAAGGTAGACACTTCTGGGTCAGGTTCGGGAAACATTTCAGTAATAGGACGTCCACTGATGAGCCAAAAGATTATGACCACTGATAGGTAAAGTGAATAACATTGATTATCTTGTTACAATGGCACCTGCCAAGGGGTGGGATATAATAGACAGGAAGTAAACAGTCAGTTCTTGAAGTTGATGTGTTGGATGCATAAGAAATGGGCAGGAGTTAAGACCTGAGCGAATTTGACAAGAACCAAATTGTTTTGGCCAGACAACTGGGTCAGAGCATCTTTGAAATGGCAAGGCTTGTGGGGTGCTCCCGGTCAGCAGTGGTGAGTACCTACCGGCAGTGGTCCGAGGAGGGACAAAACACAAACCAGCGACAGGGTGTTGGGCGCCCAAGGCTCATCGATGCACAAGGGCAACGAAGGCTATCCTGTCTGGTCTGAACCGACAGAAGGTCTACTGTGGCACAAGTCACAGAAAATTTTAATGGTGGTCACAGGAGGAATGTGTCACAATCCAGAGTGCATCACATCTTGCTGTGTATGGGGCTGCGTATCCGCAGACCGGTCAGAGTGCCCATGATGACCCCTATCCACCATCGAAAGTGCCTACAATGGGCACGTGAGCATCGGAACTGGACCTTGGAGCAGTGGAAGAAGGTCGCCTGGTCCGATGAGTCCCGTTTCCTTTTAGATCACAAGGATGGCCGTGTACGTGTATGTGTACCTGGGGAAGTGACGGCACCAAGATGCACTGTGGGAAGAGGACAAGCCGGTGGAGGGAGGGTGATGCTGTGGGCAATGTGCTGCTGGGAAACCCCGAGTCGGGCCATTCATTTGGAAGTCAATTTGTCACGTGTCACCCACCTAAACATCGTTACAGACCAGGTACACCCCTTCATGGCAATGGTATTCCCTGATGGCAGTGGCCTCTTTCAGCAGGATAATGCACCCTGCCACACCGCACACATTGTTCGGGAATGGTTTGAGGAACATGATGACATGTTCACAGTGTTGCCCTGGCCTCCAAATTCTCCAGATCTCAATCCGATTGAGCATCTGTGAGATGTGCTGGACTGACAAGTCTGATCCATGGCGGCTCCACCTTGCAACTTATAGGACTTGAAGGATCTGCTGCTAATGTTTTGGTGCCAGATACCACAGGACACCTTCAGGGGTCTTGTAGAGTACATGCCTTGGCGGGTCGGCACTATTTTGGCGGCACATGGAGGACCAACAGCATATTAGGTAGGTGGTCATAATGGTTTGGCTCATCAGTGTATATGTGAGTGGAACCCTGTGACCTCCATTGTTGGAATCTCCGAGGAGTTACAAGGAATAGCATTATACTTGGTGAGCTCCGGGAGCGTCAAGTAGACAAATCCATCGAAAGATTCGATGACGAGATTCTTGACACGCCTACCAATGGTTGCCATCGTTCCAAAGCAGGCCTTGAGTTCATAGGAGACTAGATTAATGGGATGTTGAAGTCGTCATAGAGTTCCCTGCAGCCCAGAGACCGATTTGTCTGGTCATCCAACATAGTATAAGTTTTCAGAAAGTGTTCAGGATTACCAGTGATGAATACCTTCACAAGACAGATTTTGGAACAAGACCTTCCTCTGGATCCACGACTACTGCAAATGTCCGTACACCTGTTAATCACCGAGGGTCACTCCTCACCATGCTTTCGAAGCCCAACACTCTTTCATGGTTTGAAGAGTCCCTGATAAATTGCCTTCCTGCCAGTCTGTCGAGGGTAGCACAACTGGCATCATGAAGTGCTGAGCAATGACGGGTGCTGGTGCAGTGAGAACAATGCAATTTTACTTAACACTCCTTGTCTGAATGAATGACTGAATGTCTGAAGTTGACAGAGCGCATCTGGTCCATATTTTCCATTGGTTAAGAAGGCTGTGTCTGGATTGCAATGCTTTTGCTTTGAATGATCTGCAATGTGCAAGATGATGTTTGGTCCTGTGAATGTGGCAGAATTGTTGCGGATCTTCCATTCGACGATGAGTGTGCTGATTTTCAGAAGGTGACACGACTGCTGCGGTCGACAGCTCGACAATCCGTGGCAGCAATTCACCCGTGACTTTGGTCTTGCTTACTCTAACCCTTGGGCGAGTGTCACGGGTGAAGGCAGACATTTTGTTCTTCATCGTGAGTGTAGCTTTCACCTTAGGAGCTGAAGACCATGAGCAGTCATAACATCTCGAGGAAATCATCAGACTGAGGTCATTTTGAATCTTTGCATTGGGCTGAATGAAGGATGCAAGCATCGAAAATGGCAGAAATGTGACATTGTGGGTTTCTTTATAGTTGAAGACCTCCATCCTCCAATGATCCACGAGGTCAGGTGGAAGCTTCACATTGATTGGTTTGAGGAACAAAGATATATCCAAAGCTACAAGTCTGGGAAGGGAACCATCGTTTTTGGCACCTCCATTTCCTCGATCTGCGTCAGAGTGGCGACCCGTCCAGGATTGTACCCAATAGCCAAGGAGACTGCTTAGGCAGCACCAATGCTCTGCACAGAGTATGGTCCCAATGGATGGATGGATTTCCTCGATGGTGTCGTGAAACTTCTGCAAAGTTTTGCAGTCATGAGGAGAGACTTGAGGCAAAAGTTCCGGCTTGTTTAGCAATGATTGTGTAACTGCTTCATCACTGGCCAAATCTTTCATGAAGGCAATTCCAGACCTGCTCCAAGCCGACATCAGGGTCAGCAATGTAGACTCGGTTAAGACGCTCGACGAGTGCTTTGGATTCGGCATTGTCAGCCATATATCGAACCGTAAGGTTAAGCTGTTTATCGGATGCCAGCGGTACTCCTCTGATCATGTTTTGGAAGGCCATACGCCATACCCTGAATTTCTCAGGCACAGAAATTCGATTTGAAACGAAGTCATCAAACACAGTCATTATCGTCAAACATAGAAATTATATTTCAAACAAAGTCTCAATGAGACAAATAGTTTGCACAGTCGTGCATGGCAGGAATCACTGTTGGCATGATTGATGGCTTCACTTCTCAACCAAATAGTAAATGGCTAGACACTGATAATGTTGTTGCCAGATGTGTGTTGTATGTCCTCACATCATATGCAGGTACAGCATGGGTGTACAAAGGATTTGGTGAGAAATAACCCCATCGATTGGTTGTCGGTTGCAATCGCACTGGATGGCGATGTAAGGTCAGTATACATGGTGGGATACCGAGCGGTCGGTCGTAACCGAAGCCGGGTTTGTGAGCCACGAGCTCATAACAGGGCATGTTAACACTGTGGGGGTCGATGTGCATCTGTGACAAGTAGCATTGGAGGATGATAACACGAAGGTTTTGTAGAAGGCATTAGTTGGTGTCTGTTAAGTTTTGTACGATAGCCCAGAAGCTGGCATTGTGTTATACTGAGCAGACAGAACTTGCCTGTTGGACATGTTTAATGTTGATGAGTTCTCCATGGATGCTAGTGCTGCAGCATGAGCCACTGGTGAAAGGGGGTCTGAGTGAAATAACTATGGTTTGAGCTGACGTAGTTGAGTCAGCACGTAACCAGTACCCGGTGGGATGGCGGCGAAGACGTGGCATCCCTGGACAACAGCATTCCCCCCTTCTCCGCAGGTGTAGGTAATCCAGCTGCCGAAATATTATCGAATCCACCCCAACACAGAGCGTCAGACATCACTTCCAAACGGGCTTTAGCCACAGCAGCCTCTTCTTCCTGCTTCAGCTGCTCGAGAGCACTCTGTTGCTGCATCCGTTGCTGCTCGAGACCGCTCCGGGTTGCTGCTCGAGACCGCTCCCCGTTGTTGCTCGAGACCTCTCCGCATTACTGCTTGAGACCATTCTCCATTGCTGCTCGAGACCGCTCCACGTTGCTGCTCGAGACCACTCACCATTACTGTGTGAGACTCGCTCCCCGAAACTGCTCGGGACGGCTCCCCGTTGCTGCTCGAGACCACTCCCCATTGCTGCTCAAGACTGCTCCCAGTTGCTGCTCAAGACTGCTCCCAGTTGCTGCTCGAGACCACTCCCCGTTGCTGCTCGAGACCGCTCCCCGTTGTTGCTCGAGACCGCTCCCCATTACTGCTTGAGACCATTCTCCATTGCTGCTCGAGACCGCTCCATGTTGCTGCTCGAGACCACTCACCATTACTGTGTGAGACTCGCTCCCCGAAACTGCTCGAGACGGCTCCCCGTTGCTGCTCGAGACCACTCCCCGTTGCTGCTCGAGACCACTCCCCGTTGCTGCTCAAGACTGCTCCCAGTTGCTGTTCGAGACTGCTTCGCATTGCTGCTCGAGACCACTCCCCGTTGCTGCTCGAGACTGCTCGCCTTTGCTGTTTGAGACCGCTCCCCGCTGCTGATCGAGACTGCTCCTTGTTGCTGCTCAGACCGCTCCCCGTTGCTGATTGAGACCGCTCCCCGTTGCTGATCGAGACTGCTCCCCGTTGCTGATCGAGATCGCTCCCCGTTGCTGCTCAAGACCGCTCCCTGTTGCTGCTCAAGACCGCTCCCCGTTGCTGATCGAGACTGCTCCCCATTGCTGCTCAAGACCGCTCCCAGTTGCTGATCGAGACCGCTCCCTGTTGCTGATCTAGACCGCTCCCCATTGCTGATCGAGACCCCTCCCCTTTGCTGCAAAGGCATCAATCGTTGCTGCATCTGTTGCTGTTGGAGTAGCAATTGAGCTTCATCTGATTTGCATCCCATGGCTGGCAACTCTGACAGAGAGAGGCCTTGGCTGCTTTTCTTTGGCCTTCAACAAGAATAAGGACCTTAAAGAGTTGCACAAACTAGCGACAGACCACATGTGAAGCGAGCTCAACATGGCAGCTCTCGACAAACCACCAGAGCCAGCAACATACCGTGTATGAAGTGAGCTTGACATGCCCGCTCTCCTCCCGGCTGCGAGACTTGTGTGAAATTAGGTTTTTACTATCCTGGAAAGGTCGACGTGTCCCGATGCTTGAATACGAATGCTCCAGGCAGTTTAATCAACACTTGCAGTGTTTCAAAACACCTTTTCTTAATTTTTAAACTACTACAAATGCGTCATTAAAAACCGTGCTTTTTACAGATACGTGCACACGTCCCGCATAAATATGCATGAGGCAAAACATGAGCGGAACATGAATACATGTTTTACATTCAAACTTGGTTACATCATAAGGCTTATTCCCGAAGCAGCATTCGTTGGTGGATGTTGAACATCCCACGGTGTACTTTGCGAAGAGTTGACGAGTTAACACCGGCACCATTAACAAATTCCAAATTCCTGCCCTAACGAGGAGAGGGTATTGCGTCAGCGGCACATCCACACCCTCAGCCATTGATGCTACCCCACCGCCTTGTGTTGCATATGAACGAAGAAGAAGATTCCCAAACCCAGACAAGTTGAGCATGCTCCTTCTGAGCCATCGTTCCAGCCCTAAAAAGTTGTTAAAAAAAAAAACAGCTGAAATTATGTTTTGAAAAAAATAACAGTTAAATCAAGAGGTGTGTTTCTTTTTTCTATTTTGTATGCAGCACATGGCTATCTATGAATGGCATCCTTTTCTGGAAGCATGGCTGTCGCACTGTATCGCTGATGCAGTGCCCCCTATAGGTTAGAGTAGGAATATGGGATTTGGTTAGGGTGCCGATAAGAGGTTGTCAAATCTTTGCAAAGGACGTTATGGGATAACCCTGTCTGTGAAACACCGGGATGACAGTTTATACCTGGGTCAAGATAGCTCAGAGGCAAGTGTGTGTGCCTCAAAGCCATCCTTCCAGCCCAAAGGTGATTTTTATCTTGTTAAAATGGTCAACAAGCTTCTTCAATAAGTGCATAGTGCATAATATGAATACGATCAGTTGAAGTCAAATCCATCAGTTATACCTCCAATCATCAGGTAGTATACCTGCATTGATAAGGTACCGTACCTCCGTACCTCCACTCATCGGGTGTACGTACCTGCACTTTTTAAAATGTATTTTTCAACCTTATGAATCAAACTTTCAATTTGGTTTTCACAGTATGCACTCGTTTTCACCGAAGGTGGATGGAGGTTATGTTTTCAGCCATGTGTGTCTGTTTGTTTGTGTTAGTGAAATCTCAAAATCAAAACGTTATGGACGGATTTGAACGAAACTTGCTGGATGAATTGGTTAGGTGACAATAACAAGCCGATTAAATTTTAGTTCGGGTCCGAATCCAGATCCGGTCTATCGGTGGGATACAAAACCTGAACGAATCAGCTTGGTGGAGGTATGTACGATACTGAATGCCCTTCTAGTTTGACCTTTGTTCTCCAAAAGGGATCTAACAACAGTCCATTAAGAAGGATTACGGGACCGGTTATGCCAAATGCTATTATAAGACAAACTGCATTTGAATGTGACAAGCTAACGAGTGACAGTTTGACGAGAACAAACAACTCAATGTCATTGGTTACACATACCTGACAAACTAATTGTTTGGGCATGTACAGTGAGAAGGTTGGAGCTGTTTAATCCAGCGGTTAAGTGGACTTAAAGGAGGTGCCATGAGATACACCAGCAACCCCAATCCCTCCCGTACTCCAGGTTGATGGAACAGTGGAAGAAGAAGTGGTGGTAGGGGAGGGTTCCGGCTCGATAGCAGACAATGCATCCGACACAACCCCGAATGAGTGGGTTTGAATAACAGTATTTCGATGACTTCAAGGTGCCCAGTGGCAACATGACATTGCAGAGGGATCCAAAAGCCCCTTGATAACATGAGCACAAGTGTTAAAATATATAGGGCATCAATGTAGCTATGTGTGAAGGACACAACGAATCGGGTCAGTTAAGGGGGTTAGATTTCAGCGTGTGTGTGTGTGTGTGTGTGTGTGTGTGTGTGTGTGTGTGTGTGTGTGTGTGTGTGTGTGTGTGTGTGTGTGTGTGTGTGTGTGTGTGTGTGTGTGTGTGTGTGTGTGTGACGGTGTCTCGTTTGTCAAGAGAGAGGAGCATGTTCGAGTCGAGTTCACTGCATTCCTATGTCCACATTTTCATCGGTTGGTTGTTACATTATAATCATGACTAAACCAGACAAACAGATGGTCAAGCATAAAGTGAGTGTGACAGTTCAGCATCTTCGTTTTATCCCACATATGTACCGTCCTCCATGTGGGAATTACCTTGGAGAGATTCCATGTACGTATTGTAACATTAGACTCGTGAATAATCCCACTTTACACCATGAGCTATATTTCATTAACGCTGAAAGCCTATGGTGGTCGTGCAGACACCCAGGAACCCCCCCCCCCCACCCTTTCCAGAGCAAATGGCACTGGTTAAAAGATAGGTGTAATAGGCAGTGCCGGATTAAGCCTCGGCTGGCCCTAAGGCACATTTTGAAATTTTAGAGAATGGCCTGAAAAATTTAAATTGGATCTTGAGCTCATGGAAATGGACCCCAGACAAAAAAATGAACTGATTCAAGAACAAAATATTTAATACAAAAAAAAGACAAATATTTAATGTGAAAATAATTTTTAGCCCAAATTTTTGGCTGCTCTAAGGCACATGCCTTGTGTGCCTAATGGTTAATCCAGCACTGGTAATAGGTATTGACTAACTACACTTCCAATTACAGTAACCAATTAGTTTGTTTTTGTGATACACAGAACCCTGGTACATCTCCTGGTGTAGGGATATCCTATGTCACCCTACGACATAAAACAAGTTAGTTTTATACGTTGAATGGTTTGGGAAAAAAAAAACTCTGAAAAACTACAGGTGGGATGGACGGACAGATGGACAGCAAACCTATAGTCCCCTTCAGTGAAACCAGTAGGACTGATAAGGTAATTCCCTGTACGTCTGATAGTTATGGAGTAGAAAACGGCTTGGCCGATCTCCACCAAGTTTTGTACGTGTGCTCGGGGTACCAAAAGTCAAGTCATGGGTACAAAATACCACCTCACCCACTTCCCGTGAACGAGGGGATATGAGATGCAATTTTTGCCTGTACATGCGGAATCGTGGAAGTGGTTTAACCACTGATCCCTGCCTGATGGAGGGGTCACTGGCGCCATATTTCGCTCCTGGAGGGAATGGGTATTACTCGTGCTTAAAATACAAGCATAAATGAGTGCTTCCAATTTGTTCCATGTGCTGCGTGAAAAGAGTTTGCACCTCAAACTCCCGCACAAGGGCAGCGAATCGAGGGCAGGAGCGGCACATGTCGTCGAGGAGAGCCATGTTCCTGTCAAACTCCCGCACGTACGCAGAATAGAGCTTCAAGTAGGGCCCCTTGCTCACAATCACGTCCGCAATTTTATGCTCAGTATGCCTGCAAAACAGAAATCCCATTATTAAAGTAATTTGAGCGATCAAGCAATAAATGTGTTCATACATATACATATACATATACATATACATATATATATATATATATATATATATATATATATATATATATATATATATATATATATATACATACATACATAGGCTGAGTGCATGTTAGCAATTGTCCATTCCTGCAAATTATTCAGCAACTAAAACTTTGGCTTCGGCCGAACGAATGAACGAATCGACGAACAAACATGCCAAGTTCAAGTCTATTTCCTTCTTTTTTTTTGTTTTTGTTTTTGGTCCCTTCGATTGTTTTGATGTCAATTATTTATTTAACAATTTGATGGTTCCGTGTGCAGTTTCAGCCATGCTGTGTATTTACTGAACTGGTTTTCTTTTCACCTCCACCAACAAAGGTGGTCGGAGGTTATGTTTCACCCCTGTCTGTTTGTTTGACTGTCTGTGAGCGGGATGTTTCAAAAAAGTTATGGACGGATTCGGACGAAATTTCGACAGGTTGGGTGTGTGACACGGACCGATTCATTCGATTTTGGTGAAGATCCGGATCCTGATACTGGAATATTTTTAAGTGATTCTTCACCATTGAGAGGAAGGGCCAAAAACGATATATAGCACATGGCCTTTTTTGCTGGCCATGTTTCTTAAAAAAAAACAAAAAAACATACAAACATTGCAACCAGGCAGGTATTGAGCCTTTCCAAAAAAATGCTTCATAATTCATACCAAATCGTGAAAATTATAAGATGGGAACTAAATCCAAATATTAAAACTCAGAATTACAAGATCTGATCATTATCCAATCTTTCACTTTAGTTCCTAACATGAAGAGATGCACTGTGAAGCAGCAAATGCATTACTTGGCGAATTTCGTAAGTTTTTTTTTTGTGGATTCAGACCATGCCTTACCTTTGGGGATCAGTGTACTGATTGTGAAAAGCTTGTGATGTTCGTGTTCCAAGCAGTGATCCAAAAAATGGAAGACGTGTCTGCCTCCACGGATATTACTCGGAAAGTCACTGAAGTTGTAGTTTGTAGTTAATGGTGAATTATTTCTATTACCTCCGCCACCACCCGGATCCAGACACTGGAATTTTAAAAGTGATTCTTCACCATTGAGTGATAGGGCCAAAATCGATATGTCACGTGATATCTCAAAAAGTTGTGGACGGATCATAAGAAAATTTGGTGTATGAATTGGGTATGTCACAAGCACAAGCCGATTAGATTTAGGTTCAGGTCTGGATGTAAACCGACCTTTCAGTGGGATACAAAATGTAAACTGTTCAGCCCGGTGGAGGTTATCTACAGAGTGCTCTTCTAGTTTAAGAATGTGATCAGATCTTGTTATTTTCAGTTTTATAATTTGAGTTTTATTTCCCTTTAATTCTGGGGATTTAATTAATATTCTCCTGGTGAGGGCTGTTTGAGGTCAGGCTGTCACTCGTGTTGAAACTTCATAAGATATTACTACCAATTGTTGAGCCTCTGCGTGAAGTCTGCGAGTAGCAACTTGTTGAGGTCATAAAGTTGTGGCAGATGGGACAGGATCTGGTCAAGTGTGCCTGGAGGTAGGAGTGGAGTTCCATGGCGTTGGCTTGCCTGTTCGACGGCCTCACGGAAATCCTGCACCAACAACAGGCAAATCAGACACACACAACCGTGCACTATGCTGGACATCATTACGCCCTCCCACCTGTGACATTCACAAACGATGCTTGTGTCCACTTGTGACCTCAGCTGCCAGATAACCATTCATTTATAATTAATTTTCCTTATGACCGACATTTAGGAATGAGTTCCAGCAATCTGATTCCAAATCAAGGATTCCAAAACCTCACATTCAAAGAATGTGGTCACAATTTTTTTCATATACAGTATTTCATTTATAGGGCAGCAATGAGGGTGGCGTAATGGTCCAGTTTGTAGCTGGTGCCGAGTCAGATGTGATGAAAACCATTGTTCTAAGTGTGCCATCAGCATGAAGCTCTATAATTTTCAAGAAGGGAGATCTAGTGAGCTCTCCATTTAATGATATCGTGTTGATGTAACTGATAGATGTGAAATGCTAAATGTCATCATTCCCATCTGAGCACTTGCCTCATTGTTGTGAATTCAGGTTTTAATTAGTTATTTTTCCCCGAGCCCATTGTCCCTCTGTTTTATCTCAACTCTGCTGTCGGTGTGTTTTCCCACTTCCCACTGTGTTCTGTTCTGTTCTGTTCTGTTTTGTTTTCCAACTCTTCCATGAGCCTCGACTGTAAACATACAAATTCCTTGGTTTGTGTTATTAGTCCCACACCGGCATCACCAGTGGGGACTATAGGTTTGCTCTTCGTCTGTCCGTCCATCCGTCCACCATCCCACCTGTGGTTTTTCAGACTTTCTTCCCCATACCCTTTAACATATTCAAATGAAACTTGGTCCATGGTTTATCATGATAAGTTACAGAACAAGTTTGAGTTTCAGAGAGTTTCGTCAATTTTTCCGTGTTATGCCCTTTTTGAACTTAAAAAAATATCACATTGGTAGCGAACATGTATTGCTAAGCAATTATTGCTCTTGTTTTTCCATTGTCTGCTAATGTCATTGCAATTCAGTTCATTGTGCAATGACGTCTCATAATGTCACTCATGAATTATGTGCACACACTCAACGAAGAGCTATAGACATTGTTTAATTAAAGTACGATTGGTGAATGTTAATTAAACGAATAGATAAGGATGAGCTAGATCAGATAAGAGCTAAATTAATTGCTTTGCAAGACATGGCCTCTACCGATGTGATATTTTCCAAGTCCAAAAAGGGCACAACTCTGTGAAAAATTGATGAAACGCCCATAAACTCCAACTTGTTCTACAACTTATCACAATAAAGCCATGTACCAAGTTTCAGTGAAACATGTTCAAGGGTGTGGGGAAAAAAAATAGTCTGAAAAACCACAGGTGGGACAGACAGATGGACAGACGGCCAGACAGAGAGCAAACCTGAAGTCCCCTCTGGTGTTGCCAGTACAGGACTAATAACACAAAACAAGGAATTTGTATGTTTACAGTCGAGGCTCATGGAAGAGTTGGAAAACAAAACAGAACAGAACAGAACAGAACAGAACAGAACAGAACAGAACAGAACAGAACAGAACACAGTGGGAAGTGGGAAAACTCACCGACAGCAGAGTAGAGAGATACAACAGAGGGACAATGGCTCGGGGGGAAATAACAAGTTAAAACCTGAATTCACAGCAATGAGGAAAGTACTCAGATGGGAACGATGATATTTGGCATTTCACATTGACACGATTTCATTAAATGGAGAGCTCCCTAGATCTCCCCTCTTGAAAAGTATAGAACTTCATGCTGATGGCACACTTAGAACAATGGTTTTCATCACATCTGCCTATTGGCATCAGCTACAAACTGGACCATTATGCCACCCTCATTGCTGCCCTATAAATGAAATACTGTGTATTAAAAATTTTTTGACCTCACTCTTTGAATGTGAGGTTTTGGTATCCTTGATTTGGAAACATCACACTCTGGTGATGCTGGTCGGGGACTAATAACGTAGGTCGTGGGATATTAATATGACAAAGGTAGGGTGGGCCCAAAAGGCCTCTTCCTGTTACTCTATGGTCGATTCATTATTTGTGTAAAAAAACAAAAGGAACTGCATTTTCCTTCATACAAAGTAGTTAAAACTGCCGAATGTTACTCATAACTAGCCGATGAAATGGAAAGTTTAATTCGCTTCAAGTTCTCTCATTCTCACAGTTGTTTTGGAGTTTTTCATAAATCACATGGCAGCCACAGGCTCTGACATTTTGAGTGCAGATCATGATGTCATGAGTCTGGCAAGAGAAAACAAATAGCTGAACTGTTGCATGCACTCATGCAACCATCTACTTCACCTATTTGCCCTTGAGGTTATGGTGCTGGCATTGTGGTGGGACATCGAACTGGCATCCTACAAGTTATGGATTAAACTCTGGCTGAAGTTAGCGGTAATTTGGACTCAGACGTTTTAGTAATTCGGCGGCGTAGGATGTCATCGTCATCGGGATGGGTGACGTGGGATGGCATCGTTGTTGGCACGGGTGGTGTTTGGCACTCAGCATAACTGCTCACAGTTATAAAGGGAAAGTCTCGTTTTTATTATTACCATTATTATTATTACTATTATAAATATTATTGTTATTATTCACTGCTATTCAATTTACACCATGTATCATTGCAGTGTCTCTTTTATGACTCTTTCATTTGTACACAGCAATTCATTCATTCAGTCACTAATTCGTCCATTTAGGACTTACGATGGAAAGTGGGGATTTTCTAAATCCCCAGTTTTCATTGTAACTTGTTTATATGGCATGTTGATTAATACCATATTTTTGCCATTTTATCATCATTGGTTATTTATCCCATGGCAGATCCAAGTTCCACACTCTGAGGATAATGCTGTTGAATAGCCTGGTGTTGGCTTAATGGTTAAGGTGGCTGGCTTAAGATCTTTGGGTCTTGAGTGAAAGCCCCTGCCATGCTCTTGATTTAACACCAGGTGGGTTGACTCAGCCTGTCATCCTTCTGAGGTTGGTAAAATGAGTACCAGCTTGCTGGAGCAGGGGCACTGCATTAGCAGCACAGCTATGCCCCCAGAAAATGATGCAGCCTCGCAGCCACAGGCTGCATATGAATAAATGAATAAATAAATAAATTAATGCTGTTGAAACAGAGCTGCCTGGACAATGAAATACATTGGGTGGTTTGCCTTTTCCTTCCCAAAGTGGGGATGGAATTTGGACCGACATATCACTTGAGTACAATACACCCAGTTGAACTAACCCTAAATCTTTTTAACCACGTGAGACGATGGGATTTGGAATGGCTTTGATTCGCAATTGATGAAAGGTATAGCCAGCCACACAAACGCCTCATTATGCCCATATACTTCCATTTAGGGCAGTTAAACTTTTCTTTTACTTAATAAATGCAAAATTAATCCAGTCCCTCTCCAGAAAAAAGAAAAAAAACCCCAAAAACTCACCACATGCAGTAGTTTCAAAGAATCCACAAAACTGTAAAACAAATGGTGAGAAGACAAAACACAACATCAAGAATGAACTCTTCCTAATATCAGTCACTTTTAATGAACCTTGCTAGAATTCCACAACCATGATTGCTTTTATTGTTCTGTTTTGTAATAGCGTTGAGTATCTCCAGGTTCACACTTCTTTTCAAGGTCACGAGCATATAAAACCCGTCGCTCCACTGACGGAAATACCAATCTTTGCTGCGATGGCTAATCCATCGGGCAAGAACAAAAAAGGATTCCTGGGAGATCCTGCTCTCCGTGCGGGGATAACCAACGTCGCAAGTTGGCTTTTACGGTTTCAATATGTGTGCCCGTGTACCCATAATCACAAACCGACCTTTATTTTTATTTATTTTTTTGCATCACAAACCTTTCCAGGAGTTCTCTGAATCCACCGTCGTTGGATTCATTGAAATCCGTTAATCCGTTCAGAAGTTATAACACGACAAAGAGACAGGGTCACGGCTCCTTTGCTCCACCATTTTGTTTCTGGCCCCGACATAAAGAGCAGGGAAAGAAACGGGATTATTGAGCTTGGAGGTCACTTGCCAATTTGACAAGTGACTATTTGATTGACAAATGACCTCACGTATATAACCAAAAAACAGGGCTTTGTGATTATACGTGTGAAGTCACTTATCAATCGAATAGTCCGTGCCACATGGAGTCGCAGCAGCTTGAAACTACTCATCTACCCCCTCCTTTTTATGGTTACAATTCCCCCCCAATTCATAATCCACTATAAAACCCTGCCATTCTGTTAAGCCTGGTTCGGCTGGCAACTTTGCGAAGTGCTCTTGAACACGTAATGGCTGGTGAATTAGATTCTGCCTGTGGATAGGATATAAAAGGACGAATGCTGCAGGTGTGTGGCAGGGAGAGGGAGGATGTTAGGGAAGATGAGGGGGAGATAGAGCGAGAAAGATAAAGCCAAAAGTGAAAGAGAGAAAGAAAAAGAGAACTTGGAAATTGGAAGTACAGTACTGTATTAAAAACAGATGACAACTTTGTTAGCACTGGCGGTGAGATTTAAAGAGGAAAACATGCTGGAGACCACAAGGCAATTGGGTGCATTTGTGGGACCGGTGTTTGAAATGTACACTTTTGGAAAATATGGGAGAGCAGAATCCACATTTAACATCCAAAGCAAACCGGCTATGCTTTATGCGAGTACTTGCTGACCGTGTCGTTGTTGCGATCCCATAATAGCCCATGGCACCTGTGGCACCAGCCATGGGGAGAGATGCCATTCATCCTGACCCATTCTTTTTGTTGGCCATATAATATGTTATGTGACTGTTCCATATTGTCTCTCAGGGCTTTGTCATAAGATTTTGTGTGCAAAGTAATTTAATGATTCTTGTTGTGCTTGTTGTTTTTATTATTATTATTATTATTATTATTATTATTATTATTATTATTATTATTATTGTTATCTCTTGTGAGTAAAACTCGTACTTAAACTATAGATATTTCACAGAACACTTCGCCCCATGCTTGAGAAAAAGGACATTGGAAGAGTTTTTTTTAACTCTTGCTTTGCCTTTCCGAGCACGATCTACATTTCCTGTGAGCCACAATTTTGTCTGAATTTCGATATCACCCAATGCTAAAATACAGTACTGCAAAACAGGTTTTTTTTGTTTTTTAAGTGCCAAGAAGATAATTTGTGTTCTACAGTGTTCAACTACATAATTTAATTGAAATATAATAAAGGTTTTAAAGGCTGTAGATGTAAAATGAAACAAACTTTTTTTCCGTAAGTTTACCACCGTTGATGCACCTTCTAAGATGCCACTTTATTTGACACATTGAATTAGCTGTTTGTGCCTGTTGTTTGTGTCCTTTATGATGTCCCTAAAAATGGTAAGTTTCCTGTTTGTAGCTATTTTCAATTTTGTGTTTGACTGCCAGGCAGGCAGACAGACAGACTGATAAGATTACCTCACGACGATATGCGCGCAGGTGTGATTGTGACGAGATTCAGTACATTTTGTCAAATTCAGAGCCAAATTATTGCTAAACTGCAGGTTCGTGTTCGACAGTGTTCAAAATGTATAATTAAATTGAAATTAAATAGTTCCTCAATCATAGACTGATGTCTGCAGACAGACAGACATCCAAGCAAAGTGAACCAGTTGCTTAACCCTGCTTTGCCCTTTGCACGCATGGGTGAAATATTAGTATGGAGACGTTTTCTCTTCCTGCCATTGGCCTGTTAGAAAATGAGGAAGCCATTATAAAAAGAACTCCAGGTGCCCCCATTTTCAGACGCTTGGTTTCAAATTTGGCCAATCAGCATTTGGCTAGCTTGGGGTCTTACCCCTCATGTATGGGGTAGTGAAGAAAAGGTTTGTGCACCCTGTGCATGCAACAACATTCATTGGTTATGATTGACGAAACCCATTGTTCTTCACACTCCTCTTACAGGAGATTTTAACCTTTTAATTGAGCAATCACTTTTTATTTTTCTACATCTATGCTTATCTAAGTAACTCTACTTTGAAAGACTGTTCATATTCTGCCCTTTCAACTTTTAGGAAAACAAATCTACCCCCTAAACCACTTCTGTTGAACCTAAAACAGTTTTCGTCCTTGAATCTAATGCTGATAGGCAGTGAAATACCCGCCACAACCTCTCCCAGCCCCCCTCCCAATCAACTTTTATTTTCACCACATATTCCCATTTTCATAACCAAACGCAATCCCCAGGTTGAGAACCTTGAGCTTAAGAGACTGTAAATGCATTTTGGGTACACTTGTGTGCTATCTTTCTATTGTTGCCAAAGTACTGCCGATTGTTCACCACCTACCCAGTTCCAAGTTGCACTTTCAGTATTGTTATCACAATTTTTTGGAAACTCACCTTCTCTCCGATTGTACCATCTCTTTGGCTATTTCTTGCAATTTGCTTTCTTTGTCAACATTATCCTGTAAGACAAAAAAAACCCCCAACATTTCCTAAACGTGTTTTATTTGATACATTAGCGAATCATCATATTAAGAGCATAAATAAGTGCCAGATTTGAAATTCTTGACAATATTATCGTGTTTGGATAAAATGACAAAAGGTGTGCAGACCAATTCCTTCCGACGGTTGCCCTGGTTCGTTCCTTCGCCGGATTGCGATTGTACTGTGCTGTTCTCGCCATGGCAAGAAGTAACGCATCTGCAGTGTGCACAAACAACAAAGTCCCATCGTTTCACATCAAGCCCTACATGAAGCATCGGCACTTCTGATAACAATACCTATAAAGGATTTGCACTGTGATACCATTTATAGTTCCATACTGTTTGTTTGAAACAAGTTTGTTTTTGTTGCAGTTTCCTTCTGTTTTTTTTTGTGCTGAATGTGACACCTTTGCTCTCTCGCTTTGGCTTCCTGTTCATAGTGCTACACCATCTGCACTCCGATGAGAGCTTTTGTTAATGAAAACTCATAGAGGAGCTTCCTGTTTTCCATCTTTTTGTTCAGTATCTATGGTTTGATTATTTTGTGTTCTTCTTTCGTGTTCTCCATTTTATTTTTAATTGTGTGGACATCCCAGTTATAGTAGTGTAAAATAATTCACAGCAATACAACTATTCTTACTTATATTGTTGTCCTCGATGCTATTTAACTTCTCCTCATAGATGCTATCATTTATTTTAACTGTTTTTCTTCCTTCCCAAAACTCAACACTTTCCTTTTATCTGCTTCATACCTTTTAGGGTCTATCTCTGTGCCCTTTTTGCCTTCCAAGTTGCTGAAGTTGCTCATGTCTACGTATCCATCGCTGTCTGTACCGCATGTTGCGCTGCCACTCCTTTCCCCGCTAATATATCTGCTAGGGAAAGAGAAAATACATTCACTGGACTTTTCAAATGGCACAGTACACATATCTATGCACAGAAACCTGATGATTCAAGTGAGGCATCTCATGGGTTTGGTAAAAAAAATTTAAGACCACATCAGATCCTTCAGGGATAAAGTTTCATCGCAGACATGGGTGAAGGACAAGAAGAAAACAAGAGCAATAATTACTTTGCAATACATGTCCACTACCGATGTGATATTTTTTTAAGTTCAAAAAGGGCATAACTCTGTGAAAAATTGACAAAACGCCCTGAAACTCGAACTTGTTCTGTAACTTATCACAATAAAGCCATGTACCAAGTTTCAGTTAAATATGTTAAAGGGTATGGGAAAAATATCTGAAAAAACTGCAGATGAGACGGACGGACAGCCAGCAAAGCTATAGTTCCTCTGGTGAAACCGGTAGGGAACTAATAAGGGTCTAAGGAAAATAGGCAGGTAACCAGAAGGTAAATTTAAAATTATTAGTGACCTAAAATAGGTTTGAGAAACTATCTCAAATTTTCCTACATTCATTATCCATTGTGTCGTCATTTGATTTTATATGATAAAACCATAAAACTCTGTCGGTATGTAGAATTTTCCATCTTTAGTTGAGCGTGTCTCTATTTTGGGTTGCAATTTCAAACTCACTCAATTAAGGGGAACTTGGCAGCACTGAAACAATAACCTGTAAATCTGTGGGGAAACAACCATGTTTTCTTCGACCGTAAGCGGAGGTGGTTTAACAGTGCATGTGGAGTGCAAAACAGGAAGCAAAATTGCACTAGATTGTAGTGCAAGAGAGGATACAGTTAGTGCAAACATTGTCGTTTGTTGTTCTATCGATGTAGTTTCCTTATGAGACTTACTATAAAGTTTGATTGGCATTTTATTCTGCATGCAAAATCAATACAATAACGATAGAATATGTGAAAAACACTTCTCAATAATACAAGAATCTAAAGGAAATCTTCAAGGAGACCGTGACTCGTTTTACAATGACGATATCAATTATTCTCCAACCAGATGGAAACTGCCAAGAATAATAGCTCACGTTATTTAAATGCTATCCTAATAATAGGAAAATAAGTGGCTACCAGGGACTCCAAACTTTTCCACTGCATACCTGGGTTTGGTTCGATTACTCTTGCGTACAGGTGGGGTCATGTTTTCATAGTCACCACTTCCAGGAAGTACATTTTCATAATCAGTGCAGGAAGATGAGGAAGGGCTAGGGAAGGAGATCGAACGAGGTTTGGTGAGTGGCAAAATGGAGTGCGAGGGACGCTGATGAACTTCAAATGACTCGACACGGCAAATAAGTTTGTATGTTTTTTGCCTGCCATGATATGTGTGCTGGGTTAGTAAAGGGGAAGCTGGTTTTCCCCGTTGTGCCCGCTTTGATTTGATACATGGGGAGTTTCCAAGGCTTTTCCTGTCCATCTCTGGAGACTTTGTCAAGCAATGAGACAGCTCATTGGCCAACTGGCTGCTATCTATCTTTTTCTTCATCGAGATCTTGAAAGGCAGTAGACGCTTGAGAGATGACTTCTTTTTAGGACTTTGCTTGGAAGGTCTGTCTTGGGGCTCAATCTCCATCAGTATGGATGGTGAACTCTTGGCGATGGGTTTGCGTGTGATTGTAGCAAGCTCAAATGGTGGTGGAATATCACGCACAAGTAATGCCCCAGTGGTCCTGTTCCACTCTCTATGCTGCAAACATCCTCTTGTTCTGGTATTTGCTAATCCTCTCGAAGTGCCATGCTCTGGGGAGATGGCAAGTGGTGAAGGTGGCACAAGGCCAGGCCACCTACGACGTTCTGCAGGTGAAACTAGAGCACCTTGCCGGCTCTGGAACCGTCCTTGGGAGTAGAGAGCAGGCGTTGACTGCAGTTGGGGCTTCATGAATGCTTGCGAACGACGGTCCTGCCCACCACCTTGCTCAGCAGCCCGCTCCTTCGTCAGACGCCCACCACAGCTCTGGGTACGTGGTGTGCCTTGTACCAATCCATCCACAATGTGGTCTTGAGAGGTGTGGTTTTCATCATCCACATGCTTAAACAACAGTGATGTTCCTGTGAGTGACTTTGCATGTGGAAGTTCATCAACTTTCTTATCAGCAGGTGCAGTTGTCATGCCATAGATCTCAGAATATAAACCATCTGAGGATTCATCGACTGAAGATGCCACAGAATCAACCTCATAGTAGTTTTCTTCTACCTCACCATTGTCATTATTATCATGCTGTACACTCTGTTCTGATGACTTGATAGCTGTCATCATCCATTTTTCCATGTTCCCTTCTTTCAAATTTTCCTCGTGGTCCGTCTCAATTAGTACAGGAGTATTTTCCTCATTTCCTTCCTTGAACTTGTCTTCGTTTTTGTCTTTTACAGCAACATAGTTATCACAATTTTCTTTATCGTTTCCATTTTTATGGCTTTTTATGGCTACTGTCTGTTCATCATCCTGATTGAGCGGTACACCTTCTGTAAGACTTTCTTGATAAAGATAATTTTGCCTCTGATCATAATTCCCTACACGTGTAGTCAAAACAGATTCTGACTCAATTAATTGTCCAGGTATTTCCTCCTGGCTGAAACTGTTTCTGTTTTTTGATGATAGTCCTTGGAGTGGAAAATGCTCACAACTGGCAACTACTTGTTCTTCTTCTTGCCTGTCTTTCAGTAATGGGACATTATCTTGGCCACCTTCATCGTTCCCTTTCACAATACCTCCATAATGCTCCACACCTGGTGTTTCTCCTGACATTGGCATATTAACACTCGCATTGTCCACTAAAACAGGAAATGCGGATGGCTCATCTAAGCTTTGACTATGGCTTATTCTTTGTGTCCCCTGCTCTTCCTTGGACATTTGCTGATCTGCTTGGCCTAACTTAAGAATGATCTCTCCAGTCACCTTATTCCAATGAATATTTGACACCTCGGAATCCAGGTGTTCTTCCTCACTTGGAATCAATTGATAAACTTCTGTGACCATTGCCTCTTTACTGGAAATTGCTTCGGTTTCTCCTCCCTCAGCCTTCCACGTCCTAGCATTCAAATCCTCAATAGAAACCTCCTCCTTTGTGGCATCCTTTATGGATACGGTGTGCTCCTTTAACAGACCTTCACCTTTTTGTGTTATTTTATTCTTATTGGCTGAGCCAATAATACCAAAACTTCCTTGCTGATGCTCCTGTCGCCCCTGCCCCTCTGTCCCAGTGCCCTTAACTCTCTTACTATAGCTACTCTCATTACTATCAATGGCTCTCCATGTTCCTCCATCAATCTCACTGTGCCGACATCGCTCTGCATCCACTCGGGAAAGACTGGCGCGCCGTGGGGCATCTGAGTGCAGGTAGAACAGTGAGCCACTCTGCCTCCAGGCCAATGTGCTGGGCCCTTCCAATCGGCTCAATTCAGCCTTTCCGCTCGTCCTGCACCATACACACACAAGCACACTTGTATCTATCAAACAATGATTTCTAGCACATTTGCTTTTGTTAACATCAAGTTATTCTTATTGTTTACATCCTGTTCAGAACAAATTGAAATATCATTAATATAGTGGGTAATAAAATAACTTGAGCAGTGTTCATATTGCTCTTTCTTTTTTTTTCATACAGTCAAGGCTCATTGAAGACCTAGTAGTGGGGCAACTTATTATAACAATTGTGCATTGTGTGAGGAAAGCACCAAATTTGGCACACTAGTAGCCTAACATATTATGAATAGATTTGGATATTGGGCCATCTCAAATTCAGCCGCTTATGGCTGTGGCAGCCATTTTCCACTGCCATAAAAAAATTTGAGATGGCCCAACATCCAAATCTATTCATGATATGATAGGCTATTAGTGTGCCAAATTTGGTGCTTTCCTCACACAATGCACAATTGTTATGCTATATTTAGCTAAGTTGCCCCACTATAGTGCACTGAATGCATCAGGACATAACAGGACAAAAGGAATGGGAGAGAGGGGGACTTGGACAAACATTGGGTGTGGAGAGGAATGGGGGGGGTGGGGGCGCAAAAGATGCATGGGGTGCAGAAAAGGATGAATGGGTGGACAAGATGGATACAGAAGGAAACTCTCAGGAGGGAAAACTGGAAATTTGGAAGGAGGGAGATTTGGGGTGGGGTGGAGAGGGGGTTAGCCATGGCAGAAAATATCATGGTTTTGGATGGAGGATGGTCTGAGATGTAGTCAAGTATCTACGGAGAGTATCCGAACAACCCCCGCCCCCAGGACTCTCCCAAACCAAATTTTTTAGCTTCCTTTTATGGTCCTATTACACATTTGAGATGTTAACAAAAAAATTTCCCGGCACTCTGGCGATATTCAAGATGGCGTCCAAAATGGGTAAAATCATACAATACGTTATGTAACATCTCAAAGATGTGGCAAATTGGAAAAATAATCATTGGGATTTGGTTCCTGATCATTAGTTACTAGTTTCTGATAATTGGGCTTTGTTGCAATTTTTAAAAATCCAAGATGGCGTCCAAAATGGCCACCAGAATATGCGAAATCATAGAAAATTATATATAAGCTAAAAACTGTGACAAAATTGTAAATTATTCATTGGAATAATGTTTCTCATCATTAATAACTAATACCTAGTGATTGGATTTTGTTACAATGCTTAAATTCCAAGATCACATCCAAAATGGCCACAATAGGCAAAATCATAGAAAATTGTATATAACAGCCTGAAACTAAGAATAATATACAGTAAATTAATATTTGGATTAATTGCAATATATGTTCCTCATTGTTAGAAACAAATAGGCCATGTGGTGATTTATGTTTTATTGCCATCCATAAAATCCAAGATGGAGTTCAAAATGGTTTTAAAAATGGTAAAATCATCGTAAATATCAAATGTCAGCTTAAAATAATCCATAATGTAAAAATAATAGAGGGACAGAACCTTGGAATATTCGTCTTGTAATTATTATCAAGGATGTTTATTATTGTTATCGTACTTGGAATTGAAGATGGCAGACAATTTGAAAACCAGAAAACACACGCTCACACACCCCCACACCCACACACCCACACAAACACACCCCATATACACACCCCGATGCACTTTGAATATTTACATACACTCAAGTATTATGTGTACTAATCTTTTTATGTGTATTTTTTTCTCTTTCCAGGTTAGATTAGTTCGCTTAGCAGGACCGTAGCTAGTCAAGATCAAGATCACAAGTCAAGATGTCAGACAAGCAAGAAATAGTTTAATGTAATCGTCAAAAGAAAGTTGTTGAAATCGAAAGAAAACGCAAACGGGAACATTGTGTCATTCATATGTCTGGAATAAAGCATGGATCGTTCACATATTTTTCAGACTTGAATCCAAATGATAGATTGACACTTCTCAAAAATATATGGGATCGTCGCTTAGCTGAACCACCAGGTTCTTCATATCGAGTGACAGATATCTATCAGGGCATTCCTGATGAGATCCAGGAGAACGACGGCTATCACCGAGGATTTTACCAAAGATTTACCCTGAACCTACATAGGTTAACAGCGAGTAAACCATCTAACGAACCTGAAGCTCCTGGACCATCTGCCAGCCAAGAAGGAAGGGTAAAGCGCAAGAAAGCATCAGAAAAGATCATTTTTTAACCTGATTGTATTTTCTGCAATACTGAAGGCTGAATCCATGTGAAAAAGGCAGGCATCGACACAAAGGAAGGCACCTCTTCATTTGAACGTGATGGATGGCAGAAAGTGCTGCAAATAGCAGAAGATAACAATCACGAGTGGCTCGTAAGGCGAATCCGAGGATTTGATTTGTTTGCAGCAGAGGCCCAATACCACCCAAAATGCAGAAAGCAGTATATCAATTATCAGAAACTAGTAACCAATGATCAGGAACCAAATCTCAATGAAATTTTTTTCCAATTTACCACATTTTGAGATGTTATATACCGTATTTGATGATTTTACCGATTTTGGCGGCCATTTTGGACGCCATCTTGAATATCGCCAGAGTGCCGGGAATTTTTTTTGTGTAATAAAACATCTCAAATGTGTTAACATCTCAAATGTGCAATACGACCATAAAAGGAAGGACCATAAAATGGAGTTCAAAATGGTTTTAAAAATGGTAAAATCATAGTAAATATCAAATGTCAGCTTCAAATAATCCATAATGTAATAATAATAGAGGGACAGAACCATGGAATATTCGTCTTGTAATTCTTATCAAGGATATTTATTATTGTTATCGTACTTGGAATTGAAGATGGCAGACAATTTGAAAACCAGAAAACAAAAAGTTGGTTTGGTAGAGTCCTGGGGGGGTGGGTTGCTCGGATATCCTCCGTAGATACTTGACTACATCTCAGACCATCCTCCATCCAAAACCATGATATTTTCTGCTATGGCTAACCCCCTCTCCACCACACCCCAAACCTCCCTCCTTCCAAATTTCCAGTTTACCCTCCTGAGAGTTTCCTTCTGTATCCATCTTGTCCACCCATTCATCCTTTGCTGCACCCCATGCATCCTTTTATGGGGGGGGGGGCACGGATACCCTCCATAGAAACTCCCCTGATGGTGGTGAACAGCTCTCTTGAAGACATGGAGGGAAGAATGAGATGGAAGAGAATGTAGAAGTTTTTTCCATGGGTAGGAAAAAAGAGGAACGAATGAGTGGAGATGAGCAGTGATCCTGGATTTAGTAGTTTCACCAGTAGGGGAATGATGGTGGACCACACATACCCTGCAGAAACCCAGGGGGGGGGGGACAAAGCACAGAAAGAGCAGAGAGTGTGAGACCAGGAATGAGGCAGGAGAAGACAAAGACACCACTGAGCTGTCTGCAATGGTGAAGTGATAGGCCCATAGACTCAGTTCATCGCAGGAGATTCCAATAAGCTTAAAGGCCTTGATTTTCATGGCATCAAGCTGAGCAAGATGTGAGGCAGGGATACCAGCCCATAGGGAAGAGCAGTACTCCATCAAGCAGCGGATAAAGGCCTTGTAGGTGTATAGGAGTTCAGGTGTGCCAATGAAGGACTTTATATGACAGAGGATGCCCTGTCGGCGGCTGGCTTTGGAGGCCAACTTTGAAATTTTGTTTGCCCAAGAAAGATCGGAGATCATGGGTGATAGTGAAAACCTGGAGTTTGAGTGACTGAACTTCCTCAAGAGGACTATGAACAAAATATATGGGGAGTGCAGGGTATGCGGGGTTGTGAGATGTTCAGAGAGAGAGAGAGAGAGAGAGAGAGAGAGAGAGAGAGAGAGAGAGAGAGAGAGAGAGAGAGAGAGAGAGTTCAGAGAGAGAGATTTCTCAGGATTTTAAGACATATTCCAAGTGTTTGACCAGCTTGTGATTTTGTCAAGGTCAGAAGAGAGTGAAGATGCTGCAGCCTGCCTGCATGAAGGATGAGGGATGTCACGGCAAAGGATGGAGTCATCAGCAAAAATTAAGGTGGTTTTCCTAGGGAGTCAGAGAGATCATTTATGAAGATCAGGTGAAGGACTGGGCCCAGAATACTGCCTTGGGCACTACTCTAGCCTTCAAAGGGAGAGGAGATGAAAGGATTCTGTTGAGTGCCACACATTGGCTATGTGAGTAGAGCAAGTCAGTGAGCCATGTGTGGAGTTGGCCTTGGATGCCGTAGGCAGAGAGTTTGGAGAGCAATGCAGGATGCAGACGATATCAGGTCAGGTCAGGTCAGGTCAGGTATGGGAGCATGCCGCAGAGCAGCGCATCACTGCGTCCACTTTCCGCCTGTCCTCCAGGAGCCTCCGTCTGGCCATCCCACAGGCAGATGCCTGGACCATCCCTATCTCCTTGAGATGCCGATCAACCTGCTGCAAGCATGAGGCACATGGTTGGCCCATTGGCCTACTCCACTCAAGAGGCACCCCCACGGAGAGAATCAGATGAGCAGGATCAGTATCAGGAATATAAGCCACATGTCCATACAGCCGCAGCTGATGCTTATGGACTATGCAGGTAACAAATCTCATTTGAGTCTCTCTCAGCAACCGCTCGATGCACACAAAGTCTGATCAGCGATAGCCAAGGATTCTCCGAAGAGACCTGGTAAGGAATTAAGTCGCCGTCTCAGATCTCTGGTCAAAGTCCAAGTCTCACATCCATAGAGCAAGACTGGAAGCACCAAGGACCTGAAGACTTGGACTTTCATCTTCCCACACAGGTTCCAGCAGGACTGGATCCCCATGATCCAGTGAATCCATGACTCCCCAGGCCCGACCTAGACATCTATATACCTCTGGCTCACAGCCAGCAGAGACATGAATATCACTGCCAAGGAAAGGGAATCTCTTTGCAACCTCAACATACTCACCACAAACACGTACAGACAAGATAGCAGCATCCAAGATGCCACTGAAAGCCTGGATCTTAGTTTTGGCAAAGGAAACCCGTAATCCCAGCGGCTCAGACTCCTCGAGGGCCCCAAAAGGATATCCAGAGTCCCTGCAAAGCTGACTGCCTCATCTGTGAAATCAAGGTCAGAGATCTTAGCATTCCCAAACCATGCACCGCAGCTTGATCTCTCCAAAATCCTCCCCAGAATCCAGTCCATACAAGCGCTGAAAAGTATGGGGGCCAGTACACACCCTTGAGGAACTCCAGCAATAAAGAAAAGTCAGAGATGGTATCACCACATCTCACAGCACTTTCAGTACCAGTGTATCGTTCAGACATCAGATTGTTCAGTTTTGGTGGCACCCCACGAAGACCAAGAATCCTCCAGAGGCATCCCGATTCACTGGTTTGAACGCTTACAGAGATCAACATAGGCTGCAAGCAGCCCCTGCCAAAACTCTAATCTGCATTCAGTGAGGACCCGAAGAGCAATGATACAGTTAATCATTGACCTCTTTGGTGCAAAGCCTGACTGCTCTGGACGCTGGTGCTCAAGCAGATGGTGGCGAACCCTATCAAGAATTTTCCAAGCAAATACCTTGCCCCGCACTGAGAGCAGCATCACCCCTCGGTAGTTGTTGCAGTCCTGGCGATCACCCTTCCCTTTCCAGAGAGGGACAACAAGGCTCCTCTGCCAGTCAATTCAGATGATCCCTGTGTTCCAGGCAGAGCACAGAACTGCATGCAATGACATGAGTACGGCATTTCCACCAGTCTTGAGAAGTTCAGCATGGATGCCACAGATCCCTGGAGCTTTACCCCATTTCAACCAGTTCACTGCAGCCTGTGTTTCCACAAATGAAGGTGGATCACAGTTGATTGGAGGGTCAGCAATCAGGATAGTAACACCCCTGACATCCAACTGGACAGCTGGTGGATCAGGCTGGTGCAGCCACTTGAAGTAAAGGCCCAGTCACACTTTGACGTTTTAGCCAGCTTATGCCGATTTTTGAAAAAATTGTCTAAAACGCTGGCACACGTCGAATACGTTATGGGTAAGTTTTGGAAACATTGAGAGCACGCTGCAAAACACTGTCATACATCGTAGTACACTGGCTTTCATCGTTGTACTTTGCGGTTGTCCTCAAATTTTAGCATGCTTGAATTTTTACGACTTATGCCAGCGTATGACTCACAAGTTCCGCATAACGCTGGCCATAAGTTGTAGGCACGTTACGCGATCATTGACACACATCAACACACGTTAATTGTAAGTTAATCATAAGTCGAAACACGTCGAGGTAATGTTTAGCGTACCCGAAACCTATTTCTAACCTTTGAGTAACGTGTTGTAGGCACGTTACGCGATCGTTGACACACATCGACACACGTTAATTGTAAGTTAATCATAAGTCGAAACACGTCGAGGTAATGTTTAGCGTACCCGAAACTTATTTCTAACCTTTGAGTAATGTGTTGTAGGCACATTACGCGATCGTTGACACACATCAACACACGTTAATTGTAAGTTAATCATAAGTCGAAACACGTCGAGGTAATGTTTAGCGTACCCGAAACTTATTTCTAACCTTTGAGTAATGTGTTGTAGGCACATTACGCGATCGTTGACACACATCAACACACGTTAATTGTAAGTTAATCATAAGTCGAAACACGTCGAGGTAATGTTTAGCGTACCCGAAACTTATTTCTAACCTTTGAGTAATGTGTTGTAGGCACATTACGCGATCGTTGACACACATCAACACACGTTAATTGTAAGTTAATCATAAGTCGAAACACGTCGACGTAATGTTTAGCATACCCGAAACTTATTTCTAACCTATGAGTAACGTGTTGTAGGCACGTTACGTGATCGTTGACACACGTCGACACACGTTACTTGTAAGGTACTCGTAAGTCAAAACACGTCAAGGTAAGGGTTAGCATCAGTGTTCCAGACTTCCTGGTTTTTTTTTTCCTTCGGTATGACGGTGATGTCGACACTTCAATTTGTAGTGCGGTTATGATTTAAATCGTTGAGCGGCAGCCTATTAATTATATTATATTATAACTGCACTAGAAATCGAAGTGTCAACATCACCGTCATACCGAAGGAAAAACAAAAAAAACCAGGGAGTCTGGAACACTGACACTAACCATTACCTTGACGTGTTTCGACTTATGAGTAACTTACAAGTAATTTTTGTCGACGTGTGCCAACGTTCGCATATCGTGCGTACAACTTATTCCCATCGCATGCGGAACGTGTGAGGCAAACGGCAAGTACGTTGTAAAATGTTTAACACGTTTAAAAGTACAAGACGTACTCCACTTACGATGATGTATGATAGCGTACTTTAGCGTTCTATTCACGTATATCAAACTTACCCAAACCGTATTCGACGTGCGACAGCGTTTTAGAGGCATTTTTCCGAGGTCGGCATATGCTGGCAAGATCGCCAAGGTGTGACTGCGATGTTGACACTTCCATTTCTCCGGCGGTTATGATTTGAATCGTTGTGCGGCAGCTTTTTAATAGGCTACGCCACGTGATCGTCGGCGATATGTGCAGCGTGCTATGCATAAGTTAGACTAACGTTGGGCATAGGTTGTGAACGCTGACAACAGGCTAAGCATTCAGTGGTATAAGTTATCTATAAGACAACGAAACATTCTGTGTCCGTTACTAATATGTTATGCATACGACCAACTCGTTATGAATACGTCCGAATCTTTAAAAAAAAAACATCAAAAGTTCAGCATAAGCCAGCGTTTTACATACATTTTGATACGTTGCCATTGCTGGCTAAAACGTCAAGGTGTGACTGGGCCTTAACCGGCCCAGCGGGCCTTCACTTCGGACTACTCTGTTAAAAGCCCACCACCCTCCACTCTAACTGCAGTACACCGAGGGACAGGCTTGGAGGAACGAAATGTGTGAATTCTCCTGTAAGCAGGAAAATAATCACTTGACCACAGGTGATGCTCGACCCCTTCACAGATTCCTCGCACATAGGCCTCCTTATCCACCCTTAGCACACATACAGTTTTACGCCTCAGCTCCCTGAACAGCTCAGCTCTGCCATTCAGCCTGGCCCTGCAACTCCTGTCAATGGTATTCAATGCCCCTTGAGAGACAAAATTCTTCTTCGCCCTCCAGAGAGTTCCAAGACATCCACCAGGAACAACAAGGATGGTGGTCTTAAAGGCACTCCACAACTCTTTTCCGGATTCCTAAAAGCACGCAGAGTCCCCAAATCCCAACTCAGCCTGTTCGCAAACTCCTCAGCTACCCTCACATCCTTGAGCTTGCCAACATCCAGCTTAGGCTGGGATGGTACCATTGTCCCGGATTTAAGCTGAAACTTCAGAGTTGCTACAACAAGCATGTGGTGAGTATTGAGGAACTGAGCACTCTGGTAGACCCTACAGTTCTGGATCATCAACGAGGACATGCTCAATCTCCTTTGCCACACCACCAGCATTGGAATACCATGTCCAGCGATGAGCCTGTGGGCGCTGAAACCATGAACCAGCCAACCTAAGTCCATGATTTTTGCAAAGTCAAGGAGCTTAGTGCTATTTAGGTTCACAATTCCAGATCCATGGGGACCAACACACGACTCATAACCATCCCTATCAGTTCCAGTCGACGCATTGAAATCCCAAGACTAGAAGTGTATCTCGTCTGGGGCACTGATCATCCACAGACTCGAGGGCGGCATAGAATGCGTCCTTCACGGTGAGATCACTCGCTTCAGTCAGAGCATACACAGAGACCAGGGAAATGACACTCAAGGAGTGATGAATCCTTTGTCTCATAATACGCTCGTTGACCGGTGTTACCTCAATTATTATTGGAGTCAGCTTGTTGGACACAGCTGCAGTAACTCCTTTGGCATGGTGACCATCAGAGTGACCATACCAATGGGCATGGTGACCATCAGAGTGACCATACCAATGGTAGATGTAACCACCTGATATGATCTCACTGCAATCCGGTCTCCGAACGTCAGAGAGAGCTGCACTACCAATATCCAAACGTTTGAGCTCAGATGATAACAGAGACAGGTGATCATCCTCTCTTCGGGATAGGACATTGCAGGCACCCACCTGAAGGAACCGCCTCAGGTTAACCCAAGGAGACCACCGTCTGATGGACGACACCTCAGCAACACCCAGACACACACAACTGCAATCTGACCCAGGAAGGTTACCCTATGGTTTTCCTCCTATCATCAAAGAGGGGGGTCCTGAAGGCCTAGCCCCAATCCCGTCATCTGGTGAGCTGCCCTGCGGAGAGCAGCTGCACAGAAGGTACTCCCACGGAGTGTGTTTTCAGATGTATTTTTGCTTTTGGTATGTTTTGCGGAATGAATTGTTTTATGGTGGCTGGAGTGCAAATCCTGCCACCAAACTCCTAATAAGAAGCAATTCAACTGCAGGACGCCATCCGCAGACACAATTGGGCACCAGATATGGATGGCCATTGGCTCGTAAGAAGATCCTCTGCCCTTGACAGGTTTTGTTTTACACCCTCCTCACCAGAAAAAACTAGTGGGGGGATACTGTTTCGTCGCCGACAACCCGACCATGAAACAGGTTAATGCAGGTTTACATGATACCTGTAGCAAGTCACAGATCTGATCTGGCCTGACAATAAGCCTGACCAGACTATATCGAAAGCTCGATATGTCCAGAGAGACAGCCCTGAACTCATGGCTGACCGTGAGGGCCTCCACTGTTGTTGGGTGAGTCGAAGCAGCATGTCCAAGATGGTGTGATCTGGTCTGAATCCAAATTAATGACCTGAGATGAGATTGTTGGAGAAAAAGAAAGATTTCCTATCAACTGTAATGATGGATTTCATTACCTTGCTGATGATTGTAAGTAAGCTGATAGGTCTGTAGTTAAGGGGATCCATTATTGCACCTTTTTATGTGATGCAGTGATGTTGGCCGATTTCAAGCATATCGAAGACGACCGAGGGCAAGTGATGGGGTGAAATGGTTAGACAGAGGATCGGCAAGATCAGCACAGCAGGTTTTTAGGACATGTGAGCTGATGCCGTCCGGTACAGTATAGCAGAGCCAGAGTCGAAGTTGACAGAAACTTCTCCACTTTCTCAGGTGCAAAAAATATAATCTTTGCTACAAACCCCCCAGTTTTAGCTGTAATAATGCATCAGCGCCTTATTGCGAGAGGTATTCAAATGTATTAAGAATGATATTCTCCCAAAAGATGATAATAGTCCAAAACACGCCAACTTTGATTTCTATTTTTCAGCAGTGTCCCTCGACTTCTAACGTGCGTGCTCCATTTGGCCTTCAAATTGTCCACTGTATTAAAACAGAATTTCTCGATTACTTCTTCAGCTGTGTCTCAATTGCTTCAGTCAGTCCTCGTCATTATTGAATTAGCTGTCAAACAGGTGGGACATCAAATTTCAACAAATAAATAAAGTCATCACTGTTGGTTCAGGTCCAGGCTGCATGGGGAGCAGGTACCCAGGCAAAATTTCTGCCGTTAGAACTATAGTATATGAGTCCTACTCTCATATACTATAGGTGGTAACAGGTCCTACTACAGTAGTCTGCAGAGAATTACTAGAGGAAAGGAATGCTATTTTTGACTTGGTGGGGAGGGTGATTCAGTTGCTCAAGACCAGTCAGGAATGGAAGTCTGTGCAACACAGGTATTGTGTATAGGCATGTTTTTGTGAAGGAGAACACCTTTGGCCAACATTCCTCAGCATTTGTCCTGAATGACCTGTAAAAAAATTTTCTTAACTCTTGTGTAATATTCCCTTGTGATTGGAGATTCCTGAGGCATAGAGGATACCCTTGTGTCTCAGACTATTGAGACCATGATCTTGCTGGCTGAAAGTTTTAGATAAAAAATTTATTGAGGGGCGGTTGATGTGTTTTAACAAGATATTAGGCTCGTAGTGGAGCTGCCTCACACACATATACACGAGACACCACAGGACCGTTAGAAGAGACAAACACAGCCACTGAGCTTGTAGGAGATGCCGCCACTTCTCGGGGCACTCTGGGTACCAGCAACACCACAACAATGGTGCCGCCTTTCTCACCGCACACAGCGGGGGGATTTCTGTTGGAGGAATTTCTTGCTCCCCATGGATGCCAACCTTTGGGGACTGTTTGTGCACTTATCCTTTTAAATACTGAACATAAAGCAAGGAAGCAGCAGATACCAATTTTTTTTTAACTCTTTGGTATGACTCGGTCAGGGTTGGAACACCTGACCTTCCCAGTCTGAGCAGATGCTCCAATCATTACACCACCGTAATTGGATCTGGTAGTCTGGTAATTGGATTCCAACCACCACAGCTTGGAGTCCATTTTTGTTTGAGGATCCCAATGGTGAAGCCATATTTCTTTCCCAGTCACAAGACAAGCAATAAAGTTAGTTGGATCTGTGTTGAACAGTTTGATAAGGTCATGATATATTGCCAGCTGTGCTGCTGTCGATCATGCAGAATACTGAGGTTTCGTGGAACCCATTTTGTCGAGACCTTCAGCATTCCCAAGTATTTGTGGATAATGATGAAAATGCCGTCTTAATGTGCTTCACCAAGTCTTGTGGATATCCCTGTGCCGTTAACTCAGTAATCCTCTATGATTAATACCCGGAGCAACAGTTGGTCGGTCAGTCACATGTTCCGGTCGTTCTGAATTGTGTTCTGCTTCAAGGTGTGTGCATTCACATTTAAAGTCAGCTGCCTTCACCTTCACTATACACCAGTTATGGGTTTATTTGGAGCCGACACCTTCTTTATATAAAAAAATATTAATGACACCTCGATGCTCAATTTTAGTTAGCTCCCTTATTGTATGGCACAGAAAACTTCCACATTATACCCTTAAACAACAGTATTAGATTAATAAACCAAATGGCTTTTTAACAAGCACACATGTAAGGTTTATAATGAGCAATAAACCACGACCCGAGGTTGCCAACGAACATTCTAGAATTCCCAAAACTTTTTTGAACGTTCTTCTTTCAAAATTGCACAACACCTGCGTAGATGTCTCCCTATACTTTTGGTGCTCTTCAGTTAGAGTTGTGCAAACAGGAATACGCTGTCCTTTAACAAATGCCGTTAAGCTGATCATCTTGTCTGCTATAATTTGCTTCTGAACGATAAAAAGATATCTCACAGTGATTATCCAAGGGGTAAGCCATTGTGTGCTTTTGCTCGAGCTCAATTCTAAATTCATGCCTCTTACATTGTTAACCGCGTCTCTGGTTGTCGTGTAATGCCGACAGAATATAGTAGTTCCGTGGGTGGCAGCCACAGGAATCCTTGAGTGTCCTTTCATAAAGGAAATGACTCTTCATTATTTCGATACCAACAATAAGAGTTATTTTGTGGTTCATTAAGATTTTGACATAAGAGCAAAGGAGCATGTGCATGTTATTTCGCTCTGTCAAATTCCATCATTAAATTACTCCATATTTATTGGGTCTAAAGATCGAGGAGCTCATATTTTAAACAACTTGTACTGCATGGTGACATAACGGTGGTGGTAAAGTTTTACACCCCACCTTCAGACAACAACCAGACTCTGTGGCGTAATGGTTCGAGAGTTACGCTCCGAGTCTAGGAGGTCAGTGGTTCAAATTCCATCCAATGTCATACCAAGGACTTGAAAAAAAAAAGATGGTCCATGCAGCGTGCTTGTTTGATGCTCATCATTTAAAAGGACAGAGTTCAGACAAACAACGCTGGGAAGGCAGGTGTCAAACTCCCCAGTGTAACCCTTGTCGACGAACTGCTTTGGCAGCGCTGATGCTCTGGAAAGAGTATGGTTCATCACCGTATTTCATGGGGTATAAAAGGTTGTGAATTACTTCACACCGATGGATAGTAAACTATTAGCAATTTCCACTGCATAAGAGTACAAAAGGGTGAGGATTATTTGCATCATCGGTGAGTAAGTTATATGGTCCAATTGGGTGCAATGAAAAAACAGCTCTGAATTGACAGTGACATTATCTAAGTTATTTAATTTATTCTTTTTAATTTAAAATTAAAATGTTTTTTTTTTAATTTTAATGACATTGTTTAAAATTAAAATAAATTGACAGTAAGACATTTTTTTTAATCGCAAATTTAGTTTTGTAGGTTTTGTCAAAATAGTGACGTTATGGTATCTAAAAAAAATACAAGGTCTATAAATTTGATCACCTCATAAGCAGCTTCCACTCCCGGCCCTCGCTGCTCCTTCTTTCAGTGGTCTCTGCTGGTACCCGGCCCATGATGTAGCCCTGGCTCCGCAGAGGTTTGACCTCAGCAACGGGTGGCCGTTTGGGTGGCGGAGGTTTTGGAGCGAGCGGTGGTTTGGGTTTTCTTTCTCGGAGTGGCGGGCTTAGGGGCGCATGCTCTTTCCTCGACTCCTGACTCTCTGCAGCATATCAAGGCTTTTAATAAGCATTAGTTCCAGAAGGAATATGTGAACACGATTGTCTATTGTACAACATCTGTTATATCATCAGCACCAGAAAAATAATACCAAACAATAAGACACCGGCCGAATGAACACTACAGCCCTATAAAGATGACCGTTCAGCGATTTCACAATTTTTGGTGTCAATCCTCGCCGTGATCCCCAAAACAGAACATGAATCTGGGAGAAAATAGGTGCAACTATTGTACTCCTCAAGCTGATTAGCAAAAGCTTCAAGAAGCCTGCAGGGTGCTGTTGATCGAAGAAGAAACATTTACAAATGGAAACATTTCATGGTTAATGACTCAAACTGCATTCATCAATAACCGTTTTAGTATCAGGTAAAACCGATAGGAATTTCGTAAATTTTAGGAAATTATCTACAAATTTTAATCCTTCAAAGAAAGTGAAGGGGATACCGACTTACCCATGCTCATGGTTCCATCTGCTGCAAGATCTTGCAATTTGGGTACTGGAGGTGAGATGAGCAGGTCACCAGAAGATGCAAAAAGAAATCTGCTTTGAACACACAAACCTCTATCTTTGTTCACCAAGCTGGCCCTGGAGGTGAGTCATTGTGTCTCAGACGGCTGGACATCACTCATTGAAGATGCTGTGCAAAATTGGCTAAATATTGAAAACAAAAAATGCGTAAAATTTGTTAATCTTAACAAACCAGACTGGAGAGAGAGAGAGAGTAAAATGGTGGGAGATACTTGAGCAAAAGTTTTGCGTCGTGTTTATCGCAAGAACAACAACGAAAAAGGCAGGACACGGTGAGCACAGGAGACGGGGTCCGCCCGGCCACTCCAGCACTCACTCTGACGCGAGGTTTCCTTCCCGTTTCCTGTTTGCTGCGCTCCTGGAGCCGTGTCCAGCAGACTGAAAACTCAGTGTTGGTACACCGAGCATATAGGCCCGTGTACTGTGTCACGCCATGCATGGTCACCCTTTGAGATTCACCCACCATCTCCCTTTTCAGAGATTTTTGTGCAAGTACTGATAAAAGCATTGACAATGTCATGTGGTGGACATGTCACATCAGATGCGCAGTTGGACTGTCTTCCCTGATCTTGTCGTTTCCCTGCAAAACTACTTAGTAATTATGATACCTTTTGTTACCGTCATTTTATTTGATATCGTCTACGTTTTTGTTGGTGTACTTGGTTAGTCCTTTAATCCACCAACCTGTTGATACAATATCAGCACAGAGGCCTTCTAAAATGTTCTTAATGCAATAAAAGTGACTTTGTTGTTGTCATCAGCTCATGAAAAACGTTTTCACCTGCTGGCGAAACTTGATATGTTTACAGGTCAGAACTGAAATCATATTCAATGGAGTAGATGGGTCCTTCTAGACATCCATAAAACAATATTTAAAAAAACAGGACAATAATTGATGCAATAATAATTGCAAATCTCGAGCAAATGGTATCTGTAATATAATGAGCATAAAATGACAACAATCGATTCCAAACAAGACAACTTCCATTAGTCATCAGGGTCTTAGAATTGTTGGATTTTGCTCCCCCTCGATACCTCATGTTTGTCCTACATTCCTGGTATCATTTGTTTTTCCTCTCACTCAGATTTAGCATGATGTCACCCTGTATGTACTTCACCATTCTCAATCGAGATGATCTCGTTTGCAGTCACTGCTTCACTTTGCTCATCTGGACAAGATTCCTTTTTGGGCTGTGTCCTGGAAATTATTCTTTAACTCTGTTTTTGTTTGTTTTGTTTTTTGTTTGTTTACAAGATCGGAGCTCATCAAAACATTTGGTGATTGGTGGTATGAACTGACAGTTGGACAGTGAGGCATCAGTTGAGCACCATAAAGGAATGAATGAACAGAACAGAAAAAAAAGCGAACAGAGAGAAGGGGAGAAACTCAGTAACCTACAGGTAAGAGGATTGGACTAGGCAAGGTCAATGGGAGTAAAAAATAAATAAATAAGTATATATATACACAAAAAGATAATGAGGGATGACATGAGAATGTGACGAACCACCTTCTTGAAGTACTGCAAGGATGAGTGCGATAGAAAAGCCTCGGGCAACCGACAGGTAAGAGGATCGAACTCGGCAGGGTCAATGGGAGTAAAAAATATATAGACTCAAAAAGATTGTGGGGGATGACATGAGAAGGTGACGAACCACCTTCTTGAAGTCCTTTATGGATGAGTGGGATAGAAAAGGCGCAGAAAGGCGGTACACAGACAGGACAAGTGAGGACTAAAAGAGAGGTGTGCAATCAGCCTGGATTTTAGAAGTTTAATCAGGATCGTTTTACCGAAAGAACACACGCATCCTCGAGTTGCTGAGGAGGGTTGGATACCTGAAAGAGTAGAGGGAGCTACACCAAATGGGAGGCAATAAATGACAGAGACCACCGACCTGCCTGCAATGTGGAAGAAAGAGACCGTGTGCTTTAGCTTCATTGTGGGAGATGTCAATATTGGTCAAGCTTAACATTGCACAGTACATTCTAAAAAAAAAAGTGGAATTGTAAAAATTGTATAAAACCGAGCTTTACTTTATATTGCAAAAAAGGAGGAAGAGAAATTGACAAAAAGATACTCTGAACGATACCAAACACCAAATAAGCATGTAACAAAATCAAATAAATAATCATTGTTGTTAGACACTATATACGTCTATCCCACTCATCATTGCACCGCCTTTCTGCGCCTTTTCTATCCCACTCATCCATAAAGGACTTCAAGAAGGTGGTTCGTCACCTTCTCATGTCATCCCCCACAATCTTTTTGAGTCTATATATTTTTTACTCCCATTGACCCTGCCGAGTTCGATCCTCTTACCTGTCGGTTGCCCGAGGCTTTTCTATCGCACTCATCCTTGCAGGACTTCAAGAAGGTGGTTCGTCACATTCTCATGTCATATACCTGTTTGTCACAGATAAACAATTATAATACCATGATGATGATGATGATGATGATGCATGGCTGGTTCTTCGCAGACAAATATCAAGGATGAGCGGGAAGCCCATGGTAAAAATACCACGATAGAACCCCCCCCCCCCAAAAAAAAAACAAAGCCTTTCTTGCACTGATTGAAAGAGCAAAAAAAAAAATTGCATATTTCTTAACGGCAAAGATATCGCAGCACATACTTGGTTCATATTGGTCGGTACCTTAGTTTATTTTACATGATGAAAGCACAAATCCTCGGTTCATATTGGTATCTTAGTTTATTTTAAATGATGAAAGTACCAATGCTCGGTTCATAGTGGTCGGTACCTTCGTTTATTTTACATGATGAAAGTACCAATCCTCGGTTCATATTGGTCGGTACCTTAGTTTATTTTACGTTATGAAAGTACCAATCCTCGGTTAATATTGGTCGGTACCTTAGTTTATTTTACATTATGAAAGTACCAATCCTCAGTTCATATTGGTGGGTACCTTAGTTTATTTCACACAATGAAAGTACCAATCCACGGTTCATATTGGTCGGTATCTTCGTTTATTTTACATGATGAAAGTTCCAATCCTCGGTTCAAATTGGTACCTTAGTTCATTTTACACAATGAAAGTACCAATCTTCGGTTCATATTGGTCGGTACCTTAGTTTATTTCACACAAAGAAAGTACCGATCCTCGGTTCATATTGGTCAGTACCTTAGTTCATGTTACATGATGAAAGCACCAATCCTCGATTCATATTGGATTACAAAACCTCCCTACCTGGGGAAATGGAGGGGGGGGGAGGGTGTTGTGTGGGACACGCTTCTCCAAGACCCTCACCAGTCACCCCTCTGTAAGAACCCCAACTACAGATTTATCAGAACCTCCCCCCCCCTCCCTCTCCTCCCAGAACTGCACATTTCCTCGGACGGTTCGCTCCCTCACACCGCGGATACTTTTTCTCCCAATGTTGGCAACTATACAAACGGCTTAGTCCACATGAAGTGTGATCGGGACAATTAGCGTCTGCACGGATAACAACCCCCATCCAGTGCGGTGATCGCTCGGGCTCAAAGCGTCATTTTGGTGGCAGGTGTGAGGGAGTCCCAGCACGTCTCATCGCCATCTCAGACATTCCACCAATGCACGGAGGCACCTGCCTCAGCGACTTGCTTTTTACACATTGTTAAAAACAAACAATGGAAAGGTTTGGCGTGGGTTTTCATAGGCTTTCATGTAGGCTTTCATGGCGTGGGTTTTCTGGTTGGTATTCACACGGTCGAGTTTTTAAAGAGAAAATAATCGGAAACAGACGGCTGGCTACCTGTATCACTCCCAAAAATAAAATAATAAATAAGCTGCGTAGTGTTTGAAGTGAAAATATGTTCACTGCCGATGTGCATGTATAATACATCGACCGTGGATATATACCTCAGATACATATACAAGAGGCCTGAGGCATGAGGCAAATACCAATACAAAGGCCCGTGACACAATCAGCTCCAACCTTTCGATGTATGATGATCATTTTAACAATGCCATCAGTCGTTTTACATTGAAGGGGAAATTTATAGGGAGGGCGGGCATGGTAATTGTAAATATGACCGCTCCAAAGAAATATTTGCCAAGTTGCACAAAACCAACATGGCGGCCGAATGATGCCTTTAATGAGCGGAAGGACTGTTTCACGCAAACAGATGGACGAACCAGTGTATTATTATGTATATGTATACACTAGCGTAGATTGGCTCGCTATGCTTGCCTCTCCACATGTCATTACAGAGATTTACATCACAGATTTGCTATGTTGTCATGATTTACACCAATCATAATGCAAACATTTCCATTGTCCAAATTTATTTGTAATATTGGTGATATTATATTTATTTGTAATAATAGTAGGTGCCCCTACGTGCGTGGCCATATGTGCAGCAAAAAAAAACAAAAAAAACTTTCAAACAGCGAGCCAGAAACAACAACCACACAGGCCGTTCCTTCGCTCTCGCGTGCCCGTACGTGTGTAGCCCGGAAGTTCGCATATCGCAGTTACGATTATTCGCAATTTAGTTTTAATGCCCAATTATTCAATTAGCGCCAACGTATTTTGCCTTTTCGCAATGTCATCGCAAGGAAAAACACAAAGAGAAGAGAGAGAGAAAAAAAACGTACGTGCAAAAAACAAACAAAAAAAAAAACTCCAAAAAACAAAAAAGTTTCAAACAACTACACAGGCCGTTCCTTCGCTCTCGCAAACGACTGCATTGTGGCATTGTGTTTATCTATAAATGCGCATAAGAAATCGATAAATTATTAGAATACACAAAGTCATCACTTTCTGGAAGTCCGTACGTTGTAACCCGTAATGGGGAACGCGGCTGAGGTTCTCTTCCCCATCGGCCACGCCCACGCAGCAACATGTCCTGTCATTGGTTGGTAAATAAATGGCCATAACTTGGGAAGCACTTGTCCGATTAATATCAAACCTTGAAAAGGCACATCCACAGCGCCCCAGCAATATACCTGACAAGTTTCAATTAGATTGGACCAGTGGTTGTCGAGAAACAGCGGTCTCACACATACACACACACACACACACACACACACACACACACACACACACACACACACACACACTGCTGGAATTATAGATAAATAAAAAACTCCAAGTGGTCTCAAGCTCTAAATGGTCAAGAGGTCTGAATGGTGTTAAGGTCTAAGGGGTCTAAAGGGACTTGAAGGACTGGAGAGGTCTAAAGGGTATAAAAGGTCTAAGTGGTGAAGGGATTTGAAGTGTCAAGTGTCTAAAGGGTCTTAAAGGTAAAAGGGGTCTTAATGGGTTTTAAAAGGGTTTTTGGGGTCTTTTGATGCTTTTGGGTCCTCAGGGTTTTGGGTACTTTTGAGTTATCCAAGTATTTAAGTTGTTAAATGATTTTTGGTGGCGATTGGCCTTGACCTTCATGGTTAGCGCCTGAGGTCAAACATATTTGACCCCAAGGTCAAATTTTCAAGTTTTAGGAACCATATCGCGTAGTACCTCAAATTGAACACCTCGATGAGTGCTTTCTAGTTATGTCAAGCTTGAGAGATGATGACGTCATTTGGTGACGTTATGAGGCAAAAGCATATTTTTCATGATTACTCTGTAGAACGATTCTCATCGGAATCTCGCGTAGGCAGATATTCCTCAAGGAGTCGCTCCTGGTGGATAGCAGCTCTGTTCACCTCAGTGTGACCTTAAAGAAGTCACACGTGGTCACCTTTTGGCAAGATACGGGTCACCCTGAGGGTGACATTGGTTTATTTGTTTGTTTGTTTGTCCACACATAACTTTTGTGTTTTTCTCCACAATTGCTGGTCGGATTAAGACGAATTTTTCATCATTTGTGCGACTACTCGTGTCGAATGTTTTTATGATAATTATGACGTCAAAGGTCACGTCGTGTGGCAGCTATATTGGAAGAACGAAAAAAAACTTTGAACCTCTGTATCTCTGAAACCGCACCAAGGAAATAGTTGAAACTGGGCACATAACAAGTACTCATGGGGGAATGAGCTTGATTTTTATTACATCTTAGGTGCCCTCATTATGACATCATAATTGCATACGTAGAACGCCACATCTGATCAGTATGAAATTTTTTGAGGGTCCTCGAGGGATAAGATGTTCGTTCCACAGAAAAAAAATTTCATTACTTCATCTGTCATGTGATTCGGTAGCCATATTGAGAAAAAAAAACTTCAAAAATCTTCTTCTCTGAAGTGGCTGAACAAATCCAGGTGAAACTTTACAAGTGTGACCGCCTGTCCATAAGGAACAAAAGGTTCACAGATATGATGTCATTGGTCACATGGTTTGGCAGCCATATTGGATTTACCCTTAAAACCTATAAAATTACACCACTCAAAAAAAGTCCTGGTGAGGGTTTGCAATCTCTGATTGCTCGTTTTCTTATATATATATATATATATATATATATATATATATATATATATATATCTTCTTCTTCTTCTTTCGGCTGCTCCCGTTAGGGGTCGCCACAGTGGATCATCCATTATGATCCGCATAGTGATTTGGCACATATTTTACGCCGGATGCCCTTCCTGACGCAACCCTGGTCGCGTCTTACGACACAGGGATATGGTACACCTCTTTTAACCGGGGTATACACCGGCCCAGTATACTGGTACTCATTTCGCCGACCTCGGAAGGATGACAGGCTGAGTCAACCCCCTGGTGTATTAATTCAGTGGCTCAACGGGGCTTGAACTCAGGACCTCTTGGATCCCAAGCCGCTGCCCTAACCACTGTGCCAACACCAGGCTCATATATATATATATATATATATATATATATATATATATATATATATATATATATATATATATATATATATATATATATATATATATATATATATATATATATATATATATATATATATGTACATTGATAGAGTTGTGTCAAATTCCAAAATCAACACATTTCTTAACAGCAAAGATATCGTGGCATATCTCTTCAAACAGAAAAAAAGCTTATACACTGCCCAGGTTCAATTTTTTTATCCTGTATTTTTTTTTTTCCTGTAGGTTTGTATTTTTTTCCGCTCAGTAAAATTATAATTTTCCTGTAGGCTTGGATTAATTTGAAGCAACTGTTACCGAATAATTTTCTCTCCTAGGAGCATTTTCCGTATTTCACGGTGGGAGACAGATTGGCAGACAGACAGACAGACAGACAGACAGACAGACAAAGACATATATAGATGAGCAGGGATGGAAATTCCACATAATGTAAAATGTGACCAAGTCCTCAACTCTCCCCTCTCTTCTCTTCCCACTCTCCCCTCCTCCACCCTCCTCCACCCTCCTCCACCCACCTCCTTCCTTCCTCCTTTCTCCTCTCTCTATCCCTTCCCCTCTCCAACCCTCGCCTCCTCCATCCTCCTCTCCCCCCTTCCACTCTCCCTCCCTCTTCCCATGGCCAGAAGAGCTTTTAAAGGGGTCCTATATCGTATTTCAAAAGCTTTAAAGTAGTTATGACATAATAGTCAAGGCGAAGGGTGAAAAAATTGTTCAGATTGTGAAAAAAGCATGAAACTTTGCACAAATGTTCAACACAACATTCTAAACGTTTTCAGGGGTGGAGCCAATGTGAACTGTATATAGCATAGCAATGGTCGCTAGGCAACATATTTTCCTAGCAACCAGCACAGAGGATGACTGTGGACCAATTTTATTAAATGATTATGATGTATTTTAATATCTACAACTTCAATTTTCATATAAACATCAATTTGGAGCAATTATCAACAACACAAGGCTTAATTTCAGTTGCTAGGCAACATATTTTCCTTAGCAACTAGCACAAAAGATGCCTGCAGACCAATTTTACTTATCAATTACAACGTATTTTATTATCTATAACATTACCCGTCATATTTACATCACTCTAGAGCAATTGTCAACTGCAAAAGGCTTAAAATGATTGCTAGGCAACATATTTTCCTTAGCAACCAGTATATAGGATGTCTGCAGACTAATTTTTCAAAACAATCATAATGTATTTTAATATCTAAAATTTTACTCCTTATGCTAACATTACTCTGGAGTAATTGTTCACTGCAGAAGGCTTCATAAGCTCGGCTAGCCAACATATTTCCCTGTTTGTATCACCATCTGAGCATTCCCCTCTCGCTTATTTTTGCCTATTTGTAGAGGACAATAATAATAAACGATGAATGCATGCTCCTGTTGATTATTTATTCAATCATATCCCTGAATTTTGTTTTTTTTCTGTGCAGGTATGTATCGCCTCTATTTGGTGGTGGAAGATGTGGTAATGGTCAACTAACCTACCCCTGCATGCTTAAAAATGGCAAGCCCCTCGCCTTCAGATACCCTCACAACTGACTAGTCTAAATGTGTCCTTTGTCAGGTCGACAGCAAAGAACAATTGACATGTCCCACTGATGCAGGTTATAAGACCATAGCTGAGAACATCCTTCAATTTAATGAACTCCACTGCATGCCAGTACAAATAGATGTCACACGATTGGACCATGGAAATGGTGTGGAGTCCACATTTAAGGAACAGAATGCAAAGTGGCATAAATCCTGTTACTTGAAGTTTGGTAAAAGTAAACTGGAACGTGCCAAGGAGCGGAAGCGGAAATCTAATGAAGAAGCAACAACTTCTAAGTGGATTTTCACATGAAGCAGTACTGAAGAAGCACATACCCACATACCTGTAGACAGCAAAAGCCCTGTGTGCTTCTTTTGTTCCAAACCGGAAACAAATGAGAAACTTCATGAAGTCTCCACATTTCAAGTAGATTTCCGTGTGCGGAAGTGTGCACATGAGCTCCAAGATGAGGATCTTCTGGCAAAATTAAGTGCAGGAGACCTTATTGCCCTTGAGGAAAAGTATCATACAAGATGCCTCACCAACTTGTACAACAGAGCACGTGGAATGGTCCCGCAGGAGCCAGGTACCTCAAGTGATCAAACATGCAAAGGCATCGCATTAGCGGAGCTGATATCCTACATAGAGGAGAGGAGACAAGATGAGGACATTAAGGTGTTCAGGCTTGCTGATCTTTCCAAGCTATACACCGAGAGGCTGGATCAGCTTGGTGTGGCTGTTACGTCACGAGTAAATAGTATGCACCTTAAACACCGAATTTTCATGCATCTCCCAGGTATGAAAGCCTACAAGGAAGGGAGGGGTGTGTTCATGGCCTATGAGGATGATATAGGCACTGTCCTGCGACAAGGATATCAGACTGATCGAAATGAACAGAGTGTCATGATGACTCAAATAGCCGATACGATCTGACGTGACATTTTTACGCAAAAGGTGACTTTCTCAGGGTCGTTTGACCAGACTAGTCAAGTGGAATCAGTGCCGCAGTCGCTTTCGTCACCAGTCAGCATGCTCATCAATCGGTCAAATATTAAGGATCAAACAAGCAACACAAACCTCAGTCAACCAGTGCTCACCATTGCTCAGCTGTTTGTGTTCAGCTGCATCAAGAGGTGCCGGGAATATGGGAAAGTACCGCAAGTTTATCACAACAAAGATGGGGAGACGCCACTACCAGTCTACTTGAGACTTGAGGCCCATGCATTAACCAGGGAACGGCAGTTGGTTGATAGCCTCTTTGCCCTTGGTGTGTCAGCCTCATATGATCGTATCATGGATATAATCACATCATTAGGAAATAATGTCTGCGAGTATTATCACCAGATTGGCACAGTCTGTCCTCCCCAGATCCAGAAAGGTCAGTTTATCACCGCAGCGGCGGACAATATTGACCACATTCCAAGCTCAGCCACCTCCACCAGATCATTTCACGGCACAAGTTTGTCCTTGTTCCAGAATGTTACTACTGAGAGCAACACGAATGATGACACCAACCGTGGTTTCACCCATTCAATAGCACCTTTAAAGGGGCAAAGAATGGTGAAGGACTTACCCATTGCTTTCAGTGAAATAAAGCCTACACGTCTGCCATCGAACGATGTCTATGTTCCACTCACTGCTGGTAACCTGACATCTTCCTGCAACACTCTGAGCAAAGAGATGGAGAAAGAATATGACTGGCTGAGTCATGTTGAGAATCTGCATGCAGATGAAATATCCTCCGAGTCTAACATATCTTGGGCAGCATACCACGCCAGTCTAATAGCAGAACCAGACATCTCACCATCCATCAATGCCATGCTGCCCCTTTTTGCTGAGGAGGCCAGCACCCCCTCGACGTTGCGTCACTGTTTTGAAGTTATTCAGGCAGCTGTGCAACATGTCAACCCTGGCCAGATTCCAGTGATATGTGTTGATCAGCCCCTGTTTGCCAACATGAAACAGCTACAATGGTCTATGGACAAGCTGTATGGTGAGGACAAGTTTGTCATATTTCTTGGGGGACTTCACACTGAGATGACCTGCAACAAAGTCTTGGGTCATTGGGTGGAAGGTAGTGGTTGGGTGGAAGCTCTCCAAGAGGCAGAACTTCCACTCCTGGCATTGTGGAATCGTTCCTGAAGGCATCCCATGTCACCCGTACTCGACATGCACACCAAGTCATTGCATGTGCATTATATATTCTCCTGAAGAAGGCATATGATGTGTATCTCACAACCAACCCACAAAGTCCTCCAGAGAGTTTCAGCCTTTGGTGCACACGGCGGAAGAATAAAAGTCCACAGTGCCTGTATTGGTTCGCATGTCTTGAACGGCAACTGCTGTGTTAGCATTTGTGCGTTCATTGCGTACGGGTGACTTTGAATTGTACGTAGATACACTCACTAAATTGACACCTTGGTTCTTCAGTCTCAACGACACCCATTACACCCGTTGGATGTCAGTTCACGTGAGAGATATGTGTAGCCTTGATAGAACCCATCCTGATGTTGCCCGGGAATTCCAGCGTGGCAAGTTCGTCATGGCCAAGTCCCAGCGAAAATTCTCCCTGATCACTATTGACCATGGCCATGAGCAGAATAACGGCGTGATGAAGGATGAAGGGGGAATAATTGGATTGACACAGGATGCCGACGCTCTTTTACGATGGGCAGTAGCAGGGCCGGAACTTGTCCGCGTCAATTCTGAATTTGAGTCATCCATGGTAGGGAAAAGAAAAAGTGATAGCCAAAGAAACCATCATGAGCAAACTGATGCCACCCAGAAGCTACTCGCTAAACAGGTGAATGCACTGGCAAATGTAATTGAGGGCATGGGGAGCCCATTTGAGGAAGAAAGCGAGGACATTCTGAGACTGCATTCAAAGGACATAATGGACCAGCAGTCGATCGAGTGCCTCACCACAAAACAATCAAAGAGTCAAGAGCAGTATGCAACGTTTGTGGACGAGCGCCTCGGGGCAAACATAAAGCCAATAACAGCCACCATCACCAGGAACAAGGTAGTACTGTTCAACGAACAAGCAACAAGGTCCAAAAAACAGGGGCACAGGTCAATCTTCGCAAAAGTGAATCCTCTCTCTTCACAAGGCTGTATGTTGCATGTCAGACAAGAGACGGTGACTTGGACAATTTTTTCAGCCACGAAAATCATCCATTTCCACCATCTCTCTCTTCCTGTGGGCAGTTATATTACGCTTGCCAGGGAAGAAGTCCGATCTCATAGATTGCCTTGAAAGAAATGTAGAGTCTACACATGATGTAAGGTCAGACACAGACGTGAGCATCATGGATGGTGCTGTACTCATGAACATTCTTCTAAATGGAGGATGCAAAGCATTTGGCGAGTACGCTGCAAAGGTGTTTGTTCCACATATCAAAAGAGAGCAAAATCGGGCTCTACGAGTAGATATTGTCTGGGATCAATACTTCGACAACAGTCTAAAGGCACAGACCAGAGAAAAACGTGCTACGGGCCCGAGTCAACGGAGACGTGTGGAGGTGTCCAGCCCCATACCGAAGAACTGGCAGCAGTTCCTTCGCTTGAACAGCAACAAGATGGAGTTGTTTAAACTTCTGAACAATGAACTGATAGCAAGTGCATCAGCAGAGCAGCCTCTTGTTGTTACCGATGGTGATACTGTACTCGGTGTACCTGCACGAGACACGACCAACATTGCTCTCTGCAATCACGAGGAAGCAGATTCCAGGATTATGGTACATGTTGCTGACGCTGTCATGCAGAGCTTTCACAAGATCCTTGTTCGATCAGTGGATACCGATGTGGTTGTGCTTGCGGTAGCGGCTGTACAGCAGCTAGGAAGATAGAACTCTGGATTGCATTCGGTAGTGGAAAGGACTTTCACTTCATCCCGGCTCATGAGATATGTGCATCACTTGGCCCACAAAAATCCTTAGTACTTCTGGTGTTTCCGCTTTCACAGGCTGCGACACTGTATCCCAGTTTGCCCAAGTGGGAAAGAAGACTGCATGGAAAGTGTGGGAAACACATGATGAGTTCACTAGAGCCTTCTTTGAGCTGCACGATTCACCAGAGCAAATATCTGAAGAAACAGAAGCTTCCCTGGAGTATTTCAGTATCCTTCTCTATGACAGGACATCAACATGTACCTCAATCAACGAAGTTAGGAAGCTTCTATTCACATGCAAATTGCGTCAGATGTCAGCCCTTCCTCCCGCCAAGGCTGCCCTACAGCAACATATCAGGAGGGCAGTATTGCAAGGTGGGCACTACTGGGGGCATACTACCATGCCATATCACCAGTTACCCTCTCCTGCTGAGTGGGGATGGACTTCCCCAGAACAGTGGAAGCCCCTGTGGACAAATCTGCCAGAAGCCAGTGCATCCTTCCCAGAGCTGCTGAAGTGTGCATGTAGGAGCAGGTGTAGAGACTGCAAATGTGTACGAGCGCACTTGCAATGCACTGTTAACTGCACATGCAGGAGAGATTGTGACAATGATTAATGCTATGGTGAAGGTCCAAAGAAAGTCCAAGGTGACAACATAATTGACAGTTGCTAGTTGCTGGTTGCTACCGTGAATGTATTGTGTAGCAACAATGTTTTGATTTCATGTATGGTGTAACATACCATTGCTTTCATTATATTTCCAGGAAGAAGGTCTTCTATTGATAACAAGACTGTTATGTTTAAGTTGAGTTAATGAGTTGAGTGAATCCCATGTTCACAGGTAGTCTTCTATGTGTACTCAGATGGTTGCCATGGTAAATAGGTTACTAAGCAACTAAATATTTAATGTTTTGTTACTTTTTTATAACAATTATGACAACCTGAATAGATTATTTACCCAAAACATTGCTCTTCTGTAGGCCATTAGGCAATGTGAAGTAGAAGCATCATTTACAAATAGAGGATAAATATATACATAGACAGTTGGTATTGTTTATCCATTACCTAGCAACAAAACAAACGCTAATTTGTTTTGTGGTGAGACTAATTATTGTGTTGTTTTGTTTTCTGATGACACTAATTGTCTTTTATACATGTCTACTGATAGTTCTGATGTTCTGTAACATAGCACCAACCTTTCCGAATGTAGTAAATAGGATTAAAAAGCCCGTTGCTAGGGTAAATTTGTTACCAAGCAACCGTTGCTAAGGCCTAAGTCACATTTGCCATGGCGGCCGTGGGGTCTCCAAAATCTACGGCCACTAGCCATTATACGGCAGCCGCAGTATTTCCACGGTCACACAATGAAGTAGTCACATATGTTTTTATTTTTCGGGTAGACGCACGGGGTATTCATAAATTGTGGAGACCGAAAACGTGGTGGTGCCATACGGTCTTTGATTTGTTGTCGCACGGTGACCTTAAGGCGTCCCTGCGGCGGCCATAGAATTTTCAAGGCAGACGCAAGGTCGCCTCAAGGTGCCTGCAAGACGACCACAGGGGGGCCCTAAGGCGTACGTGCAGCCAGATGGATGGTAACAAGTGGGTATATATACAAGTTCTTTTTTTACTGAAATAAAAATATAACAGTTCGGAACATACCAGTACGTGGTGCCCCCAGAATCCGAATTGAATTCGTTCCAGGAGGCTGTTTGGATTGCAAAAAGTTCGATTCCCAAACTATTTTCCCAATAAGAAATAATGGAGTGAATTAATCCGTTCCTGGACCCCAAGAAAACCCACTTTCAACTGAAATTCCCCATGTTTAAGGTAAAATAAGATGAGTAAATGACCTTCGGTGGCGGTGTATTGTATGTAAACTGGTACAATCGCCACATCCAAATGTCCACACAGGCTCGAGCTCCGGCCTGGGTTCCGATCGCTCGCGCACTCTGCGAGAGCGCTGCCCCCAGGGCAGCTCATCAAACATGATGCCCCCAGAACCACAATCACTTTCATCAAACGCATCGGGCTGAGGTAATCATGGATATTCCAAATTAGGCCTGTCACATTTGCCATGGCGGCCGTAGGGGCTCCAAAATCTGCGGCCACTAGCGATTATATGGCGGCCGCAGTATTTCCATGGTCACACAATGTAGCAGTTCCATATGTTTTTATTTTTCGGGTAGACGCACGGGGTATTTATAAATTGTGGGGACCGAAAACGTGGGGGTGCCGTACGGTCTTTGATTTGATGTCGCACCGTCACCTTAGGGCCTCGCTGCGGCGGCCATGGAATTTTCAAGGCAGACGCAAGGTGCCCGCAAGGCGACCGCAGAGGGGCGCCAAGGCGAACGTGTGGCCAGACGGACGGCAACGAGTGGGTACATATACCAGTTCTTTTTTTAACTGAAATAAAAATATACCAGTATATATGTAACTGAATATACTATAACTATAATATACCGTGGTGCCGCCAGAATCCGAACGCCCCATTGTTTGAACAAATTGAAATCCGAACAATTTTTTCGAGAGAATTTTGCCCTAAAAACCTAATACATTTGAAAAAACCGAACACAATGTAGCGTTCATGTTTGTTCACGTGCCTCCCCCACCTGTTCGAGCCGCATCTTCGCACTTTGTTCATTCAGTTCGTCGGTGGAAGTCCTCGTGAAAGCATCTCTCGTGTGTCGATCGCTACTTTAGGCCTCAGTCACATTTGCTCTACGGCGAGGATAAGGCAGCCGTACGCCCTCTGAATTGACAGAAACGTGCGGCGGCCACAGAGAAACTGAGGTGGCCTCAGGGTGGCCCTACGCCGTTTGGCTATATTTTACAGGCCGTAAGGTCGCCGTGGAATTATAACGCGGAGTTATAACTTTTTTCATTTCTACGTTCGCCGTAGAAATTCGACAAGCCGAAACAAAAGAACTGGTTAAAAAAAAAAAAAAAAAATATATATATATATATATATATATATATATATATATATATATATAAAAATTAACCCATTCGTTACCGTCCGTCTAGCCGCACGTTCGGCTTAGGGCCCCCCTGTGGTCCCCCTGCGGTCGCCTTGCGTCTGCCTTGAAAGTTCTATGGCCGCCGCAGGAACGCCCTAAGGTCACCGTGCGACATCAAATCAAAGACCGTACGGCACACCCACTTTTCGGTCTCCACAATTTATAAATACCCCGTGCGTCGACCTGAAAATAAAAACATATGTGACTGCTACATTGTGTGACCGTGGAAATACTGCGGCCGCTTTATAATTGCCAGTGCCCGTACATTTTGTAGACCCTCCGGCCGCCGAGCCAAATGTGATAGGCTTTACCTCGTGTTTTCACCTTCATTTGTTCATGTTTGTTTTTTTTACTCATCTTGTGTTTTAATTAATAACAAAAAAAGCAATCCGATCACGTGGTGTGACGGACTGTCGGGCAAGGATTGAATTTCACAGCAAAACCAGTTGTAATTTGGAATATCCATGATTACGTCAGCCCAATGCGTTTGATGAAAGTGATTGTGGTTGTGGGGGCATCATGTTCGATGAGCTGCCCCGGGGGCAGCGCCCTCGCAGAGTGCGCGAGCCTCAGAACCCAGGCCGGAGCTCGAGCCTGTGTGAACCTTTGGATGTGGCGATTGTACCAGTTTACATACAATACACCGCCACCGAAGGTCATTTACTCATCTTATTTTACCTTAAACATGGGGAATTTCAGTTGAAAGTGTCTTGAAAGTGGTTTTTCTTTGGATCCACGAACGGATTAATTCACTCCATTATTTCTTATTGGGAAAATATCTTTTGAATCGGAACTTTTTGCCATCTGAACAGCCTCCTGGAACGAATTAAATTGGGATTCTGGGGGCACCACTGTATAGGCAAACACCTATACTCTGATCTCTAGCGGTAGCGCACGGTGGACGCACAGTCGACGCAGACTGCCACGGAGGCCGTACGTACGTGTACGGCGGGCGTAGGGGAACCGTGCCTCGACCCTGCGTTGCCCGCAGGTAGTCACACAGACCGCAAGGCCACCGTGCGGCGACGGTGGAAATAGTGCGGCCGCCGTAATTTTTTGCGTGTTGGGAAAATTCTATTTTCATTGAGAAGAGCTTACGGCAGCCGCACGAATAACGCAAGCCCACCGCACGCCCTACGTATGGTCGACGTGGAACACATCCACGTCTGAGCTTGGCTTGTCGAATTGCTACGGCGAACGTAGAAATGAAAAAAAGTTATAACTCCGCGCTATAATTCCACGGTGCCCTTACGGCCTGTAAAATATAGCCAAACGGCGTAGGGCCTCCCTGAGGCCACCTCAGTTTCTCTGCGGCCGCCGCACATTTCTGTCAATTCAGTGGGCGTACGGCCGCCATATCCTCGCCGTAGAGCAAATGTGACCGAGGCCTTACAACCGGTTTTTCTGTGAAATTAAATCCTTGCCCGAAGGTCCGTCCACCACGTGATCGGATTGCTTTTTTGTTATTAATTAAAACACAAGATGAGTAAAAACAACAAAAAAAAACCCAGCACAAATCAAGGTGAAAACACGAGGTAAAGTAACGATCGACACACGAGAGATGCTTTCATGGGGACTTCCACCGACGAACTGAATGAACAAAGCGCGAAGATGCGGGTCGAACAGGTGGGGGAGACACGCGAACAAACATGAACGCCACTTTGTGTTCAGTTTTTTAAAAATGTATTCGGTTTTTAGGGCAAAATTCATTTTTCATTGATAAGAGCCTACGGAAAACGCACGAATAACGCAAGTCCACCATACGCCCTACGTACGGTCGACGTGGAACACAACTACGTCACAACTGCGGCATGTCGAATTGCGCTGGCCAACGTAGAAATGAAAATAGTTATAACTCCGCGTTATAATTCCACGGCGACCCCTACGGCCTGTAAAAGATAGCCATATGGCGTAGGGCCACCCTGAGGCCACCGCAGAAACTCTGTGGCCGCCGCACGTTTCTGTCAATTCAGAGGGCGTACGGCCGCTGTATCCTCGCCGTAGAGCAAATGTGACTTAGGCCTAAGGAACATGCTGTATTCAATGGCTCCACCCTTGAAAATAATCAGTATGGGTTGAAAAATAATTGTGCCAAGTCTCATGCTTTTATCACTAAGGCCTAAGTCATATTTGCTCTACGACGAGGATACGGCGGCCGTACGCCCTCTGAATTGCCAGAAACGTGCGGCGGCCGCAGAGTTTCTGCGGTGGCCTCAGGGTGGCCCTACACCGTTTGGCTATATTTTACAGGCCGTAAGGTCGCCGTGGAATTATAACGCGGAGTTATAACTTTTTTCATTTTTACGTTCGCCATAGCAATTAGACAAGCCGAAAAAAAAAATTAACCCATTCGTTACCGTCCGTCTGGCCGCACGTCCGCCTTAGGGCCCCCTGCGTACGCCTTGCAGTCGCCTTGCGGGCACCTTGCGTCTGCCTTGAAAATTCCATGGCCGCCGCAGAAACGCCCTAAGGTCACCGTGCGACATCAAATCAAAGACCGTACGGCAACCCCACGTTTTCGGTCTCCACAATTTCTAAATACGCCGTGCGGCTCCCCGAAAAATAAAAACATATGTGACTGCTACATTGTGTGACCGTGGAAATACTGCGGCGGCCGTATAATTGCTAGTGGCCATAGATTTTCGAGACCCCACGGCCGCCATGGCAAATGTGACCGAGGCCTTACTGAGCAATTCTAGCTGTATTTTGCACCCATCGCCTAGACTATAACTCCTCCCATCTCCCCTCTCCTCCTCTTTTCTCTCCCCACCACCCCTGTCCCCCTCTCCCCATGAATGGAAAAAGCTTTCAAAGGGGTCCTATATAGTATGCATGCATGGCATTGCTTGAGGTCCCTCGAGGTGTTCCACATGATATGAAAATAAATCTGTCAAAAGATTAACGTTTAAAAAAATAAATTACACATTTGTGTGTTTGAAGCCAAAGCACTACTACTGGCATGACGTACCCCCCTCCTTTTCTACCCTCCAACTCTGTCCATCTTCTCCTCCTTATCCTCCCCCCCTTCCTACCCACCTCCTATCCTCCTCCCCACATCGTGCCGAAACAGAAATGACTATTAAAATACGTTTTCTATTTTAAAACTTCAATTTCCATCAGATATTCTTCCCGTTTTTTGAAACCGAATCTTAAACCATCTTAGCGACTACAAAAAATGAAATCAGATATCGAATTAGAGTTGAGATTAAGCAGTCAGGGAGTCAGTGTGAACCTTACAAAAGAGGCCTTTGGAGCCTCAGAGCTGTGTGGAGCAAACAAAATGGTGGAGATTTGATTTTTGAAGCCCCTCCCTGAAGGACAGAAACACTGGAGGAGAGTATTATAGTGTAGCTAACACCATACTTAAAAAAAAAATAGAGGCAATACTCCTGGGCACTCACCTGGTAGAATGATGAATATACTGAGGAGGAAATCAACGTCGAATAGAATCAGCAAAATGTACCAATGAAGCAATCTTATGGCCCAATTTTCTAATGTTGTGAATAAACTTTGGTATATCACGGGTGATGAAGTTGTTGTCAAGTTTCATCGGAACCGTCTTTGTAGTTTCTGAGAAGAAAGCAAATACCTAGTTTGGGAGGCAACCTCCGCCCCCCCCCCTTCCCGCCACCCTGAAGACCCACTTAGACCCCAAAGGTTTTTTAATGGAATGAACAAACTTTGGTACATCACGGGTGATGAAAGTCGTGGTCAAGTTTCATTAAAATTATGTGTCCAATTTTGGGAGAACCCCCCTGTAAACCAACTTCGACCACAATTTTTTAACGTCATGAACAAACTTTGGTACTTGACGCATGATGAAAGTTGTGGTGAAGTTTCATAGGAATTGTGTGTAGCTTCTGAGAAGAAAGCAAATACCTTTTTTTTGGTGGGCGGGGGGTGGGGGCGGGAGAGAGGGGTCAAACCTGGACACACTTTGACCCCTGCTGGACCCCCTTTAACACCATTTTTTAATGCCATGAACAAATTTGAGTTGCAACGTATCAAATGTCATTTTAGCCAAGTTTGGTCACAATCCCATCAACAGTTTCAGAGAAGAAGTTATAAGGGTTTACAGACTGACGGACGGACTGATGACGCGCCATCCTATAAGCTCCCTGGAACTACATTCCAGATGAGCGAGTTTTGATTCCAGATTTTTTTGAAAAAATAAGGAATTTTATTGATTTATGTTTAAGTACAGAATTATTTTACAGTCTTATGTTTGTTATGCTGAGTTGTCATTATCACCTTTTCACTTCGTTTGAGATGTACATAATGTATATAACGATGATATCACACTTGCAGGTTGAAAAGGATCCTCGAAAAACTCTCCTAACAGGAACATCTAGACACTTATAATAAAATTTAGATTTGTACTTTGTTATTCCAGCTCGGAATGACCACGGATCACATCCCTTACCGTTGGCTTCCGCAGATTTAGCTCCTTTTAACTTCCATCTAATCTTATTAGTGGTGGATAACAACTCTTACATCGCATTTGTTTCAGGTGATAATACAGAAAAACATCAGAAGACCAAAGTATGTGTTCACCTACCCCCCTAACTTGGCAAAAGTGTTCACCTACTTCTGTGTCAATGTCGCTGGCACATGTCGATGGTTCACCCAGTAAAGCAGACAAGTCCAAACTCGTAAAAAAAGCTTGAGAACCAAGTAGTCATGGGTTTACCACCTGCTATGATCGATGTTGTTGTTGTTATTGTTGAGGCAATGTTTTTCATTTAGATACTGGCAAATCTCCCAAGTACGTTTGGTGGCGTGCCTTGGTGATCTTCACAAAATTGTGCAGCTTTGCTCCACGGTTACACAACGTGTGTGATACATACAACAGCCCACCAATAAAGGATGTTGAGAGATCAAGTCATGGGTCGACTGATTCAGAATGTATGACAGGACCAGAGTAATAGTGCCCTCAAAAATTTCAACAAGGACTGACATTGAGAAAATTTAAGACTGCTCTGTCGAATTATTGCTGAAAGAATGGCAGAGTGACAGTGATATTTAAAGTGTTACAAAAGTGGCAGTTTTTCATGGGTTGGAGCAGGAAGTCATTTTAAAGTAAAAAAAAAAGAGATCATTGGAGAGGTGTTCCATTCCTGACCGAACACATCAACATTAATAGGCTGACAGGTGCATTGTTTGGCATATTAGTCACACGAGCAGAATACTCGTCCTAAGGGTAATCTTGTTCCAAGCATGCAACACTTCTTCCAATGCATACCTTTATTTGGGCGGTGTATAGGCAACTGGCAGCTCTGTGCAGCCCAAAAATTGTACGTACTCTTGGTCACCTCCTACACTATACTAATGAGCGTTTTGCAAGAAAAAAAATCAAACAAATAATATAGATGATCTCGTTCACTGTCATTGCAAATGAACAATTTGCCAATGGAGACAAAAATAACAAATAAAGAATATAGATTAACTAATTACCTCCTCTTGCTCACCACCTATGCTACCTGGAACTTCGATGCAGGAGGCCATACTTAGAGCGGACGCTACAAACATCAAAATTCAAAACACCTGCTGCTGTGTAAATCAAACGCCATCTCTCTCGAAGCACCACCCACACCGACAAAACCAACCATCACATCTGTTCCCGATGACGTCACTGCTGTTTTCCAAACCTGCAAATTCAAAACATAACAACACCGCAGAATGCACAACATCCCCCGCTGTGAAATACAAAATTGTAATTCAAAACACCTCACTGCACTGGAAAATGTGGCAACAGGAAGACTGGACTGTAAATGGTGGAGACTTGTAATACCCTTCTCCACCTGGAGGCGGTGCTACACAATACACATTTACATAAAGAATTTAGGTCCCTCCCCTCCAAGACCACCACCAAAGATAAAAACACACCTACACATTAATTAGGATCATGCTGATCCTATGTCTGAACAATACTCTGGTACTGAGAGTGCTGTGAGATGTTGTGATACCATCTCTGACTTCGTTCCAGTTGTTACTGGCCCCCACACTTTTCAGCACTTGTATGGACTGGATTCTGGGGAGGATGTCAGAGAGATCAAGCTGCGGTGTATTGTTTGGGAATGTCAAGATCTCTGACCTTGATTTCGCAGATGATGCAGTCATCTTTGCAGAGACTTTAGATATCCTTTTGGGGGTCCTCGAGGTGCTGAAGGAGGAGTCGGAGCAGCTGGGATTACGGGTTTCCTGGATCAAAACTAAGATCTCGGCTTTCAATAACGTCTTGGATGTTGTTATCCTGTCTGTACCTGTTTGTGGCAAGGATGTTGAGGTCAAGGAGAGATTCGCTTAGCTTGGCAGTGATATTCATTTCTCTGCTGGCTGTGAGCCAGAGGTCAACAGATGTCTGGATCAGGCCTGGGGAGTCATGGATTCACTGGATCATGAGGTGTGGCGCTGCCGGTACCTGTGCGGGAGGACGAAAGTTCGAGTCTTCAGGTCCTTGGTGCTTCCAGTCTTGCTCTATGGATGCGAGACTTGAACTCTGACCAGGGATCTGAGACGGAGACTTAATTCCTTTGGTACCAGGTCTCTTTGGAGAATCCTTGGCTATCGCTGGTCAGACTTTGTGTCCAACGAGCGGTTGCTGAGGGAGGCTCAAATGAGATTTGTTACCTGCATTGTCCGTGAGCATCAGCTGCGGCTGTATGGACATATGGCTTGTTTTGCTGATGCTGATCCTGCTCTCCAGATTCTTTCAGAGAGGGAGCCTCGTGAGTGGTGGAGGCCAATCGGCCGACCACGTGGCTTGTGGTTGCAGCAGGTTGATCAGCATCTCAAGGAGATGTGGATGGGCAAGGCATCTGCCTGGGGGATGGCCAGACGGAGGCCCCTGAAGGACCGGCGGAAAGTGGACGCAGTGATGCGCTGCTCCGGCGCATGCTCTCATGCCTGACCTGACCTGATCCCATGAAGTGAATTTGGATGTAATTGGCCCACAACTGGAGGAGGAGTAGCATGACAAACAAACACACAAACACCGGTCCGTGAATTACAGTCAGAATTTGGGAGTCACAAGATATTTCAAATGATAACTTGTCTCCCTCTAAAACTTGATGATGCCATGTTAAGACTATCTCTAAAGTATGCTCCCCCTCCATCCCATAACCCTCTCTTCAAATGGCACTACAGTAGACTGCTCATGAGAAGGCTGAACACCTCAATTCTGTGTTTGCTTCCAAACCTTGTGTCCCCAACCCCTCGCTCTCTTCACCCACTCTTCCCAGTCACATCCAACTTCTCCAGAATTCCGTGTCTTTTGTACCTGAGAAGGTGGCTAATTTTCTGGCAACCCTATAGACTCTGATTCTGCAACAGGACCAGACGGCTTGAGCTCATATGTCCTAGAAACCTGCTCTGCTGCTCCTGCACATCCTCTTTCTGCTCTGTTCACCCTATCATTTTCCAAAGGTCATCTTACATTTACTTAGAAGTCAGAAAACATCACCACATTATATAAACACGGTGCAAAAAATGATCCCGACAACTGCAGATTTATCAGCTTACTTCCAATCATCAACAAGGTCATGGAATCCATCATCACAGCTAACATCAAAACATTCCTTTTCTCTAATGGCATGATCTCCCATTTATTGTGCCAAAAACAATATAGTACTGTATAGCTTTCCTGACTAATCTTACTCTCACTATGTCTCACCGAAAGGACTGTTTGGAAACCACCCCCGCCCCCCAACCATCGACTTTCTCAACAATCCTCTGGAAGAAGTCCTTTCTTTCAAGCCTCTGGGTCTCACTATCCTGGGAAAGCCACATTTCCAACCTGACCTCCAAAGCCAGTCGCTGACTGGGAATCCTCCTTGTGCAAAGACCACCTGAGCTCCTGACCATGTACAAAGCTTTTGTCCGCAGTCTGATGGAGTACTGCTCTCCCTTCTGGGCTGTTGCTCCTGCCTCTCACCTTTCACGGCTTCATGCTGTGGAAACCGAGGCATTTCGGATCATTGGCATCTCTCACGATGGGTATGAGTCATTGTACCTCTCACTCTCTCACCGCAGACAGGTCGGTGGTGTTTCTGTCTTCTTCTGTCTCCTCTCTGGTCTCTTCCCCTCTGCTCTGTCTGCGATTTGTCTCCACCATATTTCCGCAGGGCGCCCAAGGTCTGCCAACAACCCCCTTCTGGTAAAACTTCCAAAATCACGAATCACTACTCTCCTTCACTCTTTCATTCCTATTTTTTCCTGCCTTTGGAATAAACTCCCTCACTCTGTTCATTCCCATTCTTCCCTCCAGGCCTTCAAAACAGCTGTTCACCACCACCTCTTATCATCCCCCCATCCAAATCCTCGATCTTTTCTACCCTCGTTAATCCACCCCAAACCCACCTCCTTCAAATTCTCTGCTTTCCTTCCTGAAAGTCCCTGTCATGTCCATCTTATATACCCTATGGTCTCCACCCCATCCCTCTCCCTTCGATAGATCTCCTAATGTCTCTGTTCCCCACTGTTTTGTCCTTCCCACTCCCGCCCCTCTTGTCTCATGCCCCCCCCCCCTTGCTGTGCATTGTATGTTCGCTCTCATACGAGCCTTGACAAGGTATACAAAAACATAAAATAAAAAATCTCAGATCATCAATTCGAATAAAGACCAGGTCAATCTACCTTGGACATGGTGCTTCTGTTCTCCAAACAATGGACGAAGGCCCTCAATGCCAGACATTAGATATGGGCTGTCTCTCCAAACCAGGGGTTCCATAACCCAGGGTTGCGACCCAAACTTGAAAAACCCTCCTAAAAATCCTGGTTTTTCAGGGGGGTTTTTCATGTCGAAAGCATTCTCTCTGACAATTTTTTTTATCATCGGTACCAGCACCAAGTGGGTACCGGTACCATGTGGGTCACGAGAGGAATGCGATGTCAAATTTTGGGTTGTGGACACTGCTCTAGTTGTGGGAACCACTGCTCCAGACATAATGAACTTTCAATAGAGTCTGGAATCCTGCCCTACGCTCCCAATTCACTGCCTATGACACTGAAGGCCAACTTCACACGTGGCCTAATCACTTCTATTCTTCTGCCAATGTATGGCTCTCAACGAAAATCCTCTCATCTCCTCTCCTTGTCAAGGCTGGAGAGTCGCACTATGGTGCTCTGTGTCCCTTATTACTACTCGTCATCAATGATCTCCAGACTCCAGAGAATCATCTTTATATCTTTCCTGATTACACCACCCTCTGCAGTGACATCTATCTTTAAGATAAGCATGTGACAGCCTCTTCTCCCTCTTCAGACCTTGATAGAACAACAAACATTTTGAATATGTCTTTCAATCCTAACAAATCTCAAACTCTCACTCTCTCAATCTCAAAAAGGACCGTCTGGCAAACCCTCCCAAAACCAAACTACATTCTTAACCATCCTCTTGAGGAGGTTCTGTCACTCAAACTTTTGGGTCTCATTATCAGCTATGATCTTTCTTGGGCAAATGTCATCTCTAAGTTGGCCTGCAAAGCCAGTTGTTAGCTAGGCATTCTCCAATGTGCAAAGCCCTTCCTTGGCACACCATAACTTTTATCCACCTCCAAGGTCTCCATCCACAGGTTGATGGAGTACTGCTCTCCCCTCTGGGCTGGTGCCCCTGTCTCAAATCTGCCTCAAACAAGGCCCTCAAGATCATTGGAAACCCCCACAATGAAGCTGAGACGATGGGCCTATCACTTTCACATCACAGACAAATCCGTTTTCTCTCTGTCTTCCTCCGCCTCCATTCTGGTTTCACACCCTCTGCTCTTTCCGTGCAGGACATCTCAAACACTTGTGGACGAATTTGGATGAAACTTCGTTAGCACTTTTGGCGTGTGAGAAGGAAGAATTGATTCAATTTTTGTGAAAATCCGGATCCAGACCTGGATCTGATAATTTTTAAAGTGATTCTTCACAATTGAGAGATAGGACGAAACAGATCTATAGCACGATGTCTCAAAAGGTTGTGGACGTATTCGGATGAAACTTAGTATACGGGTTGGGTGTGTGACTACGACAAATTGATTCGATTTTGGTGAAGATCCGGATCCGGATCCGACTACTAGAATTTTAAAAGTGATTCTTTATCATTGAGAGATAGAGCTAAAAATGCGGCCCCGTGGGCCCTGATCAGTTCCAACTTCATCGATATTGGATATATTCATTAACATTCTTTGTTTTTATTCTGGCCCTAATGAACTTCATACTCATTAAGACTCATTATCTTTCCTCCTGGACAAAAGTTCGGAAAAAAAAGCTGCAATAAGGTGTAGACATTGTTCTATAGAACCATTATACCAAATCAGAAGCAAAAACTATGAATAGTGTCCAAGTTTTAGGACTTTGAATATTAATTGATTAGACTAATTAACGAAGTCAATTGGTGACAAATCTGAAATTTTATTGTGGGAATTTCTGCAGCATCTCCCCTAGTATCATTCCTCCGAGTTTCAAATTATTCTGACCACAGGTTGCAGAATAATGATCAAAAGATTGATTGTGGACAGACGGACGGACTGATGGACGGATCGACGGACATGGACTTCCTTCAGAACTGAGTAAAAATTATATATAGCACTATATCTCAAAAAGTTGTGTACGGATTCGGACAAAACTTGAGGGACAGCGTGGGTGTGCCGCAAGGACAAAATGATTCGAATTTCGTGAAGATCCGGATCCGTGTTCTGGATAGGATAATTATTTCATTTTTAAAGTGATTCTTCACCATTGAGATCGAGCCAAAAATGATATATAGCAGGATATCTGAAAAAGTTGTGTACGGATTCGGACAAAACTTGAGGGACAGCGTGGGTGTGCCGCAAGGACAAAATGATTCGAATTTCGTGAAGATCCGGATCCGTGTTCTGGATAGGATAATTATTTCATTTTTAAAGTGATTCTTCACCATTGAGATGGAGCCAAAAATGATATATAGCAGGATATCTCAAAAAGTTGTGGACGGATTCGGACGAAACTTGGTGGACAGGTTGGTTGTGTCGCAAGGCCGAAAATGTTCGAATTTAGTGAAGATCCGGAACCAGATCTGGATCGGAGAATTATTTAATTCTCAATGTGATTCTTCACCATTGATAGGGCCAAAGATGATATAGTACTGTATAGTATATTTCAAAAATGTGTTGGACCCGATATGTTCTCGTGGATCAGGCATTACGTGGTGGAGGTATGCGCTCTACCGAGTGCCCTTCTTGTTTGTTCTGGTTTCCCTGCCTGTGTCAGTCATTTCCACATTCTTTCAATTCCATTCTTCCCTCGAAGTCTTCAAGACAGCTGTTCACCACAATCTAAGATCCACCACCACCACCCATTAAAAACCATAATATTTTCTTCCACCATTAACCCCCACCCACCCCCAAACCCATCTTTTTCCGAAATTTCCAGGTTTTTCCTTCCTGGGATTGATTTTGCTTCTGTATCCATCTTGTCCACCCATGTATCCTTCCATACCCCTCTTTCTTCCCCACATCCCTCATTTCTCCAAGTCTCCCTCTAGTTTGTCCCTCAATGCTATTGATGGTGTGCTTCCCTCCTCAATTTCTGCTTTTCCTTTTGTTCTGTTACATCCTGATCCATTATATGTTGTTGCTTTTCTGCAACCTTTCGATCAATATTTTATTTCAATTTAGCTATGCAGAGCAAACCCTCAAATATCGCAGGGGATATGTTCCTGTAAAATGCCGTGATTGTCAAAACCAAGGGCCTGTGGGAAAAGGGGGTTCGGTTCCTGGGCTTCAAGATAATATAGAGGAAGGTCGGTGGCAGGCAGAAACAAACACATCAAAAATCAAATAAACATGTAAATATAATAAATACAGCAAAAAATTAGAAGGGCACTTGGTGGAGCGCATACCTCAGCCACATAATGCCTGATCCATGAGAACATATTGGGCTCAATATATTTTTGAAATATCATGCTGTATATCGTTTTTGGCCCTATCTCTCAATGGTGACGATTCACTTAGAAAATTGGATAATTCTCATATCCAGATCCGGATCCGCATCTTCACAAAAAGTAAATCAATTCTTCCTTGTCACACACTCAACATGTACACAAAGTTTCTTCAGGATCCGTCCACAACTATTTGAGATATCCTGCACACAAACAAACAAACAGACAAGAAGAAAACGTCGTGTTAGTCCATGGGCCCAGGCCAGAAATTCCACTTGTCGGTACCATCTAAGGAAACCAATCCGAGTAATGATTTTTGAATTGGTGTATATATATAGATCATATTTTGATGTGATAACCATTGTAGACTGGCAGCTTATTGGTAGTTATCATCTCTGGAATGTACCCACCCCCACATAATTAAAGCGAAAAGGCAAACTCAGAAACATTCACTAATGATGCAATTGCTGTTTCCACTTGGGACTAGAATGAACTGCAAACCACAAATACATGTCTGAAATGCTTTATTTATACCATCCGAATAATCCTTTCTGTCATTCCTGAAGGCAGAATTTGTTTTATGGCAGAAAGGGGCGAACAATCGGGCCAATCAAAATGTTGCTGATTAGTGATTTTCAGTACATTTTAATTTATAATATTGTCAAACAAGTTCCCTGGGTAGTGCTACTGAAGCGCAGTAGCCTACAACATGCACATGTTGTATGAGGAAAACATTTATGAACATTTTACAAGTTTTTACCACAGTTAAAGGAATTGCCCTTCCCCTACCCTAGTTCCAACAAGCGTCCAAAATTTGAAATTTACGGATAGCCCAAATTTCACCACGCTACTGTGGCATGTTTATGCACTATGTTTTACTCATGTATATTTGTAGCCATGAATGTCCTTGTGATTGTGCCAAAACATTAACACCATGGATCAGTAGTCTAGTCTTCATAACTGTTATCAGCATCGGAGTCCCCAAGGTCTACAACCTCTTCCTCAACATCAGCGGGCTGGTTGCTGCATGTTCGCAACTTGCACATGTCAGTGCACTTCAGGCTATTGGCACGGCACGTGCAGTCTGGGAGTTTGCACGACCGTGCACACTTACAGGAAAGCAGTTGCAACACTGCATCCGGTGCTGGAGAACCCTGCATCCACTCGATGGCCAGCTTCCCGTCATCATCAGTGGTCCATCCACAACCCTTGGGACTTGGAACATAGGGTTGGCATTGCAGACAGCGCCTCCAAATAGCAGCCTGGTAGTTTGCACGGAGGACGTGCATGAAGAGGCAGTCTTCACATGGTGGAAGCTGACTGGACTCTATCTCTCCCCATCTGGCACAGAAGAGTTGATGTCGGAGTTCATTGACTTTCGTGGTGTTGGTAAACAGCACGTACATGTGGCAGGTGACCTCTTGCAGCTTCTGAAAGAGCTCGGTGGATACTTCCCATGAATGACCGAGCTGACTGAAGGCCTCTTGGTAGGTCTTATCCGACTTCATTTGCTTCAAGGCGCCCATCTTTCCCCGGCCTGCAAAGGCACTGACTGTATCACAACCGGAGAACAAGTGCAGTCCAACCAGCGCATCACAGACACTGTCTCCCATCGATCTAGCAAGCTTGTCAATGTCTAGGAACCGTGTGCTGGTTTGCGTACTACACTTCTGATACATGGGGCATGGGATGTCCTTATTGAAGGCAAGACACAGCACGAGGACATCTGTTTCTTCGGCAGTGATCACCACAGCCTTGTACCCAGCCTCTGTTGCATGCAGAGCATGCAGAAGCATTCGGGTGTCTGCTTCCTCCTGCGTTGACTTCAGTTCTTCCACTTCCTCCCAGTGGTCCTTTTTTATTTTATTTTTATTTTCCCCCAAAACGTCAATATCTCAGAATGGTAAAATGGTAAAAATGCAAAATACATACACTAAGCTGCTCTTCTGGAACTGTTATCACATATTGAAAGAATCATATAGTCCCTACCAATAACTTAGTAGCCCTAAAGTTTGGTTTCCTCAGATGGTACCGATATATGCCTGGGCCCATGGACAATGTAGAGCACAAAACTTGCAAAATCCATGAAACAAATATGACCTCAAAAATAATTGGTGGTTGAATCCAATGACCAAATATGCAACTCCTCTTCAAATATCAAGTGAATAGGATGGAAATTGACAATTTTAGAAATTCGGCCTATGCTGAGCTTTTGGCTGATGTGGCCTCCAAAATAATTGGTGGTTGAAGTCAGTGACCTGAAATATATATATGTCCACTTCAAATTTCAAGTCAATCAAATGAAAAATGGGGTTTTTAGAAATACCACCTGAGTTGTTGACCTTGGGCCTATGTTGACCTTTTGATCCATGTTGATCTTAAAAATAATTGACTCCTTGAATTCAGTGACCTGAAATATATACCACTTCAAATTTCAAGTCAATCGGATGAAAATTGACAATTTTGGAATTTCAGCCAATCTAGACTTTTTGGTCCATGTTGACCTCAAAAATAATTGGATGGTTGAATTCAGTGACCTGAAATATAAATCCTCTTCAAATTTCAAGTCAATCAGATGAAAATTGAGGATTTTAGAAATCTCACCTAAGTTGTTGACCTTTTGGTTGAGGTTGACCTTAAAAAGAATTGGCTAGTTGAATTCATTGACATGAACTAGAAATGTTCTTCAAATTTCAAGTCAATCAGATGAAAACTGAGGATTTTAGAAATACCACCTTAGTTGTTGACCTTTGGCCTATGTTGACCTTTTGGTCCATATTGAACTCAAAAATAATCGGCTGGTTGATTTCATTGACATGAAGTGTAAATAATCTTCAAATTTCAAGTCAATTGGATGAAAATTGAGGCTTTTAGAAACCTCACCTTAGTTGTTGACTTTGGACCTATGTTGACCTTTTGGTCTATGTTGACCTCAAAAAAATTGGTGGTTGAATTCAATGACCAAAAATGCAACTACTCTTCAAATGTCATGTCAATCGGATGAAAATTGAGAATTTTAGAGACACCACCTTCGTTGTTGACCTTGGGCCGATGTTGATATTCGGGTCCATGTTAACCTCCAAAACAATTGGCTTCTTGAACTCAGTGACCTGAAATATAAATCCTCTTAAAATTTCAAGTCAATCGGATGAAAATTAAGGATTTTAGAAATCTCACCAAAATTGTTGATCTTTGGCCTATGTTGACCTTTTGAACTTTTCATCTCAAAAACAAAAGGCTTCTTCCTTTTGAGAAACTCTACCATGTGGAGAAGTTTCATGAAGATTGGTTTAAAATTGTGACCAGTAGGCCATAAAAAGACAAACAAACAAACAGGCAAACAAGAAAAAGACGTCGTGCAGAGCACGATAATTGCACAATCCACTCCATCTCCAAAGGTTGCTTTGGATGCATCAAATTGTCCATTTCATTAAGATTAAAATTGACAATCATAATCAAAGCTCATGTCAATCCGATGAAAATAGATTATTTTTCAGATTGAAATTGATGATTTTAGAAGTTTGACCTTGAGTTTGCCTTTGGACTGTTGACCTCAATAATAGTTGGTTTCCAAATTCAGTGATGCACTATGCAAATCCAGTTCAACTTTCAAGTTAATAGGATGTAAATTGATGATTTTTCTGTTAAAAATTGATTATTTTAGAAGTTTGACCTTGAGTTGACCTTTTGATCTCAAAAACAGTTTGTTTCCCAAATCAGTCATGAACTATGCAATTGCTGTTAAATTTTCAAGTCCATCAGATGAAAGTTGATTTTTTCAGATAAAAATTGATGATGTTAGTCGTTTGACCTTGAGTTGACCTTTGATCTTTCATTAGCATCTTCATTAGCAAGCCTGCCTGCCCTCAACCTCGATCACACCAATCTCTCTTAAGATCCGCCACCTTTCCTGTGCACTCCTTCTCTTTCCCACTCCATCTCCTCTCCGGGGTGTGGCCTGCTCACCCCAAACCCGGGAAGGTGTGGCTTTCTGACTGTTGTGATTTTAGGGATGTGTTTTCCACCTTTTATTGCCTGGCTTGAAATATAAAACATAGGGAAAATCACCGAGGGCAATCACATACTGGGGAACATTTTCTTACTCCCTAAGCTAATTAACACCCCCCCCCCCCCCGTGTGGTGACACGTAACACTTAAGCGCACAGATTCCCTAACTTAGTTTCAGCGAGTTGCTTTCTACTCGTCCATGGACCAAGCAACTCCACACAATGGTAAATTCCCGATTAGATTCTTCCATCTACTCCCACAACCATAACAATATTGTGAGCTTGTCATTGCGAACTGCAGCTACCATTGAGCTTACCCACTCAGTTGGCTCCTCCACTGGAGTTATGAAGCCGTTATCTACCATCTTGTTCAATTCCTCGATGATCCTAGGCATTAGCACAGCGGGTTGCCGATGTGCAACAAGTACAACACCATTGGCTGTTGGGTGTATTTTGATTCGGTAGACCCCTGGTAGGGTACCTTACGTACCGATGATATCGGGAAAATCTCGTAGTTCTGGGGGAACTGATTCATCATCCAGTGACTGAACCCCCACCAGGGAACTCAGTCGAGCAATGAGGCAAAGGTTCTCAGCAGTCTCCCCCGATATCACGTTCTCCTGATCCAGATTGACCAGCTCGCACGGAGCTATTGATGTGGGGTCGGGTATCGGTGGCGAGCACGACTGCGAGGTGGAGCAGTAGAGTCGTCTCCACCGAACACCCGGAATTTAGGTTGTGACCCTCGGATAAGAACGAAAGGCACGGGTCCCTTACAGGACCATGAATCGCCAATAATTTGACCATGTGGGGTAGGGTTAATTGCCAAACTTCAATATACCTAATTACACATGTGGCAAAGCTACCGGGGAATTCACACCCTCGACAGACTTCGAGCGGGACGAGACATTACCGTGCCCGAAACGTGTGTAACCCGAGCGGGTAGTTACCAAGGCCCGTCGGTCCAAATATACAATTTACTGCCTCACTATTTCTCATCACGTACCATGCTAAGCCAATAAAAGAAATAACGGAACGAGCTGGGACATTCAATAATAGGGAAATTTATTTACAATAATCGGGGGACGAGGAGAGAACGTAAGGGCAGAGTTATCCGAATAAAGAAAGGAATCAAATGTACAAGCAATTCCTGAAACAATTCTACTTAGAGACAGGGCCCACGGACACATGGACCTCGAGGTCTTTATTGCCCCTTCATCTCGGGAGGGAAGACGAGCTGAGGGAAGAGAACGTGACTGGCTACCTGGCCACGTTCGCGAGGCTGGACGACTACACCTTCCCGGAGCACCAGGCGCCAAAGAATGGATCAGGGTAGCCGAACCCAGAGGAGGCGAGACAAGGTGATCTCTCATGATGAGATGGTCGACTGCTTGTTGTAATGCACCAGACGAGATGCCTCGGATATGCGGGATGCATTCAGCAGCAGACCCAGACAGAAGAGCTCTCGAGCAGACGGGATGCAATCATCAATCTTTTCCCGTCGTTTTTTGGAGCCGGGTCCGCTCCCCCATCGCCTGCTCCCATTGGGTGGACGACGTGTTGCGGCTCCGCCTTCTTGAAAAGGACCACCTCGGCTTTGGTCCGCGCATCACCCATTGAGCGGAAAATGACGCATACCCTTATTTGGCGCGAAGCCAGATCGAAGCACTCCGTGCCCATATTTGGTGCGAAATCCACACCACCTGGGGCATGGAATTCCGCCCACGCACACGCCCACATGCCGGCGAGCGCGCGAAGAGCGTGGACAATGCCATGAGCAGAGGGTTGTTGTTGTTGGGGTAAAAATCCTATCTATAAAATAACTTCGCAGCGCATGTCCACTTAATTCCCATTAGACATAGGGGAAAGGGAGCTATCTATTCACATTTACTTAACAAAATAACTGGGCTATGGGGACCTGAATGTTGAGTGTTCATGGCTGCCAGATTCGTAACACTACCCCCTCCCCTTTTTACAGACTCGTCCCGAGTCGTCAAATTTTCATGTGACCAGCATGTCTAAGTTTTCCCCAAGTACGATTTACCTGTGGATCCCTGAGTGCGACATTTTTTATACGTGTCCCAAAAATAAATAACCTAGTGCGCTGCGTAACTAACTATCAGACTCATACAAACGACTTAACTAAAATTGCCTGTGCTAAGACAGACACACAGGTGGGTTAATAACTTATTTACAATTTTAACTAATATTTACACTAACCATGGCCCAGGACCTGTTATCTGTGGAAAGAACAGAAAAAGTCATTGGTGCAGGAATGAACACAAAAAAATGGATGCATGGGCTGTGCAAACGCAGTCCCCATTGTGTGGCTGCCTGCAGGGAAGTCCTTGCAAACACTTGCTGGAATGGTCCTGGTGCACATGGTGTGATGGTGACATGGGGCAATGCAACAAGGGCAGCAGGCATGGGGTCAAGGTAAAGGCAGGCAAATGAGGCATGGCAAAGCAAGTGCGGACCAGCGATACAGCATGAAAACAGGTTGGCATATGAAGCTGGCCGGCCTCTAGTCTGGTCCGAGAGGTTGTGTGGAGGGAGTGCGGTGGTGCCGGCCGCTCCGAAAACAGGCTCGGACATATCCTACAGTCTCCCCCCCCCCAAACCTATCACCTTTGCCTGTCTCTGTCCATACCCACTCCCTTAGTTTGCAACAAGAAAACAACAAAATTTAGCCCCTTTTTACAGCGTGTGCGCTGTATACAATTGCACCGAGTTTGAAATGTCCCCGCCGGTGTCTACCACGTCTCCCATGTCTCCGGTGTCCCCCGTGCCCCCCCCCCCACGTGCCTCAAGACAGCCAATGATGGCCGTCCAGTAGATGCAGTGCGTAACCTCGACGGAAATGACAACAATTGACGGAAATACCCGAGTATTTCAATGGAAATTTGTGAAAGTAATGTGTTATATATGTGAAAACCATTTAATTTATTGCTTGACGGAAAAAAAAAACGAAGAAACGCGCCCCTCATGTACGAACGAACGAAAGATGTCACTTCCGCCCACCATCGCATTTCGCGCCGATCGCCGAATGCTGAAAGCTAAGTTCTTCTTACGCTATCATTCTTTTGCGGTCCCCTGCCACGCTGTATCGAACGATTTCATTCCTTCTGTGAAATATAAAGGTGCTTATCACAATAATAACAAGATTTTTACATTTCAAATATTAAGTTTGCTTTTTAATTGTTTTTCAACTGAAAAAGCATAAATTGCATATTTTAACATTAGTGTACTCATTTGCTTCACCACATGCGCTGGATTGAAGGATTTCACTTGTTATTCTTTTTATTTTATTTTATTATTTTATTTTATTTTTATATTTATTTTCTCGATAATTTCGTCTCCCTAACCCCCTTTATCGTCTTTGTCTGGCTAACCTATCCTGTCCATCTACTCTCAACCCCAAGTCCCTTTTTTGGAGGGGACTAAGGGAGAGACTAGCGTCTTGTCTCGAGGCCCAACGAAGTCTCAGAATAACCTCCCACATAATTCAGCCATCTTACCAAGGTGGGTCCAACGGCCTACGGAGAGTGAAGGGATGGATGGTGCGAAGCGGTACATTTCCTAACTATCCTAAAATTTATTAACTTTAAACTACCCCGGGGCTTTTCCATACGCCTGGCTCTTTAAACTATAGGTTCTAACAACCATGATTCGCGTTGCCTGTGTTGGTGTCCATTATTAATTTGGGCCCTGCCCACAAATTTTCACTCGTGCCCTTGCACAATTTCATGGCTGGGCAGCGTGGCTCACTTGGCAGGGATTTCCCTCCTGCCGGATTCTAACTACGGCACCCCCGGGCCATGAGGCTGTCTCCGAGCCTACCTGCTCCCTTAGAACGCGTGGAGTGCCTTTCCTGGCTACTCCCCCGTATATGCCCACGCGTCATTCCTGGTGCTACGGGTCCCTTTCCAAGGATCGCCCATGCCCACTACACTATCCCGGTCCCTTGGACTACTCTGGCCGACGGTCCGGTGCCCGGGGTGCCTTCCACTCGATACTCTCATACAACAGCCAGGCTCCCAGCCGGTCAATGAACTCTAGCACCCCTCCAAATGGGTTTCGTGCCTTCATACACCACCAACAACAGAACGACCTCCTTTTGGTAAATTTGACGAACCCACTAACTACCATTACACTGACCCTGGGATCACTTGGGTGGGTTTCACTCCTTCCCCCACTCATTCATTCGCACCATGCATTCCACATTCGCTCCACTCACACACTCGGGCCCACTGACCCATACTCACTCAACATGCTTCTCTCATTATTCAATTCACACCCATCACTCAACACTTCCATTCTGCTAACTAAATTCCCCTAACTAACTCGTGCCCCCAGTCATCCCTTACACTAATGCACGTTCTATTTAACTCTACGTAGATAATCTACGTCCCCACTACACATTCCATGATGGTCCATGTTTCCCAAAATCCATTGCTAAATCTAAGCTAACATTCCCTCTAACTCGTTCCACGGGCCGCATGAGGCTGGTCTAACTAAGCTAAACACATCCCGCTAAACTATTGCTCCTATGCCCAAGCAGGGATGTTTGCCACATCTCTGCTGGGGCCGTGTACTTGGAGCGAGGCTTTTTTTTCTTTCTTTCTTTTTGCACCGCCAAGGCGGCAGTCTGCGGCTCACTCGCTCGTCCCTTCCATCGGACAATACCTATGGCCTTGTCGTCGCCCTGCGCATCGCAACAAGCGCTCGCCTTCGAGGGATGCACCATGCGAGCCAACACGCGCCGCTCGCCCGTAACTCGCGCCGGGAGGTCCCCAGTGACGTCACTGGCTCACTGAACCTGCACGGCTTCCCGTGCATAGCAGGCCCGCCCGAGCGTATCGTCCCGGGAACCCGCTCCACGTGTTCTGTTCGCAGAACACGCGGCGCGCAGCACGTGGAGCTTTACATACACGCCCGCATGTGGACCCATCCGTTCCAAATTCACCCAACACTCGCCTACATTTTCGCCGTCCACACGGCTGGCTCGTATCCGACGTGGAACATTCCGGGCCGGATCGCGATCGCGCAGACGCGCGCGTGTGGGCCGTGCGCGAAACGTGCCATGGACCTCGTACGCGCCGTCGCGCGAACCCAGCACGGCTGCCAAATTAACCCTTTGTAGACTATTAAGCTCGCTACTCGTGTCCCATCTGGATCGGTCCGTTGTCCATTTTCATGCACGCACTCACGCACGCCATGTTACTCACACCATACTTACCTTCTGGCACACCCGCACCACTCACACACTCCACCACACACTCCGGGACAATCACATCGGGGATTCATGTTAACCAAAGGGGTCCCGGGATCTCTACCCCTCCCCCCCCTGCTAAAACTCTGCATGGAGCCGTTTGCATCACTCACCCGCTCAACCTCGCACGGCCCGAACGGACTCACCTGGTCGCAGTCCACTTTGAGGGAACATACCGTCTCCCTCTGTTCTGGAGGGAGGCCATCCTGATGCTCGCACCGGGTCCCGATACATTCTAACAGCTCACCCCCATTGTCCCTCACCAGTTCTACGTGTGTGTTCCTGTTCTACTTTATTAATTCATTCCCCTCTTCCGATTTATGCATCTCCGTTATTATCTCTGTCATCCCCTGCTCGAGTTTACTGGTCTCTCCCCCAATTATCGTGCCGTCACTCGTCGTCCCGACCTCACCCGTCTCCATCGCGTACCGAACACATTCCACACTCCCCCTCGGTTTGGTCATTCTGCCATGTACAGTGCCGATCTCATCCGCCACGTACAATGCCGATCTCATCCGCCATTTTGCCTTTCATGGTCTGCATCTCACCTTTCACCTCGTCCAAGCTCACCTGCAGGCTTCACCCCATGCACTGCATTTCACCCCTGACCTCATCCATTTTGCGCTGGCCCACGTCCATTTTGCGCTCCAAATCCCCCTTCAATTCTTGCATCTCTCCCCTCTGTGTTTGCATATTTCCATCCATTCGTTGCATATCAAGCGCGTTCGCGTCCATTTTGTTTCCCATCGCATCCATTTTGCATGCATTTTCATCCATTTTGCACGCATTTTCCACCATCATTCCCATTAACATTTCCCCCAACCGCTTCATGTCAAATGACGCTGACGAAGCAGATTCGCCTCGGTCGGTCGCGGTTTCGCTGGGGACCGGGAGAGAAATTTGACGGAGGGGGTGCTCTTGCGCCGCCACCCCCACTGCGCCCATTACGACCTCTGGATCCGATCGCGGGAAAAGTTCTTGCATGGGGGTGTCCTGCATGGTGTTGTCCTGGACCATGGGTTCCTCCACACTTAAACCTGTACCCACCTGCTCCAGCTCATCTTGGCATGCCATGTTGCGTATTGAGAACAAATTTGAAATGCCCGTAATTTGGGGGAAACACGGGGTTTGCTCCCTCCACCCCCTGATCCGAATCCCATTAATTTCGTGGAGGCAGAGCAGTTGGAACCCCGCTCCTGAACACCAATTGTTGTGGGGCAGGGTCTCGGTGGCGAGCACGACTGCAAGGTGGAGCAGTCGAGTCGTCTCCACCGAACACCTGGAATTTAGGTCGTGACCCTCGGATAAGTCCGAAAGGCACGGGTCCCTTACAGGACCATGATTCGCCAATATATAATTCGACCGAGTGGGGTAGGGTTAATTGCCAAACTTCAATATACCTAATTACCCACACGGCAAAGCGACCGGGGAATTCACACCCTCAACAGACTTCGAGCGGGATGAGCCGTTACCGTGCCCGAACCATGTGTAACCTGAGCGGATGGTTACCAAGGCCCATCGGTCCAAATGAACAATTTACTGCCTCGCTATTTCTCAACACGCACCGTGCTAAGCCAATAAAAGAAATGACAGGGAACGAACTGGGACATTCAACAATGGGGAAATTTATTTACAATAATCGGGGGACGAGGGGAGCACGTAAGGGCAGAGTTATCCGAATAAAGAAGGGAATCAAATGTACAAGCAATTCCTGAAAACAATTCTACCGAGAGACAGGACCCACGGACACACACACACACACACACACACACACACACACACACACACACACACACACACACACACACACACACACACACCGCTGAAAGATATGGACCTCGAGGTCTTTATTGCCCCTTCAGCTCAGGAGGGAAGATGAGCTGAGGGAAGAGAACATGGCTGGCTACCTGGCCGCGTTCGCGCGGCTATACGACCACACCTTCCCGGAGCACCAGGCGCCAAAGAACGGACCAGGTTAGCTGAACCCAGAGGAGGCGAGATGAGGTGATCTCCCGTGATGAGATGGTCAACCGCTTGTAATGCGCCAGAAGAGACGCCTCGGATGTGCGGGATGCAGTCAGCAGCAGACCCAGAAAGAAGAGCGCTCGAGCAGACGGGACACAATCATCAATCTTTTACCGTCGTTTTTTGGGGCCAGCTCCACTCCCTTGTCGCCTGCTCCTATTGGGTGGACGGCGTGTTGTGGCTCCGCCTTCTTGAAAACAACCGCCCCATCTGTGGTCCGCGTGTAGCCCATTGGGTGGAAAATGACGCATACCCGTATTTGGCGCGAAGCCAGAACGAAGTGCTCCGTGCCCATATTTGGTGCGAAATCCACACCGCCTGGGGCATGGAATTCCGCCCACACACACGCCCGCATGCCGGCGAGCGCGTGAAGAGCGTGGACAATGCCACGAGCAGAGGGTTGTTGTTGTTGGGGTAAAAATCCTATCTATAAACAAACTTTGCAGTGCACGTACACTTAATTCCCATTAGGCAAAGGGGAAAGGGAGCTTTCTCTCCACATTTACCAAATGAAATAACTGAGCGACGGGGACCTGAATGTTGAGTGCTCATGGCTGCCAGATTCGTAACACTATTATGGCCTCCCCTCCAATTCCAGGGAAAGATCCGTGGAAACAATTGGCCGAATGACGCGGTTGGAGGAGTAAGTTCTCAGGGTTCTCTTAGACTTGTGAATTTCAGTGTCAACTGGTAGTCTTTGAAAATCCCTGAGTGTACCTTGCACCTTGCACCTGAATCAATACGGAGAGTAATGTTCACAATGCCACTGCCTCTAACAGTGCAGCTGTGATGACAAGGCACAAGGCTTGGAATCTGATTTACTCTGAGCTGTGATTGCTGATACTCCAAGTTTGTAGTTATCTTTATTCCGCATGATGTGGATTTGCTTGCGAGACAACTCAAACTGTTGTCCAATCTCCAGAACCTTTGTTAGTGACAGTCCTTCACCTTGATCCAGTAACCTTTCCTGAACCCTGGATTCAAAAATTCCATCAATTATCACATCTATTAGAATGTCCTCGGGATCGGCATACTCGCAGTCCATCAGAATAATCCTCAGGTCCTTTACAAAGTTATCAAAGGTCTCCTCACTCTTTTGTTTCTGCTGCATCCCAATTTATAGTCGGGTGTTCAAAGTTCGGAAACGCCATCCCGGACTTATGGATGGTCGTTTGTTAGAAAGCAGCAGGTCCAGTTAACTTCTGACACCATGTAAGTCTTTGTAAGATAACTGGTTTTTACTCTAGGCTGAAGCAGCATTCCCAGTCTCGCGAGATCACACAAGTGATCCAGATCGAGCCACAGGAACTATTTTATATTACAGGTGTTCACCAAATGTGCCCAAATATGAATTTTGTTTTCTGTATCCCAAATACATGCCCTATGCATACAAGAAGTTCTTATGTGGGCTTCAACACTGGACACAGCAGTTGAAGTATGAATGGCTCAATATCAGAAACGAGTGCAACATTTGCAGAAAGCACAGATCTGTGATGTTGTTGCGAGCCAGTGATGACGTGCAAATGAGTGAAATAAACAGTTCCCTCTGATTCATTGAACATTGGCCACTCCACTCGATGCAGTATGCCAAAACAAAGATGAAAGGAACACTAAATGTTGGTTCAAATATTTATTCAATCCATTTCGAGTGGATATCCCCTGTTCGGGCTGTTTTGGCTGATGTTGGATTCGCCGATGTAACGAATCTGCCACTGAGAAACCGTGACTTGAGAAGATTTCGTGTGAAGCACTGGTTCCTCGTTATTATGTTATTTTCATACATATAACTGAAAAACAAGGGATTTCCCGAGGCATGATGTTTCTGCTGATATTATTTGATGCTGCTGATATATATATATATATATATATATATATATATATATATATATATACATATATATATACATATATATATACATATATATATACATATATATATACATATATATATATATATATATATATATATATATATACATATATATATATACATATATATATATATATATATATATATATATACATATACATATATATATATATATATATATATATATATATATATATATATACATATACATATATACATATACATATATATATATATATATATATATATATATATATATATATACATATATATATATATATATATATATATATATATATATATATATATATATATATATATATATACATATACATATATACATATACATATATATATATATATATATATATATATATATATATATATATATATATATATATATATACATATATCTATCTATACATATATCTATCTATATACATATATATATATATATATATATATATATATATATATATATATATATATATATATATATATATATATACATATATCTATCTATACATATATCTATCTATATACATATATCTATCTATATACATATATATATATATATATATATATATATATATATATATATATATATATATATATATATATATATATATATATATATATATCTGAAATTGTTACCCACCCCCAAAAATAGAGAATTTTTTTTTGCATTTCTACATATTTTAAGTGATTTCCAACCCCCCCCCCCCAAAAAAAAATTGTCCCCCCCCCCAAAATAGAGAAAATTGTTTTTTTGCATTTCTACATGTTTTAAGTGATTTCCAACCACCCCAAAAAAATTGTTACCCGCCCCCAAAACAATTGTTACCCCCCCCAAATTTTCTTTTTGCATTTCTACATATTTTAAGTGATTTCTAAACCCCCCAAATTGTTCGAGAAAAAATATTTTTTTGTTTTTTGCATTTGTACATGTTTTAAGTGATTCCCAACCGCCCCCCAAAAAATTGTTACCCCCCCTAAAAATAGAGAATTTTTTTGCATTTCTCCATGTTTTCAGTGATTTCCAACCCCCCCCCAAAAAAAAATTGTTACCTCCCCCCAAAAAAAATTGTTAGAGAAAAATTTTTTGCATTCCTACATACTTTAAGTGATTTCCAACCCCCCCCACAACAAAAAAAATTGTTTGAGAAATGTTTTTTTTGCATTTTTACGTTTAAAGTGATTTCCAGCCCCCAAAAAAATTGTTACCCCCCCCAAAAAAAAGATTTTTTTTTTTTGCATTTCTACATGTTTTAAGTGATTTCCAACCACCCCTCCAAAAAATTGTTCGAGAAAAAAAAATTGCAATTTTTTTTCAACAAAATTTCGATTTTTTATTTTTTTTTGCATTTTTACATGTTTTAAGTGATTTACAACCCCCCCCCCCACCCCCCAAAAAAAAATGTTGGAGAAAAGAACTATAACTGTCAGCACTGTTGACATCATATTTAATGAATAAAGGGGCTGTCACACCTTGACGATTTAGCCAACCTATGCCGATTTATGAAAAATTTGCCTAATACGCTTGCACACGTCGAATACGTTATGGGTAGGTTTTGTATACATTAAGAGCACGCTGAAAAACACTGCCATAAGTCATAGTACGCTGGCTTTAATCGTTTAACTTTGTGGTTTTTCTCAACTTTTCGTATGCTTAAAATTTTACGACGTACTCGGCGTTTGGCTCACACGTTCCTCTACGCTGGCCATAAGGTTTAGGCACGTTATGCGATCGTTGACACACGTTATTTATATGTTACTCATATGTGGAAACGCGTTGAGGTAACATTTGCGTACCCGAAACTTATTCATTAACTCGAGGTAACGTTTTATAAGCACGCTACACAAACGTTGTTCACAGTTCGCAACACGCTACTAGAAAGTTTCTCATACATCGAAACACATCAAAGTAATGTTTAGGGAACCCGTGACTTATTTATAATCTACGAGTAACGTGCTTGGGAATTGGTTGTAGAGCATGTCCTACGAACAAATACTATGTAGACGTATTTGACATCTTCAGGACGACCACAGAACTTACTGAACGCGTTTCGAACAAACAGCTGATGTAGAATGACGTATTCGCAGCGATTTGGGGAATTGGTATATAAAAAGGGCCTTTGCAGGAAGACCCCGTCTTTTTTTTAGACTTCGTGGTGAGTGCATGTTGATGTCATTCTGAGAGGTGGAGGATACGGCAAGGCTGAGACGATAATACCTACCTGTCCTCGAACATCAACATGACTTCATCGAGTTGACACTGCACCAGTTGCGTGCCAATAGAGCCGGGAGAAGAAGACGTGAATGAAGGAGAAGGAACTGGGTCAGACCATGGATCGGGAGGCGATGCCATCACGGCATATATGACCAGCTCATGGTGGAACTCCAGAACGAGGACCATGCATCCTTCATGAACTTCCTGCGAATGCCTCCAGCGATGTTCGACGAGCTGCTAGCCAGAGTGGGTCCAAGGATAACCAAGGATTATTATGAAATCATTTCAATAGTCCAGTGGAAGCGATTTAACTCGTTCAATGGAAACGATTTCAATTGCCGAGCACCAGCGTCCAAAAACAATAGGCGAGTGACAGCAAGTTAACTCGTTCAATAGAAACGATTTGAATTGCCTTGCGCCAGCGTCAAAAAACAATAGGCGAGTGACATCCGTTTATTAAAATAGTTTAGTGGCAGTCAATGGATAGCAAACGTCACGTAATCGTAAACGATGTGCTCCCACGTTATGCATGCGCTGGACTATCGTTGGGCATAGGTTGTGGACGCCTAAAACACGATAAGCAATCGTTGGTATCACTAATCTATAATATATCGAAGCGTTCTGTGTTCATTACTAGTACATTATGCATTTGTCAAAGTTTTTTTTTAATAATTTCAAGAGTAAAACAAAGAAATATTTCATCTTCGGAATGAGGAAAAAAAATTAGCCCTTTCAGAACATCGAACAATGGTGCAAAGTATTCTCCTATTCGTTGACGCAACGAGGATCCATCATCCCCCCCACAGCCTCCACATCACGCTCACATACTACTACTGACATAGACATACAGCTACTACCAATGCAACTACCACTACTACTACTACTACTATTATTACTGTCACACACACCTACTACTAGTAATAGTACTGCTACTATTGATACTACCGACGTTCACATCTACTCACCATGGAGTCTGGAATAATGATGGGTTTTTATTGTGAAGCCCATTTGTATATACCAATTCCCCTAAACGCTGTCAATACGCCAGTACACGGTAGATGTAAGTTAGAAACACGTTCAGTAAGTTCAATGGTTGTCCGGAAGACGTCAATTTAATTCATCTACATACGACAATGTGTGTTTTACATACGTTACAAATAGGTTCATAGCATGTTACTCAAAGGTTAGAAGCACGTTTTACTTTGGTTCAAAACATGCTACTCATAGGTTAAACGCACGTTACTCTTACATTCATAACACACGAGTCATTGGTTCAAGGCCAGTTATACATAGTTTCAATGCACGTTACTCATAGTTTCCAAGCACGTTAAACATAGGCTAAGCTGACGCTACTCATTTGTTCAAAGCACGTTACTCATCGATTAGAAATTTGGTTTCAAGTATGTTGGCCATTACCTTGACGTGCTTCGACTTATGAGTAACCTTCAAGTACCGTGTGCTCGCCGTGTTTAAACGATCGTGGAACGTGCTTGGAACAGATGCCAACGCATGCGAAACGTGTGAGCCTTACGTCGAGTACGTCTTAAAATTTTCAGCATGCTTGAAATTTCACGACGTACCAAACGGACTAGGTAATATGCCAGCGTACCTCAATGATTTCCAGCATACTCTAAACGTATACATAACTTACCTGTAGCATATCTGACGTGTGCCTAGCATTGTAAACACATTTTTCATGGAATGGCATACGCTGGCAAAATCGTCAAGGTGTGACTGCGATGTTGACACTTCAAATTCTCAGGCAGTTTTGATTTCAATCGTCGTCTGGCAAGTTCTTAACTGGCTACGCCACGAGTTCGCCGGCGATACGTATAGCACGCAAAGGGTAAGTTAAACTCTCGTTTGTCATAGGTTTTGAACGCCGACCACAAGGTAAGCATTCGTTGGTAAAAGTTATGTATAACACACCGAAACGTTCTGTGCCCGTTACTAATATGTTATGCAAACGATCAACACGTTATGAATACGCCAAAAACTAAAAAAAAAAAACATTAAAATTTCAGCGTACGCCAACGTTTTACATACATTTTTATACATTGCCATTGCTGCCTAAAACGTCAACGTGTGACAGGGCCCTAAGATATAAGTTTAACTTGAGTGACCCAGCAGTATTGGCGGCAGAGGTTTTGCACTCTCCCGAGTGCTCCCCCTCTAGTTGTTGTTGTTTTTCTTTTTAAAAACGCTGCCAATACGCCATTATACAGTAACTGTAAATTAGAAACACGTTCAGTAAGTTCTGTGGTAGTCCGGAAGACGTCAATCAAATATGTCTAGATTCTTCAATATGCGTTGGAGGTACGTTACACATAGGTTCAAAGCACGTTACTCATTGGTTAGAAATAAATTTTGGGTACGCTAAGCATTACCTCGACGTGTTTCGACTTATGAGTAACTTACAAGTAAGGTGTCGACGTGTGTCAACGATCGCATAACGTGCCTCGACGTGTTTGCAACAATCGTGTAACGTGCCTACAACACGTTATTCATAGGTTATAAATAAGTTTCGGGTACCTAATCATTACCTCGACTGTTTCGACTTATGAGTAACTTACAAGTAACGTGTCGACGTGTGTCAACGATCGCATAACGTGCCTACAACTTATGGCCAGCGTAGCGGAACGTGTGAGTCATACGCTGGCATACGTCGTAAAATTTCATGCATGCTAAAATTTGAGGACAACCGCAAAGTACAACGATGAAAGCCAGCGTACTACGACGTATGGCAGTGTTTTTCAGCGTGCTCTTTACGTATACAAACTTACCCATAACGTATTCCACGTGTGCCGGCATTTTAGCCCAAATTTGCATACGTCAGGCATACGTTGGCTAAATTGTGAAGGTGTGACAGGGCCTTTAGGGTCTGCATTCTCTGATTGCTCTTTCTAGTTAATTTTTTTCATGAGGCTGTGAATTTAAAATGGTATTTACAAAAAAAACACAACTTGGGTGTTAAGTTAGACGACTAATGAATATTAAAACAAAAACTTGTTTCAATTTTTTTATCTCATCGCAAATCTGTGTCCGCAGCACGCAATGGGTTAAAATAAAAACCGCTTTCGATTCCTACCAACCCTTTTTTTGGCACCTTCAACTTGCCATGTATGATTTAGCTATTCATGCCATGAACTGTTCAATCAAAGTGCAATCGAAACACGAAGTGGATGTCTGACAGTCATGGTTTATTACGGACGGCCGTTTGTCTTTCCGTGTAATTTTTTAAACAAATTATGAGTAGCCTAATTGCGTTTATAAAGTTGTGTTTTTAACTGATCGTAAATTAATTACATTCTTTGTGAAGCATCTTAAATACGTATCAAACTTACAATTGTGTGTGGCATCAAGACAGCTGTCAATCCAATCAATGGGAAGGTCACACACACACACACACACACACACACACACACACACACACACACACACACACACACACACACACACACACACACACACACACTATAATACAAGATTACCCCAACGCCATCTTCGTAATAGTCACATAGTTTGTGTACTTGATCTTTTCAACACGAACTGACCCACAAGATGGACGTCAGGCTGGGTCGCTTTGCTTAGTCCTGTCAAGGGGAGGCTCCTTGATTCTTGGTGAAGTGACATGGCAAAACAATGCAAGCCGAGCATCATTTACACTTGACAACTGTGGGGGGTAATGGGGGTGGGATGGTCAGGGGTGCAAATTAACGGCCACCTGGTCGCCAATGGCGCCTAACTTTTGTGCTGGGCGGGTGCACAATACTACCTTACCTGCCCGGTTGGCGAATCACCGGTGATTCCTGTTATTTTGTGCAATTTGTACTAGCTTCTCTACTAGTTTTCTCAAATAGAACAACTGTTTTTGTCCGCAAAAAATCCGTAGAAATCACCAGTAATTCTGCGGCGGCCATTTTGTCTGTTTTCATCTCGTTCCAAATCCCGCGAGATTGCGTGAGATTTGACGGTTTGGCGCGGTTTGGCGCGGTTCGGGCGCATTTTCTTATGCCCAGGTGGTGTTGGGCACAAAAGCGACAATCCGATAACAGATAATTATCGAAGTTAACTTTTTTACCGGACTGTTATCGGAAGTTAACTTCCATTTATCGTTATCAGACCAGTTAACTTCTGATAACTCGATTTTTTAGTCCCATAATGTCCGTTAATTTTTTGTCCGATAACATTTTAATCGTTTCCAGGTCGCATTTCGCCGAACTAATTAATTATAAATGAGGAGAAAAATGTACATGATTATAGATTACTTGTTTTACAAGATAATGCTGAATCAGGCCGCCGCGTGAAGAAAAATGGAAGAAGAGGAGCCGGAGGAAGAAGAAGAAGCCTTGCAATGGCGACTTCCTCAGCCATGCGGCTGCTGCGCTCTGCAGGTAATGGGTTCGGTCAAGGTTGGGAAACGTACAGATCGGTTAATTCAAACACAAGGAGGGTCTAACCTTTGGCAGAGCGACGGACAATCGGACATGAGTGTTGATGCATGGAGATACCGTCGCGCCATGTTTGTAACTGTTCTGGGTGTGTTTGTAAGGGCAGGCCTCTCATGTTTGAATTAACGGTGCCTTCCTGTTTGTGTGCGCAGCGTTCCGCGGACCCATTCCTGTTGCTCTTTCGGTAAGAAATGGACATTGATTTGTTTGTTGGATTCACATTGTGTCCTTGACCCGTCCCGTTGACCTCCCAGTGCATGTTTGACTCCGTCCCGTTAACCGTGCTGGGTGTGACGACTCATCGACTCTAAAAAGATGCAAAATGCTTATTTTATTCTTGGGTTTAGCATAAATAAGCCTTTTCTATGGGTTTTGAAGGTTTTTCCTTTAATCCTTGTTAAAAAGTAGTTATCGTTATCAGATTATCGTTAACTTCCGATAACTTTGTATTATAATTACCAGATTATCGTTATTGGACTTAAAAATTGGGGTTATCGGATTATCGTTATCGAAGTTAACTTTTTGTTTATCGGTGCCCAACACTATGCCCAGGTTGGTTAAATGAGTGAGTTTCATGGGTGAGGTTCGGTGAATGAGTAAGTTTGATGAGGCTTTTGGGTTAATTCATGAGTTAGATGAATGAGTGAGTTTGTTGGGTGAGGTTGGGTGAATGAGTGAGTTTGATGGGTGAGGTTAGGTGGATGAGTGAGTTTATATGTGATGTTGGGTGGACGAGTAGTACCCCCACCATTGTCCATCACCCAACCCCCCCTCTACCCCATCGTCCATCACCCACAACCCCCCCCCAAGCACTACTCACAACCCCCCTGCCCCCATCACCCACACAAAAAAGGTCCCCTCCCCCATCACCCACAACCTCCTCCTCCTCCCTGCATCATCCCCCACCCCCACCCCCCTCATCAAACTCACTCATCCATCCATCCAACTCACTCATCCACCCAACCTCCTCCATCAAACTCACTCATTCTGCAAACCTCCTCCATTAAACTCATTCATCCAACCAACCTCACTCATCAAATTCACTCATCCAACCAACCTCACTCATCAAACTCACTCATGTGAGTATATTAAAAGTGTTTGATATCAAATTTGTGACTTTTGTCTTTATTTTATCGGGCCAGTAACTTTACCTAGCCCTGCTGGTCGGTGGATAAAAATGTTAATTTGCACTCCTGATGTGGGTTCCATCAAGGACACAAATGCTTCTCTAATGGAGATAGTATCTGGTGATACGTTACACGAGTCACCAAGCGTTGCAAAGGCATCTATGCTGACTGGCTTTATTTTGTTTCATCAATTCCAGGGGATGTATTTTTCTCTTTTGTAAAAAGATGCAATATAATTACACCATGAAAAAGCTTGTATGGCTGGAAGCAGATATTCCTCATCAGGCTAACTCTCTTACTGGCAATATTGATGACAAGATGTTTAATGATGGGCAATCCTTAAAGCCTTCAGGGCGAATTGTGCTGAGGGAAGTATGGGCATTAGTCACATTACTTCTGGATTTCTTATGTGTAAAAAAACCAGCCACCATTGCAACGTTTAAAGTTTGGGCTCTTACATTAATTTAAAACTCGGTGAACTTGTGAAGACAGCAACTTGTGAAGGTGAACTTGTACATCTTGATATCATCTGCATTCAAGAACATATAAATAACCAAGCAGATCTAATGATTAAGTATGCGTTTTTGACGAAGGCCAGAGATAAAAACGCAAAAAATTCTACAATTGGAGGACTTGGCATTCTTTTATGTCCACTTGCATATAAGGCTCTAAACCAGTGATTCTCAACGCTTCCTCTGTCATTTACCCCCGTCGGCTTGATGTATTTCGCCATTTTACCCCCTTACTCCCATGCAAAAAAATGCATAGCCGGCACAGAGGCACAGAAAAAAAGTAAGATGGAACAACTTTATTATTAAGGTTTTGCACAAAATAAACTTTGATAATCGGAAAAAAAACCATACAGTCCACTTATTATAAAAGATCAAACAAAAATATCAGAAGCATTATCAGTGGAAACTCTGCTGATTCATTGAGTCAACCAGTATATTTATTCGAGGAGTCAATTTTTTTTTTATTTCATTAGAAAAAAGAAAAAAAAAGAGAAAATTATGGGGGGGGATTGATTTTTTAGTCTGGATAGAATAATATGTATAGAATGTGAGAGTCTGTATGTTATAATGTATTATGTGTTGTCTGTCTCACATCACGACGATAACAGTGTTATTGATTTTGTCTGAAGTTGCTAAAAAAAAAATCGTCATAACTTAATTTTCAGGTATGATATCTTTACCTACCCCCTGCCATGTAAATTTTTACCCCTGCTTGAGAATCACTGCTCTAAACAATGTTTGATCTGTGAACTCCAGGGTGATGATTGCAACTTTCCATGGAAACCCAAAAACTGCAGTAATTTCCTGTTATAGTCGACCAACAAACTCCGGAGATGTTCAGGTGTCCTTCCATTTCGAGAAGGAAGTAACAGGAATAATTTTAGAAATACCCAACATAACTTAATGTTGGTTTCAGGATGCAAACACACAAATATGTCGGTATGAATAACACAATCAGATCAGTTTATAATAAATAAATAAATAAATAAACAAACAGAAATGGATTGCTTTCCTTGATTTATTGGAAGAATGTGTGCTTCTGGCATTGAATACCAGATATCAAAAGAAAATGTGCACGTTATGGACACTTACTATCCCAGGATGTTATAGGATTCGAATCGATTATGTGGTTATCAACAAGAAATAGAAAAATAGCGCGTTAAACTGCAAAGCAAATAAGTTCAGATCACAGAATAGTGTCAGCAAATATTCGCCTCATTTTGTGTGCCAACAAAATATGCGACGACAAAAGAGTACTGTATGTTATGACTGGAGCAAATTTGAAGACGAAAACATCAGAAAAGCTTACACTACTGAAGTTAGAAAAGTAGGTTTGAATTGTTTGGTGAAACAAATGTAAATGACTCTGCTGACTTAATTTACAGTAAATTCATAATCGTGCACATAAACGCTGCAGAAAAACATTTGCCCAAAAAGGAAAAGCAGAAGCATTTTTGTTTTTTTTTGCTATGGGAGGACGACGAAGTCAAAGATAAGAGAGACACTCATGAACAGTTACATGAGGAACTAAAAATGAGGTCAATGACTGATACTGTGCAGTAAAGGCTAGAAGAGGAAAATAATAACCTAAAACTGGCATGTACTTGGGATCAAGAAAAATATTTGCTTGGCAAAACAGACACAGTGGCCTGCAAAAGTATTCACCCCCCCCACCTCCCTCCATTATAATGACATGACCTCACACAAATTGCAACAGAAACTCTTTCAACTGGTTTATTCTCATAAATAAGTCCTGTATAACATATCAAAAGTCCTCAGGAATACAAGTGGTGGAAGCTATTGAAAAGTACTGAAATCGGTGATGGCATTTTTCTCCATTGCCGTCATGTTAAAATAATGGATTTTTGCATGTCTGCTTGTCTGATGTCCACACAGAGGGTTCAGTACTATCCAAATTCTACCAGAAACTTTGTTTTGCATGAGACATGATATTGGGTGCAGTTCATTGCATGTTCAAAAGGAAATTCACAATAAATTGAAGAGGTTTGCATTGCAAAAATGGTCAAGTTGAAAGTTGCAAAATGTGCAATCAGTGAAATTCATGTGTGGTTATTTGGTACAGTTACTGTACTTTAAAAATGAATACTCATGTTTTTTTTTACATTATTGCAGTGCCATCACATCCTGAACAATGAGTACCCCTCCAAGATGTGCCATTTGTAAGGACCCTGCAGAGAGGGTGGACAGCCACCATCCACACTTACTGAAAATGGGAGTGACACCATCAACCGAGCAAGTAAATCCAGAAATGATGACATTCATACATCACATGGGGAACTGGTTCATCAAGTCTGCCGCAAGAAATATACCAGCCAACAACAAATAGCGAAAGCACTAAAGGAGAAAGAACAAGAGCAAGTCGACAGGCATGTGCGACGACGCTCAGCTGATGAGAAGGAGTTCCATTATGACAGAGACTGTCTGTTCTGTGGGAGGTCAGCGCATGTTGGGACCAAGAGGAAGAGTTCTGATTGGACTGTATTCCCAGTGAGGACAGTTGAGTTCAAGGATACACTCTTGAAATCTTGCAATGAAAGAGGAGATGCCTGGACAGTCATAGTGAAAGCTCGTGTATTGCATGTGCATGACCTGCATGCTGCAGATGCAGTGTATCACCAAGTGTGCAGCGTAAATTTCCGTACCAAGAAGCAAATGCCAGCAGCTCATCAGACCAGCGAAACGGAGGTAAAGAAAACAAAACTGGGTCGGCCACAAGACGAAGAAAGATTTAATGCCTTTCTGGTAGTTGCGAACTTTCTCGAAGAAAATGACAATGAACAGATCACGATCAATGATCTTGTTAGCCGGATGGAAAACAATCTCAAAGGCTCAGAATATCAAGCATATGGCTGCAAGCAAATGAAGTTCAAACTGAAGGAACAGTTTGGTGACAGAATCATCCACACCGAGATTAATGGGAAGCCAAATGTGGTTACCTTCAGAAGTACAGCCAAAGCGATCCTCCAGGACCTTTATGCTCACAGAAAAGCTGATCCCGAAACAGAGAAGAAGAGGATTATTGAAACTGCTGCCAAATTTATCAAAAATGACATCAAATCAGTGGAAACGTACCATGATGTATATCCTGACTGTGAATCACTGAAGTCTGAAGAGGATGCCATCAACTTTCTTCCAGAAAGCCTCAGGGTTCTACTGAAAGGGTTGCTTGGGGTAAAAAAAAATGCCGGCATGAAAACTGCCTCCATCAGACAAGCAATCATCCACGCGATCCTTGGGTGTGATACTACATCCTGCCTGTATGGCAATGGTAAGGAGCCGCCCTCAAGAAATTCACAACCAGTGACGACCTCCGTGAGCAAGCTACAGTGTTTGACACACTGTCAGCTTCCACAGCAGATGTTGTGGTAGCAGGAGAGAATGCTTTGGTCTGCCTTTACAATGGTAAGCCTGGGGAGGGACTCAACTCACTACAACACAAGCACTTTTGTGAGAAGGTGGCTATTAGAACTTCTTATGTACAGCCACAGAGCCTACCACCTACCTCTGCAGCAGCAAAGTACCACAGTCTCCACGTGTACTACCAGGTGCAGTAGTGGAAGGGAACCGTGGATGAACTCCTACCACCAGACTGGGGATGGAAAGAAAGTGATGGGTGGGCTCATCCCTGTCCAAACTGACTTACCACCAGCTCCCCAGGAACTCCTGCAGGTCATCAGATGCAGCTGCAAGACAAATTGCAGCAGCCTATGCTGCACATGCAAGAAGCACGACATTGAGTGCTCTGTTGCATGTCACAACTGCAAAGGATCAGGGTGTGCAAATTCATTTCAGACTGAATGTGATGACGATGATGATGATGAAAGCAGTGGTTGAGTCATCAGACAACCTAAAATATTATGTTGCCTTGTATAGTATAATAGTGCTGTTACTTTAAAATAATGTCTTCAGAAACACATAACTTTTTATCGTAAAATATTATTAGTTGTGTTGAACATCAGTGCATGCACTATTAAAGTATATATGCCAGGCCATAATAAATGGATTTAAATCATTTAGAGGTCTTATCTGAAGGCACGGGTCATCTCAACAATAAAACCAGACCATCTTCCTATGGAAATATGTGTTTAGTATTACATATATGGTTAGAGCGTTGCTAAATATCCCATTATAAAGTAGCAAAAAGTGGTACCACAGTACGGTTAAGAAACATTTTGGAGAAAAAAAAGAAATAATAATCAAAAAAAATTTCAATAATTTTAATTTATTAAAAAAAAAATCTACCAGCTGGATTCATTAGGACTTTTTATATGTTATAGAGGACACATTTATGAGTAAGGAACCGTTATCAGATTTTCTGTTGCAATTTGTATGACGTTCAGTCCTTATTTGTCATATAATGCCTGGACTATGATGCTTTCAAATCAAATTTAATGTATAGAGTCTTCACAAACTACTCCAAAGCGAGAAAGCTAAAGAATGCAGATAAAATGTGAATAAGTTAGATTAACAGAGAAAATCAGATGATTCTGAGTTGCATAAGTATTCAATTCCTTTGCCTAATTAATCCTTAATCACTTCAGGAACAAATTATTTGTTTGAAAGGTTACAAAATAATGTAATCAGTTTCAGTTGTTTAACTTAAAAATTAAGCTCTCTCACTTATCAAAGGAGTTTTAAGGTGCAACACACTTGGTCAACCAACAAGGGAAACATGAAGAACAAGGAGCTTTCCAAAGAAGTCAGACATAAAGTGGAGAAGCACCATACAGGAGAGGGTTATAAGAAGATTTAAAAGTCATTCATTATCCCTTTGAGTACAGTGAAATCCATCATTAACAAGTGGAAGAAGTATCATACCACCCAGACTCTACCCAGATCAGATTGCCCATAAAAACTCAGCAGCCGGACAAGCAGGAAACTGGTTCAGGATGTCACTGTAAATCCAACAATGACTTTGAAAGATCTGCAAAGCTCTATGTCCGAGGTGGGGGTCAGTGTTCTTCAATCAACAATATCCTGTTCCCTTCACAAAGCTGGCCTCTACGGACAGGTGGCAAGAAATAAACCATTACTGAAAAAGACGCATCTAAAAGCTCATATGGAGATTGCGAAAAGCATCTTAATGATACTGCAGCCATGTGGAGAAATGATTTGTGGTCAGACGAGACAAAAATTGAGCTTTTTGGTATAAATTCAAAGCGTTACGTCTGGCACAAGTTTAACACTGCACATCACCCAGTCAACACCATCCCTACTGTCAGGCAAGGTGGTGGGAGCATCATGTTATGGAGTTGCTTTTCATCAGCAGGGACTGGCAAGCTTGTCAGGATAGAAGTAACAATGGATGGTGCAAAGTACAGGAGAATCCTTGATGAAAACCTGCTTGAGTCAGCCACAAATCTGAAACTGGGAAGGAGATTCACATTTCAGCAGGAGAATAATCCAAAGCACAAAACTAAGGCTACACTGGAGTGGCTGAATCAGAAGAAATGAATGTTCTTGAGTGGCCTTGTCAAAGTCCTGACTTGAACCAAATTGAACACTGATGGTGACACTTGAAGATTGCAGTCCATCGACGATCCCCATCAAACTTGGCAGAGCTAGAGCGATTTTCATGTGAAGAATGGACAAAGATTTTACCATCTCACTGTGAAAAGCTGGTAGAGACCGACCCAAAAATACTCATAGCAGTCATTGCTGTAAAAGGTGCTTCCACCAAGTAAAAACTGAAGGGGCTGAATACTTTTACAACCAGTGAATTTTGATTTGTACATGTTTTTGCAGATATTCCTGACATGTAACTTCATTTAACTATGACAGTGTTTAGTTTGATCTCTTCAGTTATGAATATAAAAGGTCATTTAGAAAAATTGTTTCTACATAATTTGTAATTCATCTTCATGTGGCATTATTGGTGGGGGCTGAATACTTTTTCATGTCACTGGACTACAACACTGGCCGCTGAACAACAAAAGAGCCAACTAGTATGAGCCACAGTTAATTAAATCACCTGAAGAAAGCTTACTAAGGGTGGACAACTCAAGCGTTAAAATAGCAAAGAATGTTTGCGAAATTGGAAGGAACACTTCTCAAATTTATTTGGATAAAGCCCTGTCATACATGATCAACAACAGGTGCAAACAATAATTGTTGAAACCTTACCAATTTATACTTGCCATTTTACACTGAACGAACTGAGAAAAACTATGAAAACTTCATCAAACTAGAGAGTTCATTGAACACCTTTCCCTGCACAGTGTACTAGTCAGTATATATGTAATTCAATTCAAATATAATAACGATTTTAAAGGTCATATAAAAAAAATAATTCCAGAAGTTTGTCACTGTTAGTGCAGTGTCTTTTACACCACCATATTTTACACATAACCTTAGTTATTTGTGCCCATTGTTTGTGTCCTTTATGGTGCCTTTAAAAACAGTAAGTTTCTTGTTTGGAATGATTTTCATTCTGTTTGACTGCCAGGCAGGTAGACAGAGTAAAATAATTAATCTCACTAGTCTTGGCGCACGTGCGATCGGATCAAATTTGGTGCTGTTGTAGAATTTTGTAGTTAACGTTTTAACCGACTCGATGTAAATCCTGTTACTCAAATGAAAGCTACAATTAATTCACTGTCCACAATGGAAAGTACATTACATCAGATAATTTCATGAACATAGTACTATGGAGTCAAAACGCTGAGATGTAAGCATCCACAATGATTTGCACGAAACCAAGATTACATTTCCTGGTACTTATATGCTTTCATAGGGAGTGGAGGGGGCTGATAAGCATGAGGCAAAAGAACTCCAACTGCAATACGTGTCTACTAGGTGAAAAAATCATGGCAAAAGTTGCAGCGTTATCAACCAGGTCACTTTGTTCCACAGCAAGACATTCCTTTTATCAACTTTTAGGTTAAAAGACTTGGCTAAAAGGAAGCATAACTGACATTATAGCATAAAAATTAAATTTATAAAGCACCAGCAACAATTATAATTGAGTACATTAATATAATTATTTTCTCCCACAATTCCCCCCTTTTTCCTTATCAGGAAAATTTGAATAACTATATTACACATGATCACCATACCCCATTCCTGGAGGAGAAAAGATATCCGTTGCACAAGTTCAATCAACAATGGTAGCGAGTGCTCGTATCAGAAGAATGCTGGATGACGACTATTTCAATAGTGTCCCAGCCAGGTGAGTGAGTGTGTTTCCATTTAATTAATGGCCTCAGCATGTGTCACAAATCAGCATGTGTCACAGCATGTGTCACAAATGTGTCACAAATCAGCATGTGTCACAAATCAGCATGTGTCACAATGTGTGTGACATGCATGTGTCACAAATCAGCATGTGTCACAAATCGAAAGGACATGCTACCCGAAGTCAGAAGATAAGCAGGTCAGGGTGTAGAGCAGCACCCAACGGGAAACACAGTCAAGGCACTCCTTGAGCTGCAGAGAAGGTATATCTTGGCAGGTACGAGCTTGGGCCCGACACTGGGTTAAAGGAGATGAAAAGGACTCAAGAGGTGACCCAGAGATCCAGCTCCAGCAGAGTTTGGGGCCTCGAAGCAGCAGTTTTGTGCAATCAGGTTTGATTCACCAAGTGAGCTGTGCACGTTGGATGCAGCCGTGATGGCTGCACGAGCCCCACTCGCACCATTGAACACATGTTGCAGATGACTCGCCATGTGGACCTTTAGGGCCTTCGTCGTGCATTGAAGCAACCACGGCAAGTTCACAATGTATTTGCAGAGCAGCAATTTGTGAGTGTGGTTGAGGACATTCCTCCAGGCTTGCCTGGCACCACACAATGGCGACGTTAAGACTTTGCCTTGCTGTGGTTTGACTTGTCCAACCTTCTCTCCAGTGGGTTTTTTCTTTTTCTTTTTGTCCCACCGCATTGCTCATCTTATCTCCTCAGGAAGGGGGTAGTTTCATGATCACGTGTTGAATGCCCAATCACCCAAATCTGGGTTCTCCCCATCGTCCAATCTTTCGGTGGAAGTTCTTCCAAAGCTTCATTTGGCGAAATCGTACATGGCATGGTTCAACTGCTCTCAACACTCCGAAACAAACAAAATCAAGGTTAAGCCTCGTTTAAACATCAATCAGTAAACGTCATGGGCTCATGCATTTCAACAAGACTGACGAAGGTTCTTCCAGAAGCATTCAACTTGCATTATATGTTCTATCAATATTTTATCCCTTTCCTTATTATTTTTCACACCAAAACGACATGCTAAAATATACAGAAATCTCAGTTGTATGTACACTCAAAACATTCATCTCATTTGCTATTTCCATGTAGAAAGGGCAACAGCCTTTATCAGGGTTCCAATTTGCAATCAATAATTATTTTCACCATCTGTACACTAATTCTGAAAGTTAGCTACTTCTTTCAAGTACCGAATCCAAAGTGATTCGATTTTGCACAGTTATCATTTTAACATGTGCAATCATTTTAACATTCATATCTGCTAAACAATTCACAGTTTCATTCACAAGTAGTTCCAGAGCAACCACCATTATTTATTTATTTCCAGCTAACTTAGCACTTCCGTACTAATGAAAGATTGTCAAGTCAGTGTTAGAAATACCTCAACTTACTTAAGTAAATGTACAATAAGTACCACTTAATCAAAAATCACGTGTTGACCAATTAATCGGAAGACAGATAACACAGGTAATATTTAAATTGGTTTGTAGCATCATTGCACTCTTTTCATTCTTTTATTCTGACCGATTTAACATTTATTTCATGGTCATGCCTTCTGTACTCCGCATAATTCTTGTTTATCCTTTTGTTTGTCTTTCTACAAATTGTAGAGGCATTTTATTTCAATTGCAGTCAGGTCAGTACCAGCTCCTAATCAGTGAGAGCAACACAGTTACAATACATGGTACAATTCCTAATTCCATTTAATTGATTTCATGATTGCTGTTGGTCTAGCCACTCTTCCAGTCATTCTGCATTATGGTTATGTAAATACCATGCTGTTTTCCCTCATAACTTGATTTTGCCTTGCAGTTAACTTATGATTCCTAATCTGTAATGTTGACCAATCTGTCGATCAATTTAATAATGCAGACCCCCTTTCAATATTACTTAAGTACCTTAACTTAATATATTATCTTGATTCAATTCTCAGTAACTTTTTTCTATCCGCAATGAACAGATCACAAGGTCCATAGGTACAGTGATTGACAATATATTAATCAATAAATAAAAGTTATTAATAACCTGACTGTAATATAACCAATCATGACACTGTCACTTGAAGACCCTGATACATTTAAATTAGGATTACGAGACTTGTATGATGAAAGGATTCTCAATTTGTAATCTCAAAACAAATGTTTATATCAATTAAAACCAAAAGAAACTGTGGTGTATTGGCATACACGGGCAAATCACAATGCGGGGAGCATTGTGGGGGTGTGGAGGAGTAATGTGGTGGTCACGTGTCTGCAAGGCATATAGGTGTTCGCGCCGCTAGAGGCGTGTGTGTAGTCTACAGTAGTGTGCATTCGGACGGGCAATAAACAGAGTTCGACAACCCTCACTGCCCTCCGGACATTGCATTGGCGACGAGTCTGTTTCGGATTGACGTGTGCAGAGTGCCTGGTTTTCATCGGTATTGACTTGGAGTCTTTGGCCGGAGCAATTGGATTGTCGGGCGCACGGAATGCCGGGAAAATCAGCGCAGCTCGTATGGTTGGAGTTCGACCACCTTGCGAGGAGCCCAGGGAAGCGCATCGCGAGTTTCGCACGCCCACAGCCACACGCACAGTCTTCGGTGCGGGTCGAGTCCTGCAGCCAGACGTCTCGCCGTCACCTACGAATTCGCGTCGAGTGAACTGCAGGATGGCTCGAGGATGGTGGAAGGTCGGAGCACGGCGCACGGACGAGTGCCCATCTTTGTCGGAGACGACTTCGAATTGTTTTCAGAGCAGTTGGGATGCTATTTCCACGCGAATGGTTTAGACGACGAGAGCAAGCGCAAATCGATCTTGCTCGCCTCGCTATCAACGGAACATTATATTGGCTACTAAGTGATTTGGTAGCGCCGGATAAGCCCAGTGACGACGGGCTGTCATTTAAGGACGTGGTAGAGAAGATGAAAGCCCACATGGCGCCGGAGAAGTCATTGCAGCTGGCTCGATACCAGTTCGATCACCTTGCGAAAGGTGCGGAGGAGCGTGTCACAGATTTCGTGGCACGGGTGAAGCATTCGGCCGTGGCTTGCAAGTTCATGGCAGAGGAGCGTCCAGCTCGACTCAGAGATCGCTTTATTTCTGGGCTGCAAGATGCGAAGATGGTGTCGGCGATTCTGCGAATGCGAGGGGTCGACGTTACATTCGACTCAGCGGTCGACACTGCTTCAGCTGTCGAGCAGACACTCGCAGATGTCCGCACCATCGCCGGCCAGGGCGTGACGGGTGATTACAGCTGGGGGATGTCGGGTGACCCCGGGGTCCACGCCATGACCCAGGTGCCCCAGGCCACGCACATGCTTTTCGGTGCGGGCCGTGGCTGCACGCCGCAGCGCGGCCGTTCGGGCAGTGAGATGAACACACAGGGGTGCTGGGGGTGTGGAGGACAGCATCTGCAGCAGGTGTGCCCATATAAGAACACCGTGTGTTTGCATTGTCACAAGGTGGGACATCTGAAGCGTGTGTCGAATGGCGGGGGCCGCCGTTAAGGTCTTGGATAGTGAGGTGTGGGATGACCCCAGCGACCTGGAGAGCGGCCTGCAGCCTGGGCATAGCGATCCCGGCAGCTCGGAGCAGGAAATGCAACCAATGTTGAGCCTGTTTTCAATTGGTCCGGAGGTGACAAGACCAATGACAGTGGAGGTCGAGGTGAATGGGGCACCGTTCGTGTTTCAAGTTGATACCGGGGCCGCAGTGTCGGTCATGGGCGAACGGGCCGCTTGTGACTTCCGCGGTGTTCACCTGGTCAAGACGACCTTTTCACTGTACACGTACACCGGCGAAGCGATTGCACCACTTGCTGTGACAGACGTCTCGGTGGTCTACCAAGGTCAAAGTGCCCTAATCTCATTGTTTGTGGTACGAGGGGAGGGGCCCGCCCTCTTGGGCCGGGACTGGCTGGCTCGCCTCAGGCTAGACTGGATGGCGCCATCCGGTGGCCTTGGACGGCCCGTGCCGGGTCGGGTAGAGTTTCGACGGGAGGAGGAGGAGGAGGTTCCTGTTTCGGAGTTCGTACCTCCAGGTGCACCTGTGCCTCCTTCGGGGCACGTACCTCCGTTTGGGCCCGGGCCTCCCTCGAGGTCCGAGGGCGAGGCTCCAGCGGCAGGAGCCGCGACGATGCAACATGGGTTTCCAGTCATTGATTCCGGCAACTACGATATACGGTTCCGGAGCAACGGGGGCCATGCCAGCTGCGACGGGCTCTCGCGCTCCCACTGCGCTCATGATACAGTTCACACCCGTGTCATTCAGGCGATTTCAATGGGGGATTGGAGCGAGCCGGTCGCATTCAAGAAGTTCGCGGAACGCGAACATCGACGGTGGCCTCTGCGACGTTTAGATGGAGACCGGCAAGCAAGTCCTCTCAACGTCGTGGCAACCAAGAGGCGGACGCGCAATGTGGTTCATAAATTGCTAATTGTTGTGTATTTGATTCTAGCAGCATGAGTGATTCAGCTTGGCATTGTTAAAGCAAATGCCGACAGTCCGCATGTGAGCATAATGTGTTTGGTTGAGATCGATCAATATGATGACCAATATGATCAATATGATGTGAAGAACTTACGGACGATCGTTGCGAATAAAGAGGTCTTGCTGATCTCCGGCTTCGAGGGCAGTCCGCGGTTCGCTACCCTCTCATGTGTTGGAGTTATACTTGGGGAACGCGCTGTACGTGAAGGGAAGTTTACATCTGCGCAGACGATGTTCTTGTTGCTTTATAACATGGCTGAGTGTGATGCGTGGTTTTGTATGGGATTGCTGGGACTGCAGCCGGCTAATTGCCGGTTCGACTCGCATGTGGGACGCCGACACTGTTCAGCATCGCCCTCCCGTTACTCTCGCGGGGGCCGGGCCATTATCTTCCCAAGGCTGCCCAAACCGCTGCTCCGCGCCAGCGGTGGCACCCTTATGTCGGGCAGACTCAGCGTGTTTACCTGTTTCTGTCCGTGGGGGGACGTGCGAGCTTATCAAACGGGCAAGGACGGGCGAGTTTGGCAAGGTTTGACAAACAGAGCTTGTCGGCCAGGGGGCGCAGGAGGTCATCTCGGCGTGTCACCACGACCTCGCCGGTTGGCGTGTCAGCATGTGCCGCCTGGGGGCGCTTCGGCTGCGTAGTGATGCTGTGCTCCCCAACTTGCTTCTTTATATCTTTAACATGGCCAGGGTTTTTGTGTTCTGCAGCCATCATTGGGCCCGTCGTGCAACTCAGTACTCGAGCACCTGTCCACTGCATTTTGGGATTCAACTCACTCGCATCGACACGATATATGTTGTGATGGGGATAGAAGGATGAATGATGTGCCAGGTGAACACAGCGGCATTGGGGTTGCAGGTTGTGCAGATGAAGCACGTTTTCTTTTGTGCCGTCTCATCTGGGTTTGCTTCACGGCCACATGATCAATGCCATTTTTGGCTCTGGTTGCTTTCTGTGTTGTGGTGCCAATGATTTTTGATTAATGTCGTTTTGTTCCGCTTTGGTTTTTTTATGTCGTAGTTTGCTTTGCCGATTTTGCTTATCATTATAATGGTCATTTTATACTCATGTTTTTAGGAGGGAGGAATGTGGTGTATTGGCATACATGGGCAAAGCACAATGCGGGCGGAGCGTTGTGGGGGTGTGGAGGAGTAATGTGGTGGTCACGTGTCTGCAAGGCATATAGGTGTTCACGCCGCTAGAGGCGTGTTTGTAGTCTACAGTCGTGTGCATTCGGACGGGAAATAAACAGAGTTCGACAACCCTCACGACTCTCCGTGCCTCACTGCCCTCCAGACATTACAGAAACATAATGGTTCGTTCTCAATGAGTTCCCTTTTTTTAAATGAGCTTAGTCTGAAAGTAATTAACACAGTTACCATACACAACCTCCACTAGTTACCAACTGTTTCCCATGTTTACCTGTAGACGTTACCACAAGTGTCACTTGTTGGTCCTTTTGATCATAAGATTATCCCCATCACTACCATACAGGTCAAAAACACACTGGTGTTCTAGGTTATTATAATTCACAAAATAGATTCCCAAAATAATTCAAAGCTAAGTTGCACATTCTTACATTCATTCACAGGAGTAATTAAACAAGAGAAGCATGGCTATTATTTTAGTCACAGGGTGATTCTTTTTGAAGTCTTTTTTGGGCTCTCAGCTCTGCAAACTTCCATCTCCACTCTGCTCGGCCATGACATCGAGTTGCCGAGCTGCATACCACACTTTGGCTGCAGAGCATCCATTTGGGATCAAAAACTTGACAACATGGTTCCAAAATTTCTCCAAACAGTTTCAACAATACCAAATGCTAATGTTGTGTAATTAACCTGATGAGCCTCCATTTCTTTCGTGGTCAATGGAACTGAAATATCTCGGAAAAATGTTTTACCAATCTCTCTCATCACTATTCAGAATTGCATCAACATTTTAAATCTCTGACATTGTCCATCTTGTCCATTTCTCTCTCACCAAAACAGCAACATGCTGCAATATAACCAACTCACATACACGAGCCATCTAATCACGTCCTCTGACCTTTTAAATACGAATCCATTTCCTTTATCAAAACAAATAAATACAGTTTAAACCTCTGTTTTTAAACAGGTGTACAAAAATTGTGCAAATCAAGGTTAAAGTTGAGTCATCAGGCGAATAGCATTTAAATTGCAGCTCAAAACACTCCGTCCACACATGTAGCTAGAACTTTCGCAATCTTTATCACTGCTGCGGGGGGAGGCATGGGAGATTTGCCCTCTTTATCCTGATTGGCTACTCTTTCTCCTTTCTCCATTAGGTTAAAACTCCACCTTTGAGTGCATTATTCATCCAATCTTGCTTAAACAGCTTTATGGTCTATCATTGTGACAATAAAATATTTTCTTTTAAAATCACAGACTAATGAAGACAGCACACCTTGTTCAACGTCCATCCGAAGGATAATTGATTCATCTGTGAAATCGCCCGAAGTGCTGAACATCATCAAATCACTTTAAAATCATTTCAAATCACGTTTCCACATTTAGATCACATCTTTTAAGTACAATGGTTACAATTCAAATCAAAATTTTGGAAACATTTCTCACATGTCACTGGGCACGGCATGTGCATTTCAACCCAGTCGCCCCACCCTCCCAAACTGTGCCGTGGGTGAAGCACACACGCACACACGCACACACGCACGCACGCACGCACACACACTTGAGAGTCGCGAGGTTTTTTTTTATGACAACGGCACTCGCATTTTGGGGGCATTTTTTCCTCTGGGGAATTATTCCCCCCCCCTCCTTTTTCCTTATATGAATTGAATGGAGGGTTCAGTACCCATAAATCTCTTACAGCCGCAGCAACAGCTGCCCAGCACTTAAACCTTGCCGGGTTGAGTAATTAGAGGATTTCCCTCACATTGCTCGCGATAGCGAGCCTCCTAAATGGACTTCACTTTCATCTCATTCTATAGCTAAGCTGAGATTCAAACAGACTCAGTGGAGAGGGTTGGCCAATACAGGGAAAAATCTTGTGACCTTCGCGTTATCAGCACCACACCAAAGTAGCCACAAGCCAAAATGGCCTCCAGACTTAACATGTTACCCCAAGATGAATTGAATGCATCATCATTTTTATTATTATTATTATTATTATTATTACAACAGGTATTCAAATGATGTTCCGAGGAGACCATCC
>NC_140978.1:22552595-22555095 GCF_056783735.1 Eptatretus burgeri
TTTACGTGAAGCAGGATGGAGGGTCAATAAAGAAAAGACGAAGCGAAACGGGAAAACAGTTCACACAATTCACATTTATTACGCGACACACGGAAAGCACACATATACAGCCAAACAGTCAAAATGCACAAATAGCAGTTAAAACAAAAGAAACAATGACACAGAGTTACTTCCGAATACGCGTACACACGGCAACACTTATACAGTTCTACTTTACAGACGGCGCCAACAACATTCATTCGAAAGCAAAAGAAAAAGCCACCCTCATAGACAAGGGGGCAGACGGGGCCCGTGGGCCTCTATGGCATGGGACTTGGCAGACTGAACGAGTCCCACGAGACCCTTGCAGGTTACCTGCAGCCTCGCGGTGCGATGGTGCGCGAGCTCTCTCCGGCGCTCCTTGTACGAACGCGCAGGTCCGCGCGACACAGCTTGCAGAGCGGCGCCTCCAGTCTGCGTCCCCTCCGCGATGTCCGGACTCTCCACCGACTGCAAGCTCCAACGAGCGGGTGGCTCTACGGACCGCTTCTCCGAGACCCAGACGGGCAGAAGACCATGAACCGCCGACTGACACTGACACTCTCACCGACTGCCCTGACCTGACCTCCTCTGACCTGACTTTCTCTCAGCGGCGCCTCCGTGCGCCCTTTTATTTCCCCGGCACCCGCCCCGCCCTTCGTGGCACGCGGGGGGGGGGGGGGACGGAACATTCCACTAGAGAAATCGGGGTGGGAGTTGAGTTCCAACCGTCATTCTTGTTTACCAGGGAAATCGGGGTGGGAGTTGTTGTTCCCCTTTTGTGTTCGTGGAGGTGTTGACGGTTGCTGGCGGAGTGGTGTGGATGGCGTGGTTGTTGAGAGGCAGGTTGTGGTTGTGGTTGTTGTGAAGCGGCGTTGTGGTTGGTGGTTGTTGTGTGATGGCGGTTGAGACGTGGTTGGTTCAAAATAAAGATAGAACAGAAAAACGGCTATCTCAAAGCGTCGCAGCCCGAATGAATCATATAAATTCCCTCTAGACAACGGATTTGGGGCTAACGACACATGTACTTAGAGATATCTCACCTGCGGGCCCTTCATGGTGTAATGCGAATTTCCACAGCCATAACACTATATACAGTGGGGAGAACAATTATTTGATACACTGCCGATTTTGCAGGTTTTCCCACTTGCAAAGCACGTAGAGGTCTGTAATTTTTTTTTATTATCGGTACACTTCAACTGTGAAAGACGGAATCGAAAACAAAAATCCTGAAAATAACATTGTATGATTTAAAAATAATTAATTTGCATTTTATTGCATGAAATAAGTATTTGATACATCAGAAAAACAGAACTTAATATTTGGTACAGAAACCTTTGTTTGCAATTACAAAGATCACACGTTTATCTATAGTTCTTAACCAGGTTTGCACAGACTGCAGCAGGGATTTTGGCCCACTCTTCCAGACAGATCTTCTCCAGATCCTTCAGGTTTCGGGGCTGTCACTGGGCAACACAGACTTTCAGCTCCCTCCAAAGATTTTCTATTGGGTTCAGGTCTGGAGACTGGCTAGGCCACTCCAGGACCTTGAGATGCTTCTTACGGAGCCACTCCTTAGTTGCCCTGGCTGTGTGTTTCGGGTCGTTGTCATGCTGGAAGACCCAGCCACGCCCCATCTTCAATGCTCTTGTTGAGGGAAGGAGGTTGTTGGCCAAGATCTCGCGATACATGGCCCCATCCATCCTCCCCTCATTATGGTGCAGTCCTCCTGTCCCCTTTGCAGAAAAGCATCCCCAAAGAATGATGTTTCCACCTCCATGCTTCATGGTTGGGACGGAGTTCTTGGGGTTGTACTCATCCTTCTTGTTCCTCCAAACACGGCGAGTGGAGTTTAAACCAAAAAGCTCTATTTTGTTCTCATCAGACCACATGACCTTCTCCCATTCCTCCTCTGGATCATCCAGATGGTCATTGGCAAACTTCAGACGGGCCTGGACATGCGCTGGCTTGAGCAGAGGGACCTTGCGTGCGCTGCAGGATTTTAATCCATGACGGCGTAGTGTGTTACTTATAGTTTTATAGTTATACTTATAGTGTGTTACTTATAGTATGTATATGTATATATATATATATATATATATATATATATATATATATATATATATATATATATATATATATATATATATGTGTATATATATATATATATATATATATATATATATATATATATATATATATATATATATATATATATATATATATATATATATATATATATATATATATATATATATATATATATATATATATATATATATATATATATATATATATATATATATATATATATATATATATATATATATATATATATATATATATATATATATATATATATATATATATATATATATATATATATATATATATATATATATATATATATATATATATATATATATATATATATATATATATATATATATATATATATATATATATATATATATATATATAT
>NC_140978.1:22565095-22592595 GCF_056783735.1 Eptatretus burgeri
CGTCAACAGTGCTCACAGAGTTAGAGTTTGCAACTTTCCCTTTTACTTTTAACTTTTACATACTCAATTCATTCGTTATAACTAGATTCCTTGATACAGAAATTGATTTTATGTGGGTATATCCACCTGAAGTTCCAAAATCAGCTGCAATTATAATTTTGGTTTGTTTTTTTTGTTGGAAATCACTTATAACATGTAGAAATGCAAAAAAAATCGAAATTTGTTGAAAAAAATTAGCAAAATTTTTTTTTCTCCAATAATTTTTTTTGTGGGGGGGGGGGGAGGTTGGAAATCACTTAAAACATGTAGAAATGCAAAAAAAAAATTCAAATATTTTTTCAAATTGGCCGCCATAGCGGCCATATTGGATTTTGGACCAAGTCCAAAATCTAATGGCATGATCAGACTTGGACCAGATCAGATCAGATCTTGGACCAGACCTAACCTCCCCCCCCCCCACCAAGTTTCGTCAAAATCCGTCGAGGAGTTTTTTTCTGTAGTACTGTTCACAAACAAACAAACAAACAAACAGACAGGGTGAAAACAGTAACCTCCATCCATCTTCGATGGCGGAGGTTAATGATGGATCTCACCAAACTCAAAGGGATAATGAGTGACTTTGAAATCTTCTTATAACCCTCTCTATAATGATGCTTCTCCACCACTATATGTCTGACTTATTTGGAAAGCTCGTTGGTCTTCATTTTTCTCTTGTTGGTTGACCAAGTGTGTTACACCTTGAAACTCCTTAGATAAGTGGGGGAGCTTAATTTTTTTAAGTTAAACCACTGATTACATACAAGTGAAACTTATTACACTTATTTTGTAACCTTTCAAATAAATAATTTGCTCCTGAGGTGATTTAGGGTTAATTAGGCAAAGGAGTTGAATACTTATGGAACTGAATCATTTGATTTTCTCTGTTAATCTAACTTATTCACATTTTATCTATTTTTTTAGCTTTACCACTTTGGAGTAGTCTGTTAAGACTCCATATATTAAATTTGATTTGAAAGCGTCATGAAATAAGCTCAGGTGGAATCAAAATGTGAAAACTTTGGAGGGGGGTGAATACTTTTGCAGCCACTGTAGCAAAGACTGAGGTCATTTTATTCAATCAAGAAATAAAACAAAGTTAGTCGTGGAGAAACTTTACAAATGGTAGCTGACTCATTATCTTTGGTCTTGGATCAACAAAAGGTGGAAAGGTTTTGAAGTATGAAGAGTCAAGGCCTGGACAGCGATCATTAAGATGAATACTATTGGGAAATCAAATCTTGATGGAGAGCTTAAAGTGAAATTCTTCCATGTTCCGTGCAATGTGCAACAGTGGAGAGTATGCTTCTACATGGTGCTGAGAGTTGAACCCTAACAAGGACACTTGAGAGGCAACTTGATGGCTAATATACAAGACGTTTGAGGGCAGCACTGAATATAAGCTGGAGAGAGCATCAAACAAATGAAGAGCGACATGGAGGACTCTGCTTTGTGTATCATAGTTTAAAAGAATGAAGACTAAGATTTGTCCGCCATTGTTGGAGAAGCATGCAGAAAGTTGTATCACAACTTCTGCTGTGAGAACCAAAGCAAAGCACGAGGTCTCGTGGCCGCTGTGTTTTGGTTCAGCTTCAGAGGGATGCAAGTCTGATTGGGAGCCAGCTCCGAATTATTATGGGAGTTTAAGAAATTCATCGCAAACACCCGAGTTCGCTCATACAGATGATGATGAGTAGCAACAGCTAATTATCACCCTTCTCCAAAGAGATTAAGCAGAGAAAGTGTTTGCGCTATTGCAGGGATAGGCAAAAATGAAAGATCTTTCTAAACCTGACCTCGTTGGAAGCACTTTCTTCAGAAAATTTGTGTTGAGCACTTAGTCGATCTTTAGGCCTGCCTCTGATAATGCAATGATGCCTGTTCAATTCCAGTCTTTCGCAGTTATTTGTTTTTTCTATCTTTTTTTTCTCCTGGATCTATAAGATAATGTACTGAACCGTGCATGGGAAGGAGATGAACATAGACATGGGAAGTAGGACATATACATGAGAAACCGTGCATGGGAACCCCCCATCTCCAAACCTGTTGTATATAATGCCATGTCTGTATACATATTTTGTGCATGAGCACACGTGGCCAATATTTTATGAACATAGCCTAACGGCCACAACTCCCACAGGCCTTCATTTTCCATCATCCCCTTTCGGTTTTATTCTTATATTACTCTCCCAACTGCTAACCCCTAAACCCAGGCATTCTCAGAGGTTCAGAGAGGCCCAGGCCACTTCCAGCTTTTGAAGCCTCTGGCCATAATTAAAAAAAATAATAATATTAATCATAATAATAATAATAATAATAACAATAATAATAATGACGACACATGGAAACAAAATAAAACCATCAGCTCAAAAAAGAGTGAAAAATAATTTGAGTCCTCTTTTTTTAGGAATATATTTTTTATTTATTTTAATTTTAACATTAGACTGTGTGTATCACTTTAGTCCAATCGGGAGGCACATAAAAACAAGAAGTTGTGAAACTTAACAAATGCCAAAAAAATTAATAAGACAAGTGTCTAAATTTGAGGCCCCCTTTGAGCTTGAGGCCCAGGCCAAATGGCTCTCCAAGCCTCACTGCTGATTGGCCTTGCCTACCCCAATAAACCCTGAAACACCATGCCTCAGCACTGGTCCATGTGGTCTCTGACTGGCACCGCCATCAGTATGTGGTGTTGCCATCAGTATGACATTTTTATTGTGTTCTATCGTTAAGAAAGTGCATTAAGCCATCTCGGTTTGTTGACATCGGTGGGAAAGCCCACGAGCACAGCAAAATCGTTGGTTTGGATGTGGGCGAGGATCATATGACTGTGCTTCTCGGTTAAAATTCAGCCAATGAGATCTCTCAGCAATACTTGGGGAGATAAGCCCGGTGCGTGCGTGGTCCAAAAAGGATCCACACACACCACAGCACTAATGCAGTGACAATAGCATGTCGCATTGTCTCTGCAGTCTGCCTCAACGAAAACATGCACACCCTGCTCTGTAGCCCTGAGGTGTGGGTGTTTCCCATCAAGGGTACTGTGGTGTGGATGGTGTACTGTATATCTGTGGAAGGTTTCCTTCTCTCTCCACACAAACGTGCAACCGAATGATCTACATTCCTCCAACCTGCTCGACTTGAACGTTGGAGCATGGTAAATGCCAAGTGAGAAGGAAGCCTCAGGAGGTCCATTATATAAATGTTTCTCTGAGAAGATCACCCAACACAATTTATGCTTCTGGGTTCACCATTGCATTGCACATGGGAAGAGATGAGTAGTTTGTCACTCAATAATAATCTGTGTTCTATTCGGAAGCATCGACAAAGAAAGTAAGATTAAAACATTGTGTGCAATATAGCATTCAAACTGGAGTGGCACAAGGTAGAGTGCATGCCTCCACCAGACTTTACAGGTCACGTTTTGTATCCCACTGATAGGATCTGGATCTGGACCTTAACCAAAATCCAATCGGCTTGTTCTTATCAGCCGCCAAGTTTTCTTAAAAACCAACCACAACTCATGTTAAAAAAAAAATCAAAAAATCTGGATTCGAATCTTCACCAAAATCGAATCAATTAGTCGTTGTCACACACCCAAGCTGTCCACCAGGTTTGATCCGAATCTGTCCACAACTTTTTGAGATGTCCTGTTTCTAAAGTTTTTGGTCCCATCTCTCAATGGTGAAGAATCACTGAAAAAAAATGTAGAATCGGGATCCCAATGTTCACCAAAATCGAAACAATTTGTCGTTGTCACACGCCCATCCTGTTTACCAGGTTTTGTAAGAATCCATTTGAAGACCACAATGGGAAAACCAGAGATGTCAGGATAAGTCAATTTTGAAGAAACTGAAAAACAAAGTTTCAAGACTTTGGTGGACTGTTTAATAACTGTCATATAGATTTCTTTTCCAGTAAAAGGAAGAGTGATCATTGGCCGATCAAATTAAGCATGTAGCATTTGCCAAGCTTCTGTGTTATTTAATTTAAGAGCAAAGAACGAATCAATGTTGCAAACTGACATCACTCGTTATTCCCTTGTTTAATAATTGCCATGCAATTTTAACCCAGGATGTGTAGCAAATTCATGCTTGTTGGTTATTATAATACATTACATGACTTTGGTGATCACAGATTATTTTTTTCAACATTTAACGGTCATTGTTTTTTTGTTTGATTGGTGTTCAACGCCATACTCAAGGTTATTTCACTTATTTGACGACGGATTCTCCATTTCTTACTCCGTACTACTTAATATGATGGAAAACCAGGAGGAAACCAAGGATAAACCACCCCCGCGATAGCCGAAGTCACCTCATGTGACTCCCTCATATACCTAAGCAGGTTGATTGGGCGGTGGGTACATCGAATGAGGATGGGTACTCAGACGCTCTAACCATTAAGCCACGGCGTGGGTCCCATAAAAGTCACAATAAGGGTTTGACCAGGCTTGAACCACGATATGCACCAACTACGGAGCCCATGATATAACCAAATAGGCCATTGTAGTGCTCAGAGTTTATGCTGTGAAAGTTTTACAACCTTTCATTTTTTGTTTCTCAACTCTGAATATTATGGTGGAACAGTTAACATGAATGAAAGGGAGATAACCAGGAGTAAAGTACTGACAACTCTGGGTTTCGACTTGTTCAACGTTGACAACACTTGTTTTTTCATTGCACGGCTAAACTTTATACCATATAAATTATGTGACACCCCTGGTTATTTGTTAAAGTAATATTGTGAGAGGAAACTTTATGTTGCCAACTATTTGCAGGTGCAATAACCCTGAAATTTATAAAAAGTGACATCTCTGGTTTTCCCCTTGTGGTCTTCATTTGTAAGTGATTCTTCACCTTTCATCTCCTTTCATGTCCACTACCTGTCAAGGCTGGGGTGCCCCGAAGCAGTGTTCTGAGCCCAGGTAAATTCGTTATTTGATCTCTCTGACTCTTCAAAATCCCCTGAACTATTTGCTGATGACTCCACCCTCTGTCATGACATCCATCATTCTTCAGACAGGCAGGCTGCAGCCTCTTCCCTCTCTTCAGACCTCAGAAGAAAAAAAAAAATCACAAACTGCTCAAACACTATGTCTTTCAATCCTGACAAACCTCACATTCTCAGGATCTCTCTCGGAAAGGATCCCACCCACTTTTGAAACATCTTGAGGAAGTTCAAATCATTCAAACCCTTGGGTCCCACCCACGAACAGCCATGATTTTTCTTGAGCAAACCACATTTCAAAGTTGGCCTCCAACGCCAGCCACCGACTGGGCATCCTTTATTGTACAAAGTCCTTCCTTGGCACACCTGAACTCTAATCCATCTACAAGGCTTTCATCCGCAGCTTAATGGAGTACTACTCTCCCCTCAGGGCTGACTCTTGCTCAGCTTGCCACCATGGAAACCAAGGCCCTTAAGATTATTGGAATCTCCCTCGATGAAGCCGAGTCTATGGGCCTATCACTTCGCCATCACAGACAGGTCAGTGGTCTCTCTTCTACTGCCTCCTTCCACCCTCTACTCTTTCCGTGCTTTGTCCCCTCCCAGATTTTTGCAGGGCTCACACGGTCTACCATCAATGATCGTTAGCCCACACCAAGCCATCTTTATTCCAAATTTCCAGTTTTTCCTTCCTGAGAGTTTCCTTCTTCATCCATCTTCTCCACTGCATGCGTCCTCTCCTATCCCCCATTCGTCTCCACACCCATTGTTTATCCAAGTCTCATTCTATCTTGTCCTTCCACTCTGATGGCAGTGTCATAGGTTGGCGAAACAACCATAGGTTGGCAATCATAGCACAGGCTCTGATGGGTCTTATGGCCTCCTGCATTGAAGATCCTTATAAGGAACTCATTTCAGATAAACCTGCATTAACCATTGACCTGTGGCGTGATGGGATGTTTGAACGTCCAGTGAGGGGGGAAGCCATATTTAGGCAGGAATTTGTCATTTGTTCGGGGTGTTGGCGATAACTCACCGACCCTTTGTGAATCCCATCATGCGATGTTTATCAACTGATAATTTACACTAACTCCTGGGATGGCACACCCAGGGAACCTTGTTGTGTAACAGCCTTGCTAATGAAGCACCAACTTTACAGTTTCCAGTCGGATCAGGAATCAAAACAAGTAGAGATAGCTCGAAGGGTAACTATGGCAACACCCTCCCACTCGACCCCTCCCTCCAGCTTACCCACCTCCCCAACATAAATGGCGGAATTTTAAAACAACGAATCACCCAGAGTTGGTGGGGACCACGCGGGATCAAACCTTCAATTCCAAACACTTCTGAAACACGAAGGAGGAAGAATCAATCTCCATTGATGAAATGGTTAAATTTAGTGGACACTAGATGACCCGTCAACCCGTTGGGTTTGCGTTGTGACAGCGATTGATAAAAAAAAAACATTAAAAAAAGAAAGATAGCTCCAGCGAACTATACTGCTGAGGTTGTTTGCATCTATGAAATACTCCCGAAGAGTACTTGACTGAATCAGGAATTGATTTTTAAAATAATTTTTTCGTTGCCCGATTTGAACGAAACTTGAAACTGCATACCGCAGGAGAATGGTGAGTAAGGTGGGCCGAAAATTTTTGCGCTATTGTGTACCGTTTTGGCTGTGTTTCGGGAACATACATACATATATACAAGATGAGAGTTTTAGTAATATAAAGAAGATGAATGTCTGACTCGGGGGATGTCCATTTATGACGTATGCACAGCATGGAGTGTGCGCGTTGAAGGTCATCCCGTGAGCTGTTAGTTGAACTAACTTTTTAGCCCCAGCCAGATGAGTTAAGCTCTTGCTATTTACAAATGAGAAACAAAGAATTACAAATTCAAATTTCAAAGTATTGTGTTCATGGTATCCTAATAGCAAATGATATGTATGTACATTGTATATACATGTACTACACATATGTACTACATGTAAAAGGACTGTTCATTAAATAGCACACACAACGCGCACAGCACTGGCAGAACATCATTTATTCAAATATTTTAAAAAATATTGATAGAAACATTATACCACTTTGATATTTGACACTTTTGTAAACTTGCAATCCTCACCTGAATTTCGGGGAAAAATGAAAATTTTCAATTTTTGAGGGATCATGACTGTATTATATATGACTGATTGAGAAAAGTAGACATGTATTTGAATACTACTACCATACAGTTATTACATGAAAAAATTTCAAGCTTCTGGGATGGGTCAATAAAAATATATAGGGTCTCAAAGTTGGGTCTTCATACAAAACCAACATTTTTTTTTCTGGATTTCAACTTATCAAGTCATAAAATTAATAGAGCGATACTCAGTTTTATGTTTGTTTCTTACAGAGCAGTTATAGAAGAATAATCTCTGAAAATTTCAAGGCTCTAGCATTCATATTTAAAAAGTTGTGGGAGTTTAAAAGTAGCCGTTCATTTTGTGATGCTCGCAACGACCATAAAAATAGGGCCACAACCTCATTTTCAACCCTCAAGATCTCGGAGTTGACCGCATCTATGGACCTAAAATTTTACGCAGCTTCATTTTGATATCTGGGAACTATTTTATGAAAGTTTAGAGTAAATCTGAGGGGGTCAACTGGGAACATTTTCTTAAAGAGCAGGTGGCAGGTCACCAAACATGTTCTGAAAATTTATCAATATGATTATATGTGCATTAAATAATTCGATGCAAACTATTGTGGTTGCCTAACTATTGGGATAATTAATGAAATTTAACTCCGAAGTTGTTATTTCTCGAGGCCGTTGAAAAAAACAGCCGTGTGACATATATGGATGGTGACGTCACGTTCTCCAAAACAAAGCGGCGCTCACTCGCTCATTGAAGAAGTGTCCAGTTCAGCGGGCCGTTCTTTCGCTTATTTTGAGCTTGCAACTGTCTATATTATCTTTTTTTATTTTGAATTATTGTAGAACAAAGCTGTTTGGATATTTGTACATCATGCCTCATACATGTGTCGTCTTGTTTTGCGAAAATGGCTGGAAAACGGGTAATCGCTCCCACCGATTCCCGAAGGGATCAAACATTCGCCGGCAGTGGATAAGATTTGTACAAACAAAACGGGCGAATTTTTCCCCAAAGAAAACGGGTAAAGAGGACCCTTTGGATAGACTTGTCATTTGTGGTGACCATTTCACAGCCGAGGATTACGAAGGCAACGCAATGAGTGAGCTCGGTTTCAAAACAAGCGCGATGCTGTGCCCACCATTCAGCCTTCTCCTCCTCAGCTGGCTCCTGCTTCATCTTCTCACACTGTGTCACCTCTCAAGGATTGGGGCATTGTGTTTATCTATAAATGCGCATAAGAAATCGAGAAATTATTAGAATAGAATAAGTCATCACATCACCGTGATGGGGAACGCTGCTGAGGATCTCTTCCCCATCGGCCACACCATCATCACTTTCGCTGGGGTCAAGTGCAGCTGTCAGAAAGACTTCAACACCAAGGGTCCATTATTGATTCATTCTCTTTCTGACTCTTGAGTGACTAGAGGGTTGGTGGTGGTCTTCTGGCAGCTTAGCTGCCAGGGTAGCTATCATTTCTTGAAGCGTGACTGTGTCGCTGATGCAGTGCCCCTCTACCAGTACACACACTGGAACTGGTACTCATTTCGCCGACCACGGAAGGATGACAGGCTGAGTCAACCCCCTGGTGTATTAATTCAGCGGCCGACGGAGCTTGAACTCAGGACCCGAGGATCCCAAGCCACCACCCTAACCACACTGAGCCAACACCAGGCTACTAGAGGGTTAAAAAAATTATATCAAGTCACAGACGAATCAAACTTTACATTATTTTATGCATCGAACAAGAAAATGAAAATCTACAAACCAATCTGTCTGGTGGAGTCTGTCAGTGTGAACTTCCGGACAGTCAGTCCTGCCACTTGTACACGAAATAGGCCGTTTTCTGGCACTTGCAAGTGGCTCAAATTTATATGGCTCAGGGCCAGAAACTCCATAGTATAAATTCCCATCATCCTCCGACTCGTCCTCGGCAATATCGGAATGAAAACACTCAATTTCATCGCCGCTGAAATCACTCTCTGATTTGCATCTCGCCATTGTTTACACGCTGTTTCCGAATGTTCACGAAGTTTTCGGAGAACGTGATGTCATAGCATTTTCGGTAACTTCCGGTCTGTTTTTCGATCACTGAGAAAAGTTTTGACTTAAAAGTTAATTTTAGCATATTTTGAGTTACAAATGTAAGAAAATAAATACCCCACGTTTATTAATGTGCTTACAACCTTCGAATCACGCGAAGTCATCAGCGACCCAAAACCTGCTCTTTAAATTTGGTGATTTCAGATGGAATGACTAAGGAACGGCAGAACGCTAAGTCTGATCGACACGAAATTTTCACCATAGTATGTATCTTTTTTGATAGCATACCGAATTGATAATTGTGACGTCATAGATCACATGGTTCGTCAGCCATCTTGGATTGAAAATTAATAAATTTTAAATATCTTCTTTTCCAGAACGGCTGGACAGATTGAGGCAAAATTTCACACACACATCCCCCATGAGGTCCTTTCACAAGTTTGTTAATTTCTAATTTATAGGTCACATGGTTTGGTGGACATGTTGAATTTACATTAAAACCTTCAAACATCTTCTTCAGCAGAACGGCTGGTCAGATCAAGGAGAAACTTCACACCCGTATTGCAAACAAGTAGTGAATATAATTTTGTTAATTTCTAATTGATAGGTCACATGGGTTTGGCAGCCATGTTGGATTCAAGAATTATATGAAATAATGTTTTCTCTGGAACCACATATGCTATCGAAGCGAAACTTGGCTACTATAATCTACCCCCATGTCTGCATACACGTTAAAAATTATGACGCCACATGACACATGGTTTGGCGGCCGCTTGGATAGAAAAACGCACCTTGTCTGATAAACACGAAACTTCACAAACGTGTTCCACTACACAATTGGAAGCAGAATATAAATTTATGATGTCATAGATCACATGGTTTGTCAGCCATCTTGGATTGAAAATTAATAATTTTTTAAAATCTTCTTCTCCAGAACGGCTGGACAGATTGAGGCAAAAATTCACATACACTTTCCACTAGACATCATTTCACAAGTTTGTTAATTTCTAATTGATAGGTCACATGGTTTGGTGGCCATATTGAATTTACCCTAAAACTTTCAAACAACTTCTCCAGAACAGCAAGAGAAATCAAGGGGAAACTTCACAAACATATTGCACATGAGCAGTGAATAGAAGTTTGTTAATTTCTAATTGATAGGTCACATGGTTTGGCAGCCATGTTGGATTGAAGGATAAATATTAAATAATGGTTACTCTGGAACCGCTGCTTCTATATATGTGAAACTTCACAATTATAATTTAGCCGACATGCGAAACGTGTGTTTAAAATTGCAACCCGATCAGCCACGCGGTTTGGCAGCCAGATTTATTTAATTATTTGAATCTGAGAACATTTAAATTTTAGTTTTTTTCCCAGAAGACTCACTTGGCTGCACCTGAATGTGTTTGAGGGAACAGGAATAGCAATTCAATTGATACCGATAATGTCCCCAGGAAAAAGGGCTCACTGCATATGTAAGAACTAGATTGAACACTAGGTTCTAGTTTCCAGTTGTTACTGGAGTTCGTCAGGGGTGTGTACTGGCCCCCACATTTTTCAGCACTTGTATGGACTGGATTCTGGGGAGGATGTCGGAGAGATCAAGCTGCAGTGCATCATTTGGGAATGTCAAGATCTCTCAACTTGATTTTGCAGATGCTGCAGTCATCTTTGCAGAGACTTTAGATAACCTTTTGGGTGCCCTTGTGGTACTGAACGAGGAGTCGGAGCCGCTGGGATTACGGGTTTCCTGGGTCAACACTAAGATCCAGGCTTTCAATGACATATTGGATGCTGCTATCCTGTCTGTACCTGTTTGTGGTGAGGATGTTGAGATCGTGGAGAGATTCACTTACTTTGGCAGTGATATTCATGTCTCTGCTGGCTGTGAGCCATGTTGAGCCAGAGCTCAATAGACGTCTGGGTCGGGCCTGGGGAGTCATGGATTCACTGGATTATGGGGTGTGGCGCTGCCGGTACCTGTGCGGGAGGAGGAAAGTCCGAGGCTTCAGGTCCTGAGTGCTTCCAGTCTTGCTCTATGGAAGTGAGACTTGGACTCTGACCAGGGATCTGAGACAGACTTCATTCATTTGCTACTTGGTCTCTTCAGAGAATCCTTGGCTATCACTGGTCGGACTTTGTGTCCAGCGAGCGGTTTCTGAGAGAGACTCAAATGAGATTTGTTACCTGCATAGTCCGTGATCATCAGCTGCAGCCGAATGGACATGTGGCTCGTTTTCCTGGCGCTGATCCGGCTCACCAGATTCTCTCAGCGAGGGAGCCTCGTGAGTTGAGGAGGCCAACGGGCCGACCACATGCCTCGTGGTTGCAGCAGATTGATCAGTTTCTCAAGGAGATGGGGATGGGCCAGGCATCTGCCTGGAGGATAGCCAGATGGCGGCCCCTGGAGTACTGGCGAAAAGTGGACGCAGCAACGCGCTGCTCCAGCGCATGCTCCCATACCTGACCTGGTACTTTCTCCAATGGTGCGGTGTGCTTGCTGTGCTCGGCTGCACTCTATAGCACCAGACACAAGCATTAGTTGGATGGAGTATGACCTTTACAACCAGAGTACAGTCAATCAAGTGAATGAATAGCGGTATCTCGGTGATATCACATGAGCAAATACAACCCGTTCCTTCGCTGAGGGTTTCATTAAAGGAGGGAAGGGGGAGAGAAAGAGGGAGGGAAGTATAGAGGAGGAAGGAAGAGAGATTAGTGGTAAGAGGCAGGGGAGTGGGGTATTCTGGACATGCGTTTGATCAGGGGACATGAGTGAAAGCCGGTTATGGGGTTTTAAAAAAAAAAAAAAAAAAAAACGGGTGGGTTTGCACAGCACGACGGTGGGGGAGGGGGGAGGGGCAGCGTGGTGGTTGCGGGGGGTGGGGAGAGGAAGCAAAAATCCCATGTCCAACCTCCATGTGTGTTCTGTTTGTACCTCTTTGCTTTGAGCCACTGCCTGCTATTAATATATTGCAGAAACCATGTGTATTTATGTGAATATTTTATCATGAAAGCAGATCACACAAAACAGGGAAAAAAAAACTGCATACGTAACTGCTGAAAAAAAAGAAGACCCCTGTTGACTCTTGTCATGGATTGTAAAAGCATGTCAGAGAGCACGGCATTGCGTCAAATGAAGATCAATTTCTGCACATTCCTTAATCTTTTCTTCACAAAATAGAATCGTCTGAACAGTAGAAAAAAAATTAAGCTTCATGTTTTTATCCTTTTTTAATATATTTTTTCGCAATTACCTAAAGATTAGTATTTCCATCAACGAAGCGACGGGTCTTACTTCTTGAGGTTTTGAGACAAACACCCAAGCAGCATGGTGAGCACTCGCCAAGTGGCTTAAGCACTCAAGCTTAAGTCTTGAAACCTCAATGAAACCCCTGGCTTGGCAAGCAATTACCCATTACCCTCAGTCATATAAACCCATGAACCCAGAAACGCCCAAGCAATCTTCGCATTAGACAAATGAACACTTTTTTTTAGCAGTAGGAACTGCTGCGAAGTTCAATTATGGAGTTGAAATTTTGTAATTCGGCCAAGTTTAAGAGATTCTTGAGGTGATGGCATCTGCGGAAATGAAATAAAGACAAGAACACGAGCGTCTCCTGGCATTTATAAGCATTGCAATGTATTCAGCGATTCATGGCGATGATCAGGCATTCGATAATGAGGAAAGTGAAAACAAACAAACAAATAAAAGACTTGAAGAAATTGTTGCAGCCTGTTCCAAGCCAAGGCATGGTTGAGCAGGCCAAAAAAAACATGGCAGCTTCAGACCCCAGCGAGATAACCCCAAAAATCCCTTGCAACCCCATATAGAGCGAGGTGTCCAAGATATAAACACACAGACATTTATTAATGCAGATGAGGGTCGTTAGAAAGATTCCGAACACCGGTTCAATCGATCATGTGACTGACATCACAATTCATGTGGAAGGACGCTCAGAATTTGAAGAAAAAAAAATAAACAGCAGGAAATGCATGGTTGGCACCTAATCAGATTCCTCCAATTGATCACTGGTAAGTGCACCATCATTGCTGAAGTTTTGGTGTGGGTTGAGCACATCTTAAAGAAAACGTGATACTTGCGTTTGAGAGTTTAAAAAAATAAAAATAGGTTCAGGATTTATAAAACTATCTGCTTTTGATATTGTGGGATTTAGGTCAGTATGTGTACATGTGGCATCTGAAGGGTTTTGCAGTTGAAGTTACAACAAAATACATGTCTAAGGCTTTAACCACAGATTCACTTTTTGCACAAAAAGGAAAAAAATAAAGTTAACTTTACCAGTAAAGGCCCATCAAAGACGAGCAAATACTACCCATCGCTTTATTGACGGGAATATTAAGGTGTGGGGGGGGGGGGAGGAGCGGAAGGGTCGTCGCAAGTCGATGTTTGCAGTTCTGCAACGTGTGCCCATACACAAAGCTTTCCCAGAGTTCCCTGGATATCGTCAACTTCAAGCACCACACACAAGACATGGCTCCTTTTATAATGAAGTCAGACCGGGATGTCAATTGTCCTTGAGAATGCATGGTGGGAAATGGGCAAACATTGTTCTTGATTAAATTCTAAACAACTTGAAATTAGGTAAAAATATTTAAAATGTTTTACAAATCTCAAAAAAATACAATCTATCCTGTTGTTTGTCTGTCACCATTTTTGTGAGAAGGCCAAACAGACCAAACTTTGAGGTTCATCAGGGAGTGCCACAGGTTAAGCAAAAAAAAAAAAAGCTTCTTTTTTTTTTAAATTGCTCTGCAGTGCTGAAGCCTTTACAGCTATGTGAAAGGAAATATTAAATGATCCCCAACCCCATTCCTTTATGGGTATAGGGAAGTGTTTATGGGCAAAAATATAAATTTTTTTTCAAAATGTTAAGATTAGAACAGCACTAAGCACACCTGCTAGTGCCAGATAAAGCAAGCATTTTAAAGATTACACTGGACAGCAAAGATTTTACTCCTGGGGTGGAAACACATTCCAGACGAGAGTATGCGGATTATGGTCAGAATAGAGTTATACATTTGGTCCAATTACAGTAGCTTGCCCTAGTGGGTGTTTAAGTGATCATAATTTTTTTTTTGTATTTTTGGTTTCAATTATAGCAATACAACTGTTGTGGATTATTTCTCAATTAAAAAAAACCTTCAGAATGCACTTTAAATTAAAAATGGATGAAAACTGACCAAGCTTTGACTCGAGTAAAATTTTCCACGCAGCATTACAATTTTTAATCCTAACCTTTATGAAAAACTTTGTAAAGGCATTGGATCATGATGGTAACGGCTTCCAATATCCGAGAGAAGATTGGTGCAGAGAAAAATGATGCAAACTCAAAGCAGACATCGTCATTGGGCCCCAGATCGGAGAACTGATGCGTGATCGAGTTAAAAAAAAAAAAAATTAACTGAACCTACTCAAGTTTGCAGCATGGGAAGCATTTGTGTTGGTTGTGCAGAATTTTTGGGAACTATAGAGCTAATCAGTATTGAGAATTGGACAAAATGCTAAAGGAAGACCAGGGAATGAGTGAGGATGTCTTAAAATGCACTTCTTGCATTCTCATCTTGATTTCTTCCCACCTAATCTGGGTGAGGTAAGCGATGAACATGGTGAGGTTCCACCAAGACATTTCAATCATGGAAACTAGATATCAAAGCTGGTTCAACCCAATCATGAGGTGATTACTGCTGGTTCCTACAATGGGAGAACAATTCCACAAACGAACGTCTGCAATACAAGTATCTAATATAGCATGCTGGGTATCAATACATACGATTTTGAAAACCTGAAGTGCTGACAAAATTGACTACAGAGAAGCCAAGAACACCAACATTGCCCTTCAGAACAGACGAAAAGTTTTGCCATGCTATATTCATACAAGTAGAAAAAAAACCCAAACTAGCAATTTGCATTAAAAAAAAAAAAAAGTCAATCAGTACTGGAAGGATATGCTAGAGGTATTGGCTCTCACCACATCTTTGGATTCAAATCTCAACTATAAACTCTGGTGTTTCACAGGTAAGTTATCAATGTGTCATCCATTAGGGCATGGGCTGCAAGCATTAGGCATTAAAAAGGCGAGTTCGCACTAGCACCAGCACCCTGCAATTTAAGTACATGTGCAAAAATTACACCGACCGTGAATCAAACCCAGGTCCTCTGGGAAACCGTATCAGTGTTCTGCCATCCGAGCTATCTGGGTGACCCACTGACTGAACAGAACACGCAATTCTTCCACAGCATGCTCAGCCGGTGGGTCGCAGAGATGGCAGAGCACTGGTTTGGTTCACCAGAAGACCTGGGTTTGATTCCCATCTGGGCACAACTCAATTCCACCACAATTAAACTAGTAGAGTACCCATCCCATGGACGGGTGGCAGTGGTCTGTTCTGCAGTCGACACATGATAGCACTGGACCAATTATACCTGGTGATGCACCTCCGGCTACAAAGCTAATACTCGGAGGCCTGGGCTTCACTTTTTAACCCCCCCAAATTTTTGCTCATGATGGAAAGCTAAAAAAAGTAGTGATAGTCAAGTATACCAAATACAATATAGCTGAGTTTCATGGACCGTTGATTCATCTTGGAGAAACACTTTGCTCCATTATAGTATAGATTACAAATGTCTGGTTCAATCAGAATTAGCACTATATACTTGCGAGTCCTGCACAAGGGCCACGCTCCGCTCCCCCCCCCCCCATCAAGTTCAAGGCCCACTCCAGCCCCTCCCCAAAGTAGCCTTTGAACTTGACTTGCACATTAGACTCAACCCAAACACATCAGAACCTATCCATTTTGCCCCATTCAAAATGCAAGTCTTGATGTCCACCCAACATGTACTTTGACAGTAAAACAGAGTCAAGGTAGTTGTGTTTTTTTTTTTTTTAATGATTGCACAGCAAATACAGGTGGTCAGAGTGAATATAAAAAAAAGAAAAACCCAACAATCAGTGGACCAGAAACTGCAAAAAACAGTCACTTGGCTGTGCTCATGAGAAGCACCGAAGTATTGATTTCAATGGAAAGAAACCACCCCCACAAATGTACACTAATCTTTGGAAGAAAAACCTGCAAAGCAAATGATACCCTGTCGAAAAAAAAAAAGAAATACAAAAAAAAAATTTACAATCAACCAAGTACTGCAGCAAGTAACAATACTGCAATTGGTCCGTTGGCGTATACTGTCTCCCCATTATCTGGTAACCAGCTTTGTGGGTAGCAAACGTCCATACTTCAAGTCAATAAGTCTTCATTTCAGTGCTCGTGCTGCAGCAGTTTGAAAGGGAGGGAGCGAGGCAGACCATGGAGTGCTCCTCGGTGTAGATCAGATGTCACAACAGTGTTCAAACAGCAGTCAACATGACACACTTCTCAGGAATTGGTCCTTCTTGATCAGAGCCCGTACAGCTTGTCGTCTCGTATTGTTCATCGTTATCGTACTTTGGGCCCTTCAACTGTGGCTCCACAAGGTCATGCCAACGCTGCAGCAGAAGACAGCAAGGAAATTCTCTACAAAATTTGCTGGCAGAATATAAACAGGCTTGAGAAAAATTATTTTTGCCAAGTCATCCCATGGAACAGGTAAAGAGACTGAGCATTGAATGCAGGTTGCTAGGGTATATAAACAGCATGCACTCTACATAATGAACAATCAAGTTGAAAGTATATCCATGTGCTGCCATAAAAACATTCCAATGGCCTCCTGTTCCAAGATGAGCTCATGAAGCATTGGATGCCCTTAAAGTGAAAAATGTTGAGTTAAGTCATCACCACATGGGTGCAATCAGAACACCCACCAGGACATTTGCACAAAGTATAGCTAGTTCAACAGTTTCTTTAACCATCACACACCTTGCACCTACCGAAATGACAACATTTTGCAATCCTGCACACACCACCATGAATAATATCAAGCAACAATGTCCAAAATAAATTGAAATGTCAAAGTTGTGTCGATTAAGGTGCAGGCAAGCAACATACTTTTTTAAGTGAGCCTTCGGCCATCAGCAAACGAATCATGGCGTAGCCAGGGACACAAATCATGGAGGCGAGCGCCAAGCACCAGCCAACACCTTGTGCCCACGGAGGGTACAAGTAGTCCTTGTTGTAAGTCAATGGGGTGAATTTTACCAATGCAAAGATGAAGCATGCCTAGGACGAAAAAAAAAAAAAATTCATTAACAGGGCAATTCTGCTCAAACTTGCAATCTGAAGTCAAGTGTGCATGCTTGTAGTTACCATTTTTGATAAACAAGAATATCCCAGGAAATGACTAAAGACATGCAAACATCAAATGTTTTATGGGTTGGGTGCTTGGAATATGAATTTCTGGACAGATTAGAAAGACATTGCAAATCAAACATACCAAGCACAGGGAGGGAGAGATAACCAGCCAACACCACTTCATCCAAGGTCCTGGACGGAACCCCAACATGTCTTCCAAAACATCATAAAAGCGGTCCACACCTGTCCAGAGAGAAAAAAAAAAAAAAGAGCCCAGTTACCTCATTTATGGAGAACAAGGGATGGAAATGTTAGCATGTAATGTACAACAGTGAAAGACAACAAAAAAAAAAGATTAGTTGAAATGGGTAGGGGGGGGGGGAAAAAAAGAGTTGTCATATTTAAAATTTCAGCTTTTATTATCCCACAAGCATATAACCAAGTTCCACCAAGTTGTTCCAAAGGAATTTATTCCCAATAATGTGGAATATTTAGGGAGTTTGACAGCATCATTAAAAAAAAACAAACAAAAAGTGACTTCAAGCCCTCACTCCCCAGTCCTCAAAAAATCCCTCCCACCTGTCCCCTTTCTTCACATCAACCACCAAGTCCATAAGCCCTCCTCCCCAAAGGACTCAACCAAGTCATTTTCTGCCATCCCCCTTCCAAGTCCAACTGTTTTTCTTCAAGCCCCCCCCCCACAAGAGCCAATAACTTGACTGCCAAGTTTCTCAGCGAAGTATAATCAACGAAAAATAAATCATTCGTTGGACGGAATAATTTTTGGTTACATCATTTCACTTCTGGAGGGTGTGCAAACCAGCAACAGATATAGACTGCCCATGAAACGTCATGCTTCCGCTCATGCAAGGCTTTATTAGAGCATTCATTTGTATGCTTCACATGTGCATGCAAACATATCGGAGGCATTCGTAAGGAGTGCCAGGTTGTGGTTGTCAACGGTGTGTGGAATATCTTTGGGGTTTACAATTGATGTCTTTTGACAGCATAGTCACTAATTGTTAGAGTGCTTGGGTTTCTCAGTGAAGTACAGACAGAATTGACCGAATGGTTTGTGGTTATATTATTGTAGAGACCAGTGTCTGCATGCATGCGGTGTAAAGAATCAGACTTGTGTAGCTTTGTTTCCGGATCAACTCCATTGACAAGGGTAGATGAAATGCATATTCCTTGGTCTTGTAACAATGTGCCTTTGATGTAGAATGGAGATGTGACCTGCCCTCAATTTCTGTTGAAATCTAAAATATTATTTTTGGATAAAATATTTTTCCAAACATGTAAGCAAAGCCTGACTTATTATGCACAATGTTTGCCAATCCCTCAAAAGATGGTCATAAATTGGAAGGGAAGAATAGAGTTAATTAAAAAAAAAATTCTTATATGCATCTTCAAGTTGCATGTGAGACAAGCAATATGCAGGCAATCACATCCTTTAAAACTATTGATTAGAAGACTTGACAATGCATCTTCACACATTATTTTAAAAGAGCATTTTTTTTGTATTTACTCGCATGCAACAATCAATACCATCTCCAAGCTCCTTTGCAACATTTAGTTTGGTGCCCAATCCTGCACTTCATCTCAAATCATTCAAACTGTCCACAAGTGTGTCCACTCAGGAGAGCCAGAAAACATCTGTCGAATGTCAAGAATGAGCTTTCAAATTTGGCTCCCTCTAAAACCTGGTGGTGCCTTGTTAAGTCTCTGGTGTATGCTCCTCTTTCAACCCTGCCCTCAGTTCAAATGGCACAAAAGCAGACTCCACTCGAGAAAAAGGCCAGACACCTCAATTCTGTGTTTGCTTCCAAATCTCGTCTCAAACCGCTCACTGCACCCACCCGACAGTAACATCCAACTGCTCCAGGAATGTGGAGAAATTTCTTGCAACCATAGACCGATTCTGCAAATGGACCAGACAGCATAAGCTCATGTGCTAAAACGTGCTCTGCTGCACTTGCACTTCTCACACAGTCATCTTCCATGTGCTTGGAAATCAGCAAACACCACCACATTATATAAAGGTGCAAAAAAACTATCACCTTAACTACAGACCTGTGAGCTCACTTCCATTTAGAAAAGTCATGGAATCAATCAGTTGACAAAATCCTTCCTTTCCCCCAATTGCCTGATCTCATAAATTCAGATTCAAAACCAGGTCACCTTCTTGGGCATGCTGCTCCGACCCAATGGATGGAGGCCCTCAATGCCAGACAAGATCAAGGCTCTCAAGACATCGAGCTTTCAATACAGCCTGACATCCCACCTTTCTCTCCAAACTCTGCTGATGGCATGCAATGCCAACTCTGGTTCCTGGCTTCCTCTACTCTCAGCCAAGGCTAAAATGCCCCAAGACTGTTCTGGGCCTCGTCCGAGACCTAATCAGTGATCTCCAACAGTAGAATAATCCACTTCACATTGCTCATTTGTATCTGCCATGACTTCCCTCATCCTTCAGACAGGCTACAGCCTTTTCACTCTTCAGACCCTGATACAATTGCAAGCTGGTCAAACACTTGGAAAAGATTTCAATCCTGACAAATCACACGATGAAAGGACCATCTGGCAAACACTCCCATCAACTTTCTTTATACTCTTGAATGCTGCACTTCAACTCAGTCTCAGTCTCTCACTATCAGCCATGATCTGCAAACCACATTTCTAAGTTAACCTGCAAAGCCAGTCGCTAACTGGGCATCCTTTGGCACGCCTGAACTTCTATCCATCTACGAGGTCTTCATCTGCAGTTTGGAGTATTGCCCTCACCTCTGAGCTGGCACCCCTACCTCATCTTGCCACTGTGGAAACAAAGGTCTTCAAGATCATTGGAATCTACAATGATGAAGCAAAGTCTGGGAATCTTGCACATCGCAGATAGACTGTAGAACAAAGACCACTGACCTTTCTGGTTTTGCACCCTCTGCTCTTTTGGAGCTTCCCCCCCCCCCTCCCCAGGTTGTTGCAGGACACGTGCTCAATCATCAAACTCCCTTCCGGTGAAACTGTCCAATTCCAGGATCAGTGCTGACCTCCATTTTTTTCCCCCTCTTTCCCACCTGTGGAATAAACTTCCACATCCTCTTCAAGCTCAATCTTCACTCCAAGTCTTCAAGACAGCTGTTTACCATTGAAAGCAATGATCTTTCTTTTCCCCATTAAACCAACTCTTTCCTCCCCTTTTTTCTCCAAATTCACTGCTTCCTTCTATGTTCACCTTCGGCACCCCTCATTTCTCCAATTCTACCTCCATTTTCTTTCCTTCAACCCACCATTTGTGAGTTTCACCCCTCTCTGCTGCTCCTTTTGTTCTGTTGTCCTGATCCGTACTATATTCTAGCTCCTCTACAAACCTCAACTTCATACAAAAATCCCCCAAAACTCTGATTCAAGCAGAAAGGTTACCATTCATGAACCACCAAAATAAGAGGTTGGTTTAGTTTGTCAAATCCCCCCCAAAAAATGACCTAAACAGCCTGCAATTTAGTGACATAAGCACGAGGCAGAGCTACTTGACTCCACTGCAGAGCCACATAGCCATACCAACTTACTGGACAGACGAGCAGCCTGTCGTGGCAGTAGCTGTGTAGGAAACTGAAGGTTCGACTTGGACCTCAGGTCTTCAAGATACTGTTAAGTGATGCATCCTGCATCTCTCTCCAAAATAAAAGCATGACATACAAACTGCATAGGGATCCACCATTGCATAGCTCGCTTTTAACTTGAACTTTTGAGCGAATTGGATCCAATTTCAATGTTATGAAAATCCAGTACAATACACCACCAAGCAACCCATTTCACTTGGAAGATTTTCACGATGGTCACAATAGCTTGTGTTTTATATGGCTAAGCTTTGAGACTACCTTTGCAAAAGTGTACATGTGATTGCTTAATTTTAGTTAAAGCTTAATTATAAATGATCAAATGGAAGACTGAAAAACAAATAAAATGCACAAATAACCTTTGCATAAACCAAAGATTTGTTACAGTGCATTTGTAGGGATTCATTTTATTTTGCTCAACTGGGGCAGTTTTATTCGAAAAGGTAGTTAAAATGTAAGGAAAGGATGAGGCCAATTGCTCAAGTGGAGTGCTTGAAAAGGTTCAACAATGGAACATTTGGATTGTAACTTCACACAAGTGGACTGCGTCTTGGCAACAAAAACTCAATAATTTTGGCAAGTTTGTGGAGTCCCAGATAAGTTTTCATTGCATCAAGCATGTGTAAATCAATTGCATGGGAGAGGCACATGGCCTCAACCTAAGCTGCAGTACCCAATTACAGTAAATGTTCCTGCAAGCATTAGCTGATATTACAATTGTTTGTACAGCTTTACTCTACCGTTTGTTTCGATACACTTGAAAATCACTGGGTCTTGCTGGCTGAGAACATCCGCTCGGGTTCAATCTGAATGGGAACCTGGCGAGGCAAGGTGCCCGATCGACATTCCAATTTATCCCAATAGAGGCAAAGAAAGTCCTTAATCCGATTTAGAGGGTCTCGGCTGTTTGACCTGCATGAAAAGCAAAACATTCTTGTGTTACACTAACAGCGGTCGCACTGGCCAAACAGCCGAGACACTGAACTGTCCGGATCCAAGATGGAATCCGAGCAGAGGTTCTTAACTGGCGAAGCGGTGAATTTAACGAGCCTCGAGTGCTCCAAAACCCAAGCATCCTCAAAAGGAATTAAAGCGAGTCTGCCATTACAAACCAACGATGTATGGGAAATGGGGCAATAGTAAATATAATTATAGTACCGTTGCTGCAGTGCACAGTTACGGTAACATTTTGCTTTGAAATGACGAAACATGACTATTCTATAGCACATCCGATTCATGTACTAAATTCCAAACATTTCTACTGCAATTACTTCATTTCATGTGACAGGAAAATCTGAGTTAACAGCCAAACCCGGCTCGACACAAACTCAGCTCGGAGGCGAAACTTGCAGAGTTTGAGTACAGCACTATTAGCAGCAGTGTTTGCATATGGTCTTAACTCACCAAATAGCCAAGCTACAGCTACGCATTCAAAGAAGGCCACCCAGAGCATGCAGATACCGCTAGCACCAAAGTAGTCAAACAACTGGAACACGTACATTCCTCCCTAAGGGTGTTTTGGGGGTGGGGGGGGGTGAGAATCAATATGCAGTACAATAAATTGTGGCCACAGGTTAATGCTCCCGACAAAAGGTTTTACAATAGAGCATAGGCTACTCAGTCACCACCTTCCACTGGCCGATTCGTGGAAAGTTACCCCACAAACCACTTCCTAAAAGTGACATTTCACATCGACAGGAAGACTTGCTTTTAATGAAACAAGTTCCAACAACTTTGTACATCCAAAAACAAAAGAAAGTTCCAGTAATATTTTCACAAAAAAGCTGCACTTCAAATTCAGCTAAAAATTAACCCCATTCATGCCACACCCTTTCCCCATTTGTGGAGACCACTGGCACCAATCCAGGGCAGGCTTGCTTTGCACCATTACTACCAGAAATGAAGCTTTGAAAATGTTCATACTTTTGTGACCATGGTGAGTCCAAGAAGCAAGCTGATGACACAAAGAAGACCAAGGAACATTTGTCTTCGGTAGCCCTTTCTCAGCATTCCAGGGTTGAGGTCAACCAATGAAGTCACCTGGCCTTCCACATCTACAAACTGCAAAAACAATCACAAGCTTAGTCATTAGAGTCCATGAATTTCCTGTGGCACAATTTTTTTTTTCTTCTTTTCCATCTGCTTATCTTTACTCACCAGCCTTGCACATTGTACTTACAAATAGTAGCTCCTGCACTTGTAACCGCATGGCAAATTACTATTTTTTTTTCCCCCAATGCATCTTTGTTTTCACAATTTAATCACTCCTGAAATTTCACCATTCTGTCTCACCTGGCTGTCAAGTCCCAAAAGCAATAGCATGATGAAGAAGAGCACAGCCCATAGTGAGGGAAGAGGCATCATGGTCACTGCCTTCGGGTATGCTATGAAGGCCAGTCCTGGACCTACAATATAAAACATCGTTTATCATTCAAACACTCAAACAGCTAGCGATGTTAACAAAACCTGAACAGTTGAAAATGCAATTCATGGAGTACATACCTGACTCTGCAACTTGGGAAATATCGACCCCCTGCTCTTCAGCCATGAAGCCAAGTATCGAGAAAATTGCAAACCCTGAAATGAAGCTCGTGCTGCTGTTCATGCAGGACAGTATAAGGCATGACCTGTGGGGAAATAGCCATGTTGAATATTTAACTGTCTTGTACTCTGCTAAACAATTTACTACGTAATTGAAGTCGTGATGTACTACATATGAACAGGTTAGCAAAACTCATTTAATCTTCCACACAAGGAAATTAAAATTTGAGTAAACCAGTCAAGTTGTTGGATTCTTGCCACAACTGTTCTTCAGGCCTCTTGGGATACAATACAGCACCACATGATAGGGCTACTCAGCAAGTTAAGTTGTAACAACGATTTTGCAATTGTAATATTATAAATGACCAATCACCCTCAACTTTGTAATCTTGCATTTGCCCGCTGACAAACGTTAGACGAGTTCTGTCGACAAGCATTTCAGACGTAGTCCAAATTGAAGGCACAGCCAGCTCGTGTCGCTGCCAAGTACATAAAGCTTGGGTACTTTGGATTTTCCAGGATCACGTGTGCACATGCATGGATTATGGGATTTATTGTTCAGGAAAAAAAAAAAAAAAAAAAAAACACATCGCCTCAGGGGAGATTTTTCAAATGCAGCAGCGAGTTTGTGGATCAAACAAAATTTCGTCCAAGGAAGTGTTCTTGGCAATGTTCCAAAAAAGCTGCAGAATTATACTCTATTTGCCTGTGCCTTCTGTTCCCTCCCAAAAAAAATTTCTATAACATGTATGCAAATTACCAGAACCGAATGACATTGACCACCTTTGTACACAAATTAAATTAATTAAAAAAAAAAAAAAAAAACCAAACACATGAATACCCCAAGCATGAAAGAACCAAATCGAACACATTTTGAAGCCAGGCCAAAAAAGGGAATAGACTTGAACTACTACATGTCAATGTAATGTTTAAAACAATTAACCCTCACAGTCATGTATATAATCGAGCTTTAACACACAAGACTTCATTTGCGAATAGGGGGAAAAACAAAGTGAGCTCGATGTGTACATTTTGTTGGAAAGTAAAAATTACCACCTTTGATCATTTCACCATTGGCACTCCCACTCAAGGATTGTCAAAGCCCTCAGGGCAGGAATGCCCATCTCAGCCCACCTTTGGTGGGAAATTTAAAGTGGTGCTATTTACAATGATTCATTTTCTGGGAAACTACAGTATTTATAACCATATTTTGCCTTGCTGGACTACAAAGGTTTTTCTGATGCAACACACAAAGTGATCAATTTTGAAGTTTGTGTGATACATCACACACAAGCTCTGTTAGTTACATTAAGAGAAGCAAGATGCAGTTTTGTGAGTTTTTTTTTTTTTTTAAACGACCCCATAGGCAACCTGAAAATACCATTTTGACATTAACTGGGTACCTGTAGCAATTGTAGTGGTATTTGTTGTAACTTCCAAGTGATGTTAACACACTGATACAAATGGCATAGGAATAGAAAATCTGGGTCCCAGCATCAATCCAAACCTGCAGACAAAGCAGCACATCAATGACAGATCCAGCTTCGTTTAATAAAAAAAACAAAACAAAAAAACAAAAACAAACAAACACAAGCTTTTATCATGCACATTGATCAACAGAAAGCCAAACCTCTGGATCTGAAAGACGGGTGAGGTCAGGGTACAGGTAGTACTTTATCCCTACAGCAGCACCAGGCAAGGTGATTCCACGAATGAGCAGAATGAAGAGCATTAGAAATGGAAACGTCGCAGTGAAGTAGACAATCTAGTTTGAAAGGTCAGCAGGAACGGAAACAATTGCATTAGAGCCTCACTTTGAATTTTCATTCGAAACAACGGAACAGAAAAAGCAGAATGTTCAACCGCACCACAGCAAACCGGCGAGGCAGAGAAGTTTTCAGTTGCCACCCATCCCCTGCTCGCACATCTCCAAAGTGAGCAGCATACCTTTCCTGTGGTCTTGACTCCCTTCCAGAGGCAGAAAAAGACGACGATCCACATAGCAATCATGCACAGAGTCAGGTCCCATTTCAGCTCACCCACCTCCTCTATTCCATTTGTCAAGCCGAGCACTTTTCGCCTGCGGACGCAGCAACACAAGCAAGGGATGATGGCTGCCAATGCCAAGGGGAACGGTCGACTGGCGAATAACACGAGCAGGCAAAATGTGCAAAGTGAGTGTAAAAGAACAAAACTGATTGATTGCAGCACGAAAGTCTGGAGGTCCAGGCAGCGATGAATGCATCGCTGTCCAGACAGCGAGTTCTACGTTGCTGGGCGTGAGTGGCAAGTATCACAGCATGGGGTGGCGCTCCTTACTCCCAGAACTGAATGACAGGAGAGATGTGACGCAGATGAGTCGCGGAGACGTTGGTGAAGTTGGCAGCGCTCCTCAGCGAGTCCTCCAGGCAGTCGGCAGTGTTCCAGGTGTTGTTGCAAGTCGCCCACGGAAGCTCGCTGGTGAAGGAGTGCGCCAGGTAGAAGAGACCCCAAGCGAGGATGATGATGTAGTTCACGCTCATCAAGGACACGATTACCACGGATGCATATCCAACGCCTGTTGTTGGAGGCATCGTCAGTCGCCGTTGCATGAACGCCCCGCCAATGCCACGGCGGCGGCGAGGCGACGAGGGACAAACACCTGCACGCATTGTGCTCCAGCGTGACAGCCCCATTACACAAATGCCCAAATTCCACAACACAAGCTGCCCTTACAGAGATTGACCGACAAAAGGTATGAAGCGCAGAACACTTTTGGACACATGCGGGCAAAGTTGCCGCCGTAGGGGCAAGAGGCCCAACCAGGTTCAGCACGACCACCCAACTCCCCGCACATCCAGCGAAGGTAAAATGCACCAAAGTTTGCCCTGGCACTGACCGGTGAGTAGCGGGCAGATCTTCGTCCAACAAGTGATTCCGCCTTGCGACGTAAATTGTCCGACCGCCACTTCCATGAAGAAGAGAGGGATGCCACCTCCCAGGAGGAAGATTACGTAGGGGATGAGAAACGCACCTGGAACCGTAAAGGGGGAGATAAGTGGGACCCTCGGTTAGTACGTACACGAGATCGTCTGGAGTATAGCTCGGCTAGCATAATCTATACAACGGTCACTACGTGGTGGAGTGTGCATGGGGAGGGGCGGTCACTTCGTGGAGTGTGCCGCCGCGGCATGGGGAGGGGGCTCGAATGCACGTTACAATTGTGACGTCACAAATAAAGGCACGAAAAGGAACAGCTCCCCGAACACGTGACCGTTTTCATGATACAATACTCTCAAAGCGCTATGGCACGCACTCTCTACCTACCACCGCCATTCTTGTAGCACAGGTAAGGGAACCTCCACACGTTGCCGAGTCCGATAAACCCTCCGGCCACGGACAGCATGAAATCCAGACGACTGCTCCACTTCTCGCGTTGCACGACGGGACGAGACCCGACCCCACCTTCGGACAAGGGTTGTAAGGACTCGAACGTGTCGACATGACCGACCGGGTTTTTCTTCTCTTGTGCCATTCGGAATCGAACCTTGGGGATTAACGTTACCCTCGCGACAATGCGGCAGATGTAGAAAGCGAAAAAAAAAAATGAATGGAGTTAGAGGGAAATGGGGACGGGGAGTTAAGGGGAAATGGGGGAAACAGAAAATGAAGCGAAATTTTTTTTTTTCAAACAACTCCGAAAAAAAAAGCTACAAGAGCTGTTGAAGGTAGAAAATTTCAATAGAAAAACCACGAGAACAAAACCCAAAATATCGAGAGAGGAAGGGGGAAAATATTAGGGTACTCGGTTGCCGCCTTTTACTAACTGCCGCAAAACGGTGCGTTACCCTCAACCTTGGTGCTTACACTGAAAAAGCGAGATCGGTGCGCACCCTTTATTTGCCCGCTCGAATTAATAGCGTCACGTGCGGCGAATGGAAAAA
>NC_140978.1:22600095-22625095 GCF_056783735.1 Eptatretus burgeri
GATGGACATTACAGGAACTTTCAGGAAGGAAAGCATGGAATTTGAAGGAGGTGGGTTTGGATTGGATTAACGGGGGGTAGAAAAGATCGAGGTTTTGGATGGTGAAAAATAAGAGTTGTTTTGTTTTGAAAATAAGAGTTGAAAATAAGAACAGCTGTTTTGAAGGCCTGGAGGGAAGAATGGGATTGAAGAGATTGTGGGAGTTTATTCCAAAGGTGGGGCAAAAAGAGGAATAAAAGAGTGAAGGTGAGCAGTGATTTGTTATTTTGGTAGTTTTACCAAAAGGGGATTGCTGGCAGACCTTGAACACCCTGCGGAAATATAGGGGCGAAATATCGCAGACAGGGCAGGGGGGGGCAGTAGCGAGACCGGAGAGGAGACGGTGGAAGACAAAGACCACCAACCTGCCTGTGGTGATGGAGTGAGAGGCCCAAAGACTCAGCCTCACCTCACCAAGAGACCAATGATCCTAAATGCCTTGGTTTCCACAGCGTGAAACCGAGAAAGGTGAGAGGCAGGAGCACCAGCTCAGAGGGGAGAGCAGTACTCCATAAAGCTGTGGATGAAAGCTCTGTATATGGTCAGGAGCTCAGGTGGGCCAAGGAAGGATTTTGCACGATGGAGGATTCCCAGTCGGCGACTGGCTTTGGAGGCCAGGTTGGAAATGTGGCTTTCCAAGGAAAGATCATGGCAGATAGTGAGATTTGTCAGGATTGAAAGACATGTTCCATGTGTTGGACCAGTTTGTGATTTTATCCAGATCTGCAGAGAGCAAATTAGCTGCTGCTTGCCAATCTGAGGGATGACAGATGGTACGGCAGTGGGTGGAGTCATCAGCAAAGAGATAAAGAGGATTTTCCGGAGGCAGAGAGATCATTGATGAAAAGCAGAAAAAGAACAGGGTTCAGAACACTGCCTTGAGGAACTCCAGCCTGGGCAGGAAGAGGGGATGAAAGAACTCCATTTAGGGCCACATGTTGGCTGCGACTGGAGAGGAAGTCTGTGAGCCATGAGTGGAGATGGCCTTGGATACCATTGGAAGAGAGTTTACTGAGCAGGGCAGGGTGCCAGACCGTGTCAAAAGCACGTAATATGTCGAGGGATATGGCTCTGATTTCATGTCTGGCATTGAGTACCTCCATCCATTGTTGGGAGAGCAGAAGCTGTATATCCAGGGTAGAGTGGCCTGGTCAGAAACCAAGCCATTGGAGAAGAGGAAGGATTTAATGTCTGAAGCGATGATGGATTCCATAACCTAGCTGATGATTGGGAGAAGGCTGATTCGTCTGTAGTTGCAAGGTTCTGTTTTCAGTGGCATCGCTAAGGTTGGTGTCACCCAGTGCGGTAACTCATCGTGTCACCTCCCCCCCCCCCCCACGGACCTCCTCCCCTACCAGACCATACAGAATCCTTAGTAATGTTTTTTGTACTAATGTTACTCGTAAATCGTAATTCCCGTATATCACTGAATGTAATGGCAATCGTATTGACATAAACAACTAGCAAGATTAAAATTACACCTTTAAATTAAAATATCATACACACAGCCTAAATGTATCTACATTTACATAGTTTCGTGTGGTTAAAGTGAAAATTCGGTAAGAAAACAGTATAACTCGAAGTAAGTATCTACATTTACATAGTTTCGTGTGGTTAAAGTGAAAATTCGGTAAGAAAACAGTAGAACTCGAAGTAAAAACCTTTAATAACTACATCAAAATTATGTTGATTTTAACGTTAACCTTTATTGTTACATGAGATACATTAATGGATGAGGTTTGCATAATCAATAACGGCCCAAATAATGTAGAACTTGTAGACAAATGCATCTGGAAATCTACTCATAAATGAAATAATACCATAAAAATACACAGGAACAAATACACAAGCATTTCAGCACTTAGTGAACATCTCTACTAATTCAGAATTTTCCTTTCCTGGCCTTCAAAGCTGCGAACTTGTGAATCCCTTCATCAAAATTAATGCCTTTCACCAACTCACTTTCAATTGATAATATCACAAGAGCGGAAAGCCTTGACTGTCCCATGGTAGATCGCAAATAGTTCTTTATAAGTTTCAGCTTTGAAAAGCTCCTCACACATGAAGCCACAGACACACAGATCGTCAGAAATAATTTTAGGCTTTGTGAAAGGGTTGGGAGAGATTATACGAAGTCCCATTCAGCTATGAATGTCAAAACGTCCAATGTTGCCCAATCTTTGGCTTCTTCCAGATCAATCTCTGCTGCTTTCAGGTGCCTTCTCAGCCTTGGTATTTCTATTAAAAACTCACTCTCGGATACCTCATCATAGAAAGTGGTCAATTTTGGAATGGACACGTGTAACTCTTCTTCAGTGGCAGATATGAGACTCTTCGCTTGAACAGCCTCAAACATGGCTGCTACTTCCTTGATGGCTCTTGATCTGATCTGGAGTTCAGAATGAAAGCGATCAATGCACTCAAGCATCGCCCTATTATTTTCTTCTTGCAAAGTGCGTCCAGTATTGCTTGCCTGCTCCCCTGCCATCCTCTTCTTGAACCTGGCTCTTCTCAACTACAAATCCATATTCTTCTGATTTTAAAAGCGCCTTTTCAATTGCATGCTCCACTAGGTAACTGCACTCCTCGTGCAGAAAAAGTCTTAGCGCCTGTAGCTTTGTCTGCAGGTACTGCTGTGTAAGATTAACTTCCTGAAGTACATCACACCAGAAGTTACAGGTATCACAGAAAAGTGAAATCACAGACAGCAGGCAAAAGAACTTGTGCTGCTCTTCTTGTGTCCAAATTTTCATGTGGATCACAAAGAGCTTCGATCGCTGCCACAAACTTATCAAACTTTTCTTTAACTGGCTTAACTGCATCATGATTAGCAATCCAGCATGTTGTTGATTGCCTTTTCACTGACACTCCAGTATGGTCAATTAACACAACCCATCGATTGGTGGAAGCAGCAAAGAAAGAAAACATTGTTTCAAGAGTTCCAAAAAATATCACACACGATGTATTTTCAGCAAAAGAGTGCTGACAGCACAAGTTAAGCGAATGGTCCACACATCCATTAAAAATAGCTTTCTTGTTCTTTCCCTTGAGAATGGCTTGTACACCTCCATGGATTCCAGCCATATTGGCAGCATTATCGTAACCTTGAGCACGGCACATTATTATGTCCAGTCCATCACTTTCCAGTTTTCAATAATGTCAGACCTGAGGTTAGCAGCTTTTTCCCCAATTTAAAGGGGAAAATCCTAGAAATACTTATTTCACTTCAACTTTCCTTTTGTTGATTTTAACATACCTGATCACTTCGGACATCTGGTCAGTATGTGATACAGTATGCCAGGTGTGTTGTCGAACATGATCCCAAAGTACCTCGTAGACTTTATGTCCATAACAAGCTTCTCCTTCACATGATTTCCCAGGGCACTTATAAGCTCGTTCTGAGTTTTTGGTGCAAGATAAGAGACTGATACTTTAAGTTTACATTGGCTGTGCTTTAATCTCATTGGGTGCTCTTTCAGCACTGCATCATATTTTGAAAGCATCTCAACCATCTCAAGAAAATTCCCTTGATTCAATGAAGATTCATCTTCCTTGTGGCCACGGAATGCCAGATTCTGCTTGGCAAGAAACAATGTGATGTCAAGCAATCTATGCAAGATGTCCCTCCACTTTTTCTTCTCCATTTCCATCAAAGCAATAGTTTTGGCATCAATAGTTTTGTGTAGCCTCAGTCCTGCTGCCAATGTTTTCCACTTTTAAAGGCAACGTAGGTGCTCTTCGGATTTCTCATGGTAATGTACTTTCGGGCTCAGTTTCCACCACTTCTGAAACCCAGTCACAAATTTTGATGTCGTATCTGTAGCACTGTAACAGTCGGCAGCAAAAACAGTATAAATTCATGCTGACGAATGACTAAACCAGACATGACCAGAATTTTCTCACCATTTGGCATCACCTTGTAAAACCACTCTTTTGAAAGCTGGCGCAGATCTCCCTTTACTTTTGCTTCTTGCCTTGCCACAACATTGAAAGGCCCATTTTTGTTTTGGAAAGAAGCACTTCCCCTTTTGATGATTTCAACCCGAAAAAGATCTGGAACTGGTATCTCCCAGAAAGAAACATCACATAAAATGTGCAAATCTTTCTCCTTCATGTCACTCATCTCATTTACAGTATCATGGCTGGAATCACTTTCAGCACTCTCTTCTGCTTCAAATTCTGCCATTTCCACTCCTTGCTCTTCTGCTTCAAATTCTGCCATTTCCACTCCTTGCTCTTCTGCAGAATGCATACTCGCATCAGAAGAATCAGCTTTATCAATTGGAGACTGACGAGCAGTGTCTTTTGATGAACTCTGGCCATCATCCGGTCTTTTGACATATTGAAGCATGGATCCAGCAAGTGTTTTGAATGATTTAATTCTTGCCTCTTTTGCTTTCCTTTGCTGGCATCCACTTGGCCTCTTTGATATTGATTTATGCACTCCATGTAGCATGATAGAATATCCCTGCACAATAAAAAAAGACAAATTAGCAATATTTGAAAATATATATATATATATATATATATATATATATATATAGTTGTAAAAATATAGAATAATATGTGATAAATATAGTTGTAAATTGCTTAAATGTAAAATTTCTTAGATTATATGAAAACTAACAACAAAATTGTTTTGTAAAATCTTTCTACATTGAATTACAACATTGTTAGTTACAACATTATTAGTAACTGAGCGGAAGGCGTTTTTGATTTTTTTTGCCTTCGTTTCCTTTAATTACAACTTCATTCTCAAAAAAGTTATTGATAAAGGTTCACAAATACTAATTACCACAATATTGTAACTAAAACATCAGAAAATTTGACAAAAGCAGAGACTATAAAAACACCAGCGGCAACGAAAACAACAGCGCGTGCTTGTAGCGCGTGCAGACAAAACCACGTGATTCGAAGCATCATTGTAATTGGGTAATAATGACAGCTCTGACTGGAGCGCATTAGAAGGTTCAAAAGGCAAGTTAGCATAGAGTTTTAGGCTTTTAGCCTTGTAGATATATTGATACATGTAAGCTAGGTTTACGAAAAATGTTTTTGTTGTTACAACTAACGATAGGGATATTTTTATGAAAAATAATAAATTTCTGCTGAAACTGCACAAAAAATTTATAGACTCATTTTGGTGTCACCCGGTGCGGTCCGCTCCCCCCTAGTAATGACAGTGTCTGCTTTTGCAGCTTTTTATGCAGGCCGGGAATGTTTGCTGATTTCCAAGCAGATGGCAGATGACCTTGAGCAAATGAGAAGGTGAATGGAACAGAGAGAGGGTGAGCAAGAGCAGTGGAGCAGAAAAAGATACAGAATCAAGGGAAAGTTGAATGTGATGAGGTAAGGTGGGTACAGAAAGCGATGGTTTTCGGACACAATATTTAGATGCAAACACCGAGTTTAGGCATTCAGCCTTTTCACGTGCGGTATCAGCAGTGCGGCCATTTGAGGTAAGGGAGGGGATGGAGGGGAAACACACCAGAAACAGATTTGATGAGATGCCACCAGGATTTGGAGGGGGGAGATAGGTTTGAGAGTTCAGACTTGAGATTAGACAGATGTTGTTTTCTGGCTCTCCTGAGGCTAGACACACACTTGTTCTGAGCTTTATGGAAGGAACTGAGATTACCCTCAGTTGGGTTTGCTTTCCCTGAGGCAAAGGTAAGTTGTTTCAGAACAACTGCCTTGCCACAAGCTTCAGTGAACCATGGGTGGGAGGAAGGGTAAGACAACTGAAGATGAGAGGGGATAAATCTGTGAGAGAGAGAGAGAGAGAGAGAGAGAGAGAGAGAGAGAGAGAGAGAGAGAGAGAGAGAGAGAGAGAGAGAGAGAGAGAGAGAGAGAGATAGATATAGATATATATATATATATATATATATATATATATATATATATATATATATATATATATATATATATATATATATATATATATAGAGATTCTTTGAAAAAATTCCCAGGGCAAGTTGATGTTGGAAAAAGTAGTGATGGGAGACCAGTCTCGAAGTTTGATGGCTGCTTTGAGACCCTGCCAGTTAGCCTGAGTGAATTTCCCGACTCGACGGCACTGAGGTGGTTCTCTAATAATAGCCATAGAGATGCTTTCTTTGACAAGCACGTGGCCAGAAGAACTGATTGGAGTGGAGGAAGAACAGCAGAAACTACTTCTCAGAAACTCTTCTTCTCAGAAAGTACACATACAATTCTGATGAAACTTGACCACAACTTTTATTACCCATGATGTACCAAAGTTTGTTCACGGCATGAAAAAAAATCCATAGGTATTTACTTTCTTCTCTGTTACATCTTTGATGGGTCATCTGTGCCTACCATTGGTTCCCTGGTTATCTTATCCAGCCACTACCATGTGAGCGCCCAGGGGTATTGCCCCTATATTTACGAATTAAGCTTTTGTCATCAAATCTTCAACAAACCCTTTTATGAGGTTGTGGAGAACGTAATGAACTCGAAGAAGCCCTTCTTGGGGTGGGGGCCCAAGGTCAAAGGGCGCCCCAAATTATAACTTTTTGAATTACTGTTTCGGAGTGATTTTACTTTACGCGATTCGAAAGATCTCACTTTTACGTGCATTTTCATCCCAAGATCATCAAAATCGGACCACTACAACTTATGATATGGCCACTGGAAGATTGTGGGTCAACTGGGGGCGCCCAAATTTTGGGGGGGCCTAAAATGGGCCCCCAGGTCTGAAAATTGACACATAATGTTTTACCGTGGATACAAACACTTGCACAAAAAAGAGTGAAATCTGGGACGATGTGTCAAAATTTCGCTGAAAAATGTGTACACTTGACATGGAACACCCCAGGGCACTTAGTAGAGCGCATACCACCACCACGCAACGTCTGATCCATGAGAACATATCGGGCCCAATACATTTTTGAAATATCATGCTATACAGTACTATATCGTTTTTGGCCCTATCTCTCAATGGTGAAGAATCGCCTTAAAAAAAATAAATAATTGTCGTATCCAGATCTAGATTCGGATCTTCACCAAAATTGAAACAATTCATCTTTATCACACACGCAACATGTGCACCAAGTTTCGTCTAAATCCGTCCACAACTTTTTGAGATATCATGCAATATATTAGTTTAGCCCTATCTCTCAATGATGAAGAATCACTTTAAAAATTCTAGTAGTTGGATACAGATCTGGATCTTCATCAAAATCTAATCAGTTTGTCCTTTGTCGCACACCCAACCTGTCCAAAAATGTTCATCCGGATCCGTCCACAACTTTTTGAGATATCCTGCACACAGACAAATAGACAAACAAACAAGAAGACCGTGCAGAGCACGATATTTGCAAAATCCATAAAATAAATTTGACCTCAAAAATGACACAGGTCTGCGACTAGAAAATTGTTTGATATTTATTGGGTGAATTTGATCAATTTTTACTGAATTAAAAAATGACAAAGAAATTATCCTATCACGTATAGTTTCTTCACAAAATCGATCATTGCGTTTTACCAGTGTGCCCTTAGTTTGATTATTGTGTTTTACTATTTAATCCTAATGTAATATCCCCTTTCTCTAATCCCATTACTTTTTCTTTACAGATCTGTACATGATTGGAAACAATGATGGCTTCAAGAGGATGTGCAACCAGCCTGGACAAATTGTGTTCCATTTGTGGTGAGTTTATGACTAAAACGTCAGAGATACATTACTTACTTTGTTTAAAAAATCTTACTATGCCTACTTTGGTGTGAAATTAGGAGACCAAAATAAGACATGGGCTCCTCATAAGGTCTGCTCAATTTGTGTTGAAGAACTAAGATAATGGACAAAATGTACAAAGAAGTCTTTTCATTTTGGGGTTCCAATGATATGGAGAGAGCCTAAAAACACTGAACAACAAATTTCAAAAAAATTTTTTTACTGGAGATGTGTAAAGTGATTAAGACTAATTTGGGTACGCTGATTTCAAAAATCATTACCGTTTTGCTGTATCACGTCAGGATTTTCAGGAACAGAAATATTCCCATTGCCTAGAAGTCAGGATTTCAATGAAATTTACATATGTCTTTAACATGTCTATTTCGTACAATTGTTGTTAACTTGTGTTATATTTCTTTCTTTCAGATAAAAATGAGTAGGCGTTCCTGTACCAATCATCCTGACAACTTCTGTTATGTCTGTGGTCGGTATACCAAAAAAGATCAACAGCGAAGTATATCTACAGCAGTGAAAATGAAGGCCGCCTACTTTCACTACTTCGGGTGTAAGGTGGGGGACCAAGAACAGAGCTGGGCACCACACATCTGCTGCACAAGCTGTCACACAACCTTGACTCAGTGGTTGGTGGGCAAGCGCGCGAGCATGCCATTTACGGTGCCCATGATATGGCGTGAGCCGCAGAATCATCATGATGATTGTTATTTCTGCTGCACAAGCATCGCCGGCTTCAACAAGAAGACTAAAGGTCACATCAAGTACGCTGACTGCGTCTCTGCTCGTAAACCTGTGCCTCATGATGACGAGAACCCCGTTCCAACACCTCCAGCTGATCAGAACATAGCTGTAAGCAGTGGTGAAGAGGATGGTGATGATGAACCTTTTGAACCCGACACTCAAGAATCACACCTTCTGAACCAGGGAGACTTAAATGATCTTGTAAGAGATCTCTCGCTGTCAAAGGCGAAGGCAGAGCTGCTTGGATCAAGGCTGCAGCAGTGGAATCTACTTGAACCTAACACCAAGATATCCTTGTTCAGAGCACGTCACAGAGACATGGCTGAGTTCTTTGAGATGGAAGACACGATGACATTCTGCAGTGACATCAACGGTCTGTTGAAAGAACTTGGGTGTGATCACGATCCTGCAGACTGGCCCCTCTTCATCGACTCGGGGAAGAACAGCTTGAAGGCTGTTTTGCTCCACAATGGCAACGAGAAACCATCAGTCCCACTGGCTCACGCGTTCGGCATGACAGAGACCTATGAGACTATGCGGCAGCTGCTTGATTCCATCAAGTACAATGACTTCAACTGGCACATCTGCGGAGACTTGAAAGTGGTGGCACTGTTGTTAGGGCTGCAGTCAGGCTACACGAAATACATGTGCTTCCTTTGTCTCTGGGATAGCAGAGACGACAAGAATCACTGGACGAAGAAAGATTGGGAAGAGCAAAAAGAGCATGTACCTGGTCGACACAACGTGAAGCATGTCGCCCTTGTCGACCCAGCCAAGGTTTTCCTTCCACCACTCCACATAAAGCTCGGCTTGATGAAAAGTTTTGTACGGGCAATGGATCTGAATGGGCGTGGGTTTTTATACCTCAAGGAAAAGTTTGGCAACACCTTGTCGGAGGCCAAGATCAAGGCTGGTGTCTTTGTTGGACCGCAAATCCGACAGATTATGAAGGACGAAACTTTTCCGACAACTCTAAACCCCAAAGAGCTGGCAGCGTGGAGGAGCTTCAAATCTGTGACGGACAACTTCTTGGGGAACGAGCGCGCGGACAACTTCTTGGGGAACGAGCGCGCGGACAACTATGAAGAAATAGTGCAGCAGCTGCTGGAGTCCTTCAGGAAACTTGGCTCCAGGATGTCCCTGAAAATCCATTTCCTACACCAGCACCTGAACTTCTTCCCTGACAACTTGGGAGCAGTCTCGGACGAGCACGGCGAGCGATTCCACCAAGAGATTTCACTCATGGAGACGCGTTACCAAGGGCGGCACAACCCGAACATGATGGGCGATTTCTGCTGGTTCCTGCATCGTGAAACTGACACAGAGCAGCACAAACACAAAGCCAAATGCCTAAAGCATTTTTAATTCCATTCTAGTGGAGTTTTTCTGTAATTTCTATAATTTTGAAGCATTCATGATGAAATAAATGAATAAATGAATTTTTGTAAATTTCATTGAAATCCTGACTTCTAGGCAATGGGAATATTTCTGTTACTGAAAATCCTGACGTGATACAGCAAAACGGTTATGATTTTTGAAATCAGCGTACCCAAATTAGTCTAAATCACTTTACACATCTCCAGTAAAAAATTTTTGTTGTTCAGTGAAATCACAGTGATGACTGCTACTTTTGCTCATGTAAGGTACAAGGACACAATTCAAAGAGTGTGAAAAACATTGTTTATCCAAATCTCCCATCTGCATTGCGACCTGTTGCCCATGGACCAGATGTTCCAGTCCCATCACCACCTGGAAACCTTGAAGACATACACTTAAGTTCTGAGTCAGAAAGCAGCAATAGCAATGATGATGTGGACTTCAATAGTGGTAAAAGTGAAGAACCTCAACTATTCAACCAGTGTGAATTAAATGATCTAGTGAGGGACTTGGGACTTGCAAAGGTGTCAGCAGAGCTTTTAGGCTCCAGACTTAAATCCAAGAGTCTTTTAGCTCCTGGTGCATCATTCTCTTGGTATCGTAACTGAGAAAAAGTGTTTGTTCCGTATTTTGCTCAAGAAAATGATTTGGTTTATTGTACAGATCCATCAGGACTAATAGAAACGTTTGGCTTAAGTTACAGCCCTGATGAATGGAAACACTTTATTGACTCTTCAAAGAGAAGTCTTAAAGCAGTTCTTTTGCATAATGGTAATAAATATGCTTCCATCCCTGTTGGACACTCAGTGATCATGAAAGAGACACATGGAAACTTGGTGTTACACTTAAACATGATTAAATACAAAGATCACAACTGGATGATTTGCGGTGACTTGAAGATAATTTGCATGTTACTTGGACAACAGTCAGGCTACAAAAAGTTTCCTTGTTTCTTGTGTGAGTGGGATAGTACAGCCAGGGACCTCAATTGGTCTCAAAAAGAATGGCTAAGTAGTGATACGCTTACACCAGGGACAAAGAACATCCTTCAAGAAAGCTTGGTGAATCAGAAAAAGGGTTCTTTTGCCTCCTCTACATATAAAACTTGGCCTCATGAAGCAATTTGTAAAAGCTTTGCCACAGGATGCAGAAGGCTTCAAGTATTTGCGTAGTAAGTTTCCTGCTCTATCAGATGCCAAGGTTAAAGAGGGTGTATTTGTTGGACCAAATATAAGAAAACTCGTCAAGGATGAAAATTTTGAAAACTCTCTGAGTGATCCTGAAAAGATGCATGGATTAGTTTGAAAGATGTGATTAAGAACTTCTTGGGGAATTACAAGGATCCAAACGATAAAGACATGAGAAGAATGCTAGAAAAGTTTGAGGCCTTAGGATGTAAAATGAGCCTTAAAGTTCATTTCCTACATGCCCATTTGGATTACTTTGCGGAAAATCTAGGGGATGTGAGTGAAGAACAAGGGGAAAGGTTTCATCAATATATGAAGGAGATGGAAAGAAGATATCAGGGAAGATGGATTGTCAGTATGATGGTCGACTACTGCTGGATGTTGCATCGTGAAAGTCCACCAAATGCTCACAAATGAAAAAGTTCCAGGTGTAGTTTTCAAGTGAGAAAGAAGAGATTTTGAGGTGCTGAACCCAAAAAATGATTGGAGCACTTGTAAAGAATCTATTGTCTTACTTTTTAATTGCCTTTGTGCCATTTCTCTTTGCTAAATAGAGTACCAAATTTATTTTTATTAGTTTCATTTTGTCTTACCATATGGGAATTTACCTAAAATTATTGTATATTTCATCATCAATTTGTAAGAAAACTTTACGTGATGGAGAAAAACTGTTTTGATATTTCGAATTAGCACCCCAAAAATATATAAAGTAACATAAAATTATCAAAACAATTTTTTTAAGTTACATTTTGCAGACCTGTGTAATTGGTGGTTGAACTCAATGACCAAATATGCAACTCCTCTTCAAATTTCAAGTCAATCGGAAGAAAATTGACAATTTTTGAAATTCGGCCTATGATGACCTTTTGGCCAATGTGGACCTCCAAAATAATTGGGGGTTGAATTCAGTGACCTGATATGCAAATCGACTTCAAATCTCAAGTCAATGGGTTGAAAGTTGGGGATTTTAGAAATACCACCTTAGTTGCTGACCTTGAGCCTATGTTTTGGTCGATGCTGACCTCAAAAATAATTGGCTGGTTGAATTCATTGACATCAAATGTATATCGTCTTCACATTTCAAAGATATGTGGACCTCAAAAATATAATTGGTGGTTGAATTCAGTGACCTGATATGAAAATCCCCTTCAAATTTCAAGTCAATGGGCTGAAAATTGAGTTTAGAAATCCCACATAAGTTGTTGACCTTTTGGTCTATGTTGAGCACAGAAATAATTGGCTGGTTGAATTTAATGACCTGAAATATAAATTATCTTCAAATTTCAAGTGAATCGGATGAAAATTGAGGATTTTAGAAATTCCACCTGACCTTTGGCCGATGTTGACCTTTTCACGGCAAAAACAACAAGTCTGAAGATGACGATGGTTCACGAGCGGTATTTGACGATGTAAATTGTTTCAAAAGTCAAGGATGAGACAATGTCATAATGTTTGACCAAGTTATAAAAATGATCAACATGATTTGGTACGAGTGATGGGTTATTAGCTGCAAAATGTCGAAAACCCGGTTTCGTTCAACAACTTTAAATATTTGACCTTTGCATAACCTTTAAAGGTCACAAAACAATGTTGTGGACATTAAAATAAGGAAACCAGGATACGTACTATAGCTTATTGGAGTTAGTTCGTCGAAGGTCGAAAACCCGGTTTGATTCCCACACCTTTGAAAATTTGACCTTTGTGACCTTTAGAGGTCAAAGGTCAAGGATTATGACCTTTGGTGCAAAACGTTCTCTGAAACATTCCAGGAACAATATAACATCATATAGGCTATATGGCATTTCGCACTCATCGGATTATCCATACTTTGATGAAATCAGTGTAAAAACAAACTTGAAGGGGGCGCCACGGGCAAGGTGTTTGAGACAGAGCAAAATGGTTTCAAGACTTTAGGTGGGGAATGACCTCAAGATTATGCATAAAAAATATTGGCTTCCAAGGTCTCAAAGTTTGGGCGGTCGTATGATTTTTATGTCAAAATTCGAAATTTTCTAAGTTCGTGACCTTGTGACCTTGACCTTGTGACCTTGACCTTGGAACTACAATGAAAAATCAAGCTCCGTGGGGCTATGCAGGTGCCATTGGGCTAACCAAATACCAAAACCACTGCCAGATTCGACAAACCCCTCAGAGAATATGGATTTTTATGTCAAAATCGCAATTTTCTAAGTTCGTGACCTTGTGACCTTGACCTTGGGACGAAAATGAAAAATCGAGCACCGTGGGGCTATGCAGGTGCCATTGGGCTAACCAAATACCAAAACCCCTGTCAGATTCGACAAACCCCTCGGAGAAGAATTTTTTATGTCAAAATTAGCAATTTTCTAAGTTTGTGACCTTGTGACCTTGACCTTGGGATGAAAATGAAAAATCGATTCCGTGTGGCTATGCAGGTGCCATTGGGCTAACCAAATACTGAAACCTCTGCCAGATTCGACAAACCCCCTAGGAGAGGATGCAAATTGAAATCGGCTACCCCCTAAAAACACAATTCGCAATTTTCTAAGTTCGTGACCTTGTGGCCTTGACCTTGGGAGGAAAATGAAAAATCGAGCTCCGTGGGGCTATGCAGGTGCCATTGTGCTAACCAAATACCAAAACCACTGCCAGATTCGACAAACCCCTCAGAGAATATGGATTTTTATGTCAAAATCACAATTTTCTAAGTTCGTGACCTTGGGACGAAAATGAAAAATCGAGCACCGTGGGGCTATGCAGGTGCCATTGGGCTAACCAAATACTGAAACCCCTGTCAGATTCGACAAACCCCTCGGAGAAGAATTTTTTATGTCAAAATCAGCAATTTTCTAAGTTTGTGACCTTGTGACCTTGACCCTGGGACGAAAATGAAAAATGGAGCTCCGTGGGGCTATGCAGGTGCCATTGGGCTAACCAAATACTGAAACCCCTGTCAGATTCGACAAACCCCTCGGAGAAGAATTTTTTATGTCAAAATTAGCAATTTTCTAAGTTTGTGACCTTGTGACCTTGACCTTGGGACGAAAATGAAAAATCGATTCCGTGTGGCTATGCAGGTGCCATTGGGCTAACCAAATACTGAAACCTCTGCCAGATTCGACAAACCCCCTAGGAGAGGATGCAAATTGAAATCGGCTACCCCCTAAAAACACAATTCGCAATTTTCTAAGTTCGTGACCTTGTGGCCTTGACCTTGGGACGAAAATGAAAAATCGAGCTCCGTGGGGCTATGCAGGTGCCATTGGGCTAACCAAATACTGAAACCCCTGTCAGATTCGACAACCCCTTGGAGAAGATGCAAATTGAAATCGGCTACCCCCTAAAAACACGTTTTTTGGGCGTGGCTCCACCCATAATGGGCACACCACGCCCATTTTCAGGAAAACATAACTAGATCATGACATAAACCTCCCACCAAAATTTTGTCAGGATCGGACCAAAACCAACGGAGCTATGCTCGGGACAGACAGACAGACAGACAGACAGACAGACAACAATAACGAATATAGTGGTCACTTATTTTTTTCGTGAACCAATAGGCTTCTTCTTTACCACAAACTCTACCATGTGGTGAAGTTTTGTGAAGATCGGTTTAAAATTGTGACCTGTAGGTGATAAACAGCAGACAGAAAGAGAAACAGACAGAATATCAAGCCGGTAGGCGGACATGGGTGGTCGATCAAATCGAATTAAGTCGTTTTTCAGCCGTTACTAGCCAACAAAAGCATCCATAGCAACGGTTCTTTCTCACATAACTAGGACATACCATGAACCTACCATCCCAGTTTCATGTATGTCTGACTCATCGTCTCTGAGATATAACGAACTTCGTTTTTTTGTTTTTTTCGACCAGGGTTCATTCAAAGTCTATCTTCTCCGACTGTTTTCATGGGAGCGGGCTGAATTTTTTTGTCAAGGAGGCTGAATGTGTTGCCCACAAACGATCATAGTTTGATTTTTGAATTTTGATATTTTGATATTTTTAGATTTTTTTGAAAATTTCAAAGGCCCGTTGCTAGGCAACCGAGGGGTCCATAGCAACGGTTCTCAAACGCACACAACTAGGTCATGGTATGAACCTACCACCAGAATTTCATCAAAATCGGCCTACGATTAACGGAGTACTGGCCTGGACAGACAAGCAGACAGAAATAACGACGGAAAACCTGACAATAAGGGTAGATAGATCGACTACCCAATAGCGACGGAAAACCTGACAATAAGGGTAGATAGATCGACTACCCGATAGCGACGGAAAACCTGACAATAAGGGTAGATAGATCGACTACCCAATAGCGACGGAAAACCTGACAATAAGGGTAGATAGATCGACTACCCAATAGCGACGGAAAACCTGACAATAAGGGTAGATCGATCGACTACCCAACAGACATGGGTGAAAACCTAATCTCCTTCACCTTCGGTGGCAGAGGTAATAACTAGAAAGCATCTCAAAATGAAAAGCCCGTCAGCATCTGCTTTGTACTCGAACTAAACTTGACAAAAACGACAGTTATAAAAAAAAATTGTGTTTTATTACTTCCGCCACCGGAGGTGGAGGAGGTTATGTTTTCACCCCTTTGTGGCTGTTTGTTACTTGCAAAAGCGAAGGTTTTTCAACTATGTTGGTCAGTCTATTTTTTTTTCTGTCTGTCTGTTGGATTGGATATATATATATATATATATATATATATATATATATATATATATATATATATATATATATATATATATATATATATATATATATATATATATATATATATATATATATATATATATATATATATATATATATATATATATATATATATATATATATATATATATATATATATATATATATATATATATATATATATATATATATATATATATATATATATATATATATATATATATATATATATAAATATAAAAGCCTGGTGTTGGCGCAGTGGTTAGGGCAGCGGCTTGGGATCCAACAGGTCCTGAGTTCAAGCCCCGTTCAGCCACTGAATTAATACACCAGGGGGTTGACTCAGCCTGTCATCCTTCCGAGGTCAGCGAAATGAGTACCAGTGTACTGGGCCGGTGTATACCCCGGTTAAAATAGGTGTGCCATATCCCTGTGTCGTAAGAGGCGACCAGGGTTGCGTCAGGAAGGGCATCCGGCGTAAAACATGTGCCAAATCACTATGCAGATCATACGGATGATCCGCTGTGGCGACCCCTAACGGGAGCAGCCGAAAGAAGAAGAAGAAGAAGAAGAAGATATATATATATATATATATATATATATATATATATATATATATATATATATATATATATACGAGATATCCCTTATTGTCGGGTTTTCCGTGTGTGTGTGTGTGTGTGTGTGTGTGTCTGTCTGTCTGTCTGTCTGCAACACGAGGCTCCACAGCACAAACCACCAAACCGATTATTTTTCAAATGGTAGTCCTTCAAAAATAGGGTGTCTATTTACCGTCATTTTTTATGAGGAGTGCCAGTTGGCAAAATACGCAATAGGAAAAATCTTGCCAGGCAGAGGAACAATTGTATGTGAACCAATACGTCTTGGCAATGAATCTTCGTCGGTGGATCGGTCAGAATGAAAAGCATCGTATCCAGCTCTTCGATCCTAGCGAATCCCTCGTCGCCTACCGGCTTGTTTGTCTGTCTGTTTGGCTGTTTGTCTGTTTATTGTCTACAGGTCACAATTTTAAACCAATCTTCATGAAACTTCACCACATGGTAGAGTTTATCATAAGGAAGAAGCCTATTGTTTTTTTTTTTTTTGAGGTTAAATGGTCAACATAGGCCAAGGGTCAACAACTGGGGTGAGATTTCTAAAATCCTCAATTTTCATCCCATTGACTTGAAATTTGAAGAGCATTTATATTTCAGGTCACCGAATTCACCCAGCAAATTATTTTTGACGTCAACATCGACCAAAAGGTCAACATAGTTCCAAGGTCAACAACTTAGGTGAGATTTCTAAAATCGGCATTTTTCATCCAATTGACTTGAAATTTGAAGATAATTTTCAAATCAGGTTAATTAATTTCAATCACCAATTATTTTTGAGGTCAACATCAGCCAAAATTTCAACATAGTTCCAAGGTCAACAACTTAGGTGAGGTTTCTAAAATCCTCGATTTTCATCCGATTGTCTTGAAATTTGAAGAGGATTTATATTTCATTTCACTGAATTCAACCAGCCAATTATTTTTGAGGTTAACATGGACCAAAAGGTCAACATAGGCCCAATATATTGTCAGGTCAGGCCGGATCAGATCTATGATCTGCTGCAGGTATTATGCAAACCTGTACTAACCTGTTCCATGGTCGAGTTGTCGGCAACGAAAGTCTCCCCCACCAGATTTCCTGGTGAGGAGGGTGTTTGCATATGGACACCCAGCAGGATTAAAAGCAAAACCTGTCAAAGGGCGGAGGAGTTCTTTGTGAGTCAACGGCCATCCATATCTTGAACCCAACTGTGTCTGCGGACGTCCTCCTGCAGTTGGGTTACTTCTTATTAGGAGGTTGGTGGCAGGATTTTCACTCCGGCCACCGTAAAACCCTTCATTCCTCAAAACATTCTCAAAGCATAAAAAAATCTGAAAACCCACTCCGTGGGAGTACCTCCTGTGCAACTTCCCTTCGCAGGGCAGCTCACCGGATGATGGAATTGGGGCAAAGCCTTCGGGACCCCCAATCTTTGATGATAGGAGGGAAACCATGGGGTAACATTCCCAGGTCAGATTGTGGGAGAGTGTGCCGGAGTGGTGCTGAGATGTCGTCCACTAGACGGCGGTCTTCTTGGGTTAACCTGAGGCGGTCCCTTCCGGAGTGTGCCTGGAATGTCCTATCCCTAAGAGATGATGATCACCTGTCTCTCTTATCATCTAAGCTCAAGTCTTTGGACATTGGTATTGCAGCACTCTCTGAGGTTCGGAGACCAGATTGCGACGAGATCATGGCGGGTGGTTACACCTACTATTGGTTTGGGCACTCTGATGGTTAACATGCCCAAGGAGTTGCTGTAGCTGTGTCCAATAAGTTGACTCCAATGATAATTGAGGTAACACCGGTCAACGAGCGTATTATGAGACTAAGGATTCGTCACTCCTTGGGTGTCATTTCCCTGGTCTCTGTTTATACTCTGACTGAGGCGAGTGATCTCACCGTGAAGGATGCATTCTATGCCACGCTCGAGTCTGTGGTTGATCAGTGCTCCAGGCGAGATACACTGCGAGACTTGGGGGATTTCAATGCATCGACTGTAACTGTGAGGGATGGTTATTAGACGTGTGTTGTTTCCCATGGGTTTGGAACTGTGAACCAGAATATCACTAAGTTCCTTGACTTTGCAAGAAGTCATGGACTTAGGGTGGCCGGTTCATGGTTTCAGCGCCCACAAGCTCATCGCTGGACTTGGTATTCCAATGCTGGTGGTGTGGCAAATGAGATGGACCATGGGATCATTGATGGGCCTTGGAGGATGATTCAGCACCACAGTGTTTACTGGAGTGTTCAGCTCCTCAATACTGGCTACCGGCTTGTTTTTGCAATTCTAAGTTATGCTCGGTTCCCACTATCATAATGCGCGGCACGATTGAAATCGTGGTCTTAATCGTGCACTAATCATGGTGATCCTTTCAGATCTTATCAGATCTTGAAGTCAGTCATGGCAATCGTGTTAATCGTAGAAAAATTTTGAACGGTTCAAAATTTTTCTACGATCAATATGATCAATTGTCAATCGGGATCATCACATCAGATCCTATTGCATCGTAACAAATTGTGACAGATCGTATTGCATCATAACAAAGCGTGACAGATCGCATCTAATTGTGCTTCCTAATCGTGGTGATCGGGATCGATCTTAGACAAGACAAACACCACGCTCTGCGAGACCACGATTTCAATCGTACCGCGCATCGTGATAGTGGGAACAGCTTTCAGAGAAATTCCATGATCAGCTACGAATGGCCAATCGTGGCGTTCATAACGGATCGCACGACAGTGGGAACCTAGCATAACATCTTAAATCCAGGAGAATGGTACCATCCCAGCCTAGGATGGATGTTGGCAAGCTCAAGGATGAGAGGGTAGCTGAGGAGTTTGCGAAAAAGCTGAGTGGAGATTTTGGGGGTCTGAGTGCTTTGGGAGATCCTGAAGAGTTGTAGAGTGCCTTCAAGACCACCATCTTTGAAGCTGCTGGTGGATGTCTTGGAACTCACCGGAGGGTGAAGAAGAATTTTGTCTCTCAAGGGACACTGGATACCATTGACCAGAGTCGCAGGGCCAGGCTGAATGGCAGAGCTGAGCTGTTCAGGGAGCTGAGGCGTAAAACTGCACATGCACTAAGGGGTGGACAAGGAGGCCGATGTGCGAGGAATCTGTGAGGGGGTAGAGCATCACCTGTGGTCAAGTGACTCTCGTCCTGCTTACAGGGGAATTTGTGCTTTGCGTTCATCCAATCCCATCCCTCGATGTCCTGCAGTTACACCATAGGATGGTTGTCTTGTGACAGAGGAGTCTGAAGTGGAGGCCAGCTGGGCCGGTTACTTTGAGCGGTTGTACCAGGCTGATCCACCAGCTGTCGAGTTGGACGTCAGGGGTGTTACAATCACTGTTGCTGACCCTCCAATCAACTGTGGTCCACCTTCATTGGTGGAAACACAGGCTACGGTGAACCGGTTGAAATGGGGTAAAGCTCCAGGGATCTTTGGCATCCATGCTGAAATTCTCAAGGCTGGTGGAAATGCTGCACTCGTGTCATTGCATGCAGTTCTGTGCTCTGCCTGGAATACAGGCATCATCCCAACTGATTGGAAGAGGGGCCTTGCTGTCCCTCTCTCGAAAGGGAAGGGTATTCGCCAAGACTGCAACAACTACCGAGGGGTGACGCTGCTCTCAGTGCCGGGCAAGGTCTTTGCTCGGATAATTCTTGATAGGGTTCACTACCATCTGCTTGAGCACCAGCGCCCAGAGCAGTCAGGCTTTACACCAAAGATGTCAACGATTGACCGTATCCTTGCTCTTCGGGTCCTCACCAAACGCAGACGAGAGTTTCGGCAGGGGCTGCTTGCAGCCTATGTTGATCTCTGTAAAGCATTTGATTCAGTGAATCGGGATGCCCTCTGGAGGATTCTTGGTCTTCGTGGGGTGCCACCAAAACTGATCGATCTGATGTCTGAACTCTACTCTGGTACTGAGAGTGCTGTGAGATGTGGTGGTACCATCTCTGACTTATTTCCAGTTGTTACTGTAGTTTGTCGGGGGTGTGTTTTGGTCCCCACACTTTTCAGCACTTGTATGGACTGGATTCTGTGGAGGATGACGGAGAGATCAAGCTGTGCTGTATCATTTGGGAATGTCAAGATCTCTGACCTTGATTTCGCTGATGATGCAGTCATCTTTGCAGAGACTTTAGATATCCTTTTGGGGGTCCTCGAGGTGCTGAATGAGGAGTCAAGCCACTGGGATTACTTGTTTCCTGGGTCAAAATGAAGATCTCAGCTTTCAGTGACATCTTGGATGCTGCTGTCCTGTCTGTGCCTGTTTGTGGTGAGGATGTTGATGTCATGGAGAGATTCACTTACCTTGGCAGTGATATTCATGTCTGCTGGCTGTGAGTCAGAGGTCAACAGACGTCTGGATCAGGCTTGGGGAGTCATGGATTCACTGGATCATGGGGTGTGGTGCTTGCCGATACCTGTGCGGCAGGACGAAAGTCCGACTCTTCAGGACCTCAGTGCTTCCAGTCTTGCTCTATAGATGTGAGACTTGGACTCTGACCAGGAATCTGAGATGGAGACTTAATTCCTTTGGTACCAGGTCTCTTCGGAGAATCCTTGGCTATTGCTGGTCGGACTTTGTGTCCAACGAGCGGTTGCTAAGAGAGACTCAAATGAGATTTGTTACCTGCATGGTCCGTGAGCGTCAGCTGTGGCTGTATGGACACGTGGCTCGTTTTCCTGTCGCTGATCCTGCTCACCAGATTCTCTCAGCGAGGGAGTCTCGTGAGTGGAGGAGGCTAATGGGCCGACCACGTGCCTCGTGGTTGCAGCAGGTTGATCGGCATCTCAAGGAGATGGGGATGGGTCAGGCATCTGCCTGGGGAATGGCCAGACAGAGGGCCTTGGAGTACCGGCGGAAAGTGGACGCAGCGACGCGCTGCTCTAGCGCATGCTCCCATACCTGACCTGATAGACCCAAGGTCAACAACTTAAGTGAGATTTCTAAAATCCTCAAATTTCATCTGATTGACTTGAAATTTGAAGAGAATTTTCAAATCTGGTTAATTAATTTCAATCACCAATTATTTTTGAGGTCCAAATCGGCGAAAATGTCAACATCGTCCCAAAGTCCACAACTTCGGTGAGATTTCTAAAATCCTCGATTTTCATCCGATTGACTTGAAATTTGAAGGTAATTTATATTTCAGATCACTGAATTCAACCAGCCAATTATTTTTGAGGTCAACATGGACCAAAGGGTCAACATAGGCCCAAGGTCAACAACTTAAGTGAGATTTCTAAAATCCTCAATTTTCATCTGATTGACTTGAAATTTGAATAGAATTTTCAAATTCGTTTAATTAATTTCAATCACCAATTATTTTTGAGGTGAACATGGACCAAAAGGTCAACAGACGCCCAATGTCAACAACTAAGCAGGTATTTCTAAAATCCTCAATTTTAGTCCGATTTACTTGAAATTTGAAGAGGATTTATAGTTCAGCTCATTCAATTCAACCAGCCAATAATTTTTGAGGTCAACATAGGCCCAAGGTCAAAAACTAAGGAGGTATTTCTAAAATCCTCAATTTTCATCTCATTGACTTGAAAAGGATTTGCAAATCAGGTCACTGAATTCAATCACAAATTATTTTTGTGGGCAACACCGGCCAAAAGGACAACACAGGCCAAATTTCTAAAATTGAAAATTTTCATCCGATTGAGTTGAAATTGAAATTTGAAGAGGAGTTGCACATTTGGTCATTGAATTCAACCACCACTTATTTTTTAGGTCAAATTTGTTTTCTGGATTTTGCAAGTGTCGTGCTTTGCCCGACGTCTTCTTCTTGTTTCTTTTTTAATTGCCGGAATCCTTCCGATTTTGGCAATTATGTTGGTCGGTTGTGTTTGTCATTCTGTCTGTCTGTCTGTCTGTATTTGTTTGTGTGTTTGTTTACCCTGTAGCAGCCACACCGTTTCAGCGATCATGACCAAACTGGGTACAGACATCGGCCATGGTCCAACTTAGACACTTGTCGTTTTTGGTGAATGTAGGTCAAAGGTCAAGGTCACCGAAAACCAAAATTCTTATTTTCACAATAACGTCTGCTAAAATGGTCGTATCGACTTCAAACCAAATCCAAAATGTGCATCTTCCAATACTGCATCCAACCATATGTCTCATTGGGGTGTCACACCAACACCCTTCTTAGTGGTCGGGGGTCGAATGTCAGGGGGGTTGGGTCAAAACTTTCAAATTGCGATAAAAACGCCATTTCAAGTCCGATTGACTTCCAAGTTATGATCATGACCAAACCAAGTGCTATAACTCATTAAACAGTAGCACTATCGACTTATAAGAACCAAATTTATTTCCAGGTTTTGTTTTTTCAGAGATCATGGAGATATGACAAAGTTATTCAGGCAATTCCTTGCTCAACGAGCAATTTCGTTTGTTTGTTTGTGTACAGGATATCTCAAAAAGTTGCTGACGGATTTGGATGAAATTTTGTGGACAGATTCGGTGTGTGACAAGGACAAACTGATTATATTTTGGTGAAGATCCAGATGCGGATCCGACTACCAGAATTTTTAAAGTGATTCTTCACCATTGAGAGATCGGGCCAAAAACGATCGATACCACTATATCTCAGAAAATTGTGGACGGATTTGAACGCTACTTGGTGGACATTTTAGGTGTGTCACAAGGAAGGAATGATTCAATTTTGGTGAACCCAGATCCGGATCTCATAATTTTTTAAAGTGATTCTTCACCATTGAGTGATCGGGCTAAACCAATATATAGCACGATATCTCAAAAAGTTGTGGACGGATTCAGACGAATCTTGGTGGACATTTTGGGTGTGTGACCAAGACAAATTGATTCGATTTTGGGGCATGAACCGGTGGTCAAGTTCCAAAAAAAAGTTGCATATTTCATGCATCCCCCAATGCTAATTGCATATACAGAGTTTCATTTAAAAAAATTTTGAATGTGTCCGTAATTGCATGATTGGATATTTGAGCTTTTGACCCCACCACAGGACCCCAGGGAGTGGGGGAAAGATTATACTGCTCTTGCAACTCTTTGCCACGTGGTGATCATAACTTACAAGTTTAGTGAATTTATAAACAACCGTTTGAAGAAAATAACATGACGGACGGACAGACATACAGACGGAGCTGATTTCAATACTAGTTAGCCAGAATCCATGGAAAGCCATGGGCATTTGGACATGTATAACATTTGGACATGTTGAGTTGGTGGCTGCCACTGCTTTAGTCGTTAGATGTTGACTTTGTTGTGCCAAATGGGTACTAGCAATTCTGCAGATCCAGAGATGATGTCATCTACACAATTTATATACTTCACATAATATGTGAATACATATCCATGCACATGTGAAATATAATTTGTTTAGAAATCCTGTATTTACACCGTATTCAGCCTTGAAAACTTCGGTGAAAACTGAAAGTATGTCCACCAACCTTCCTTTTTTTTTGCCTGTGTTATACATAAAAGGCCATCAAAAAGATAGGTCAGAGTTTATTTTTTAATTTTTTAAAGACTTCATTATTAATCCTGATTATTTTATTTACTCTGCATGGGTTGTAATCAAAATCTGCTTTTCTTTCATGTTAGACAATGCTTTGATCAGTTTTTAAATGTACATAAACTCACAAATCCTCTTGATTGTACATTTTTCTTTGGGTGTTGTATAGGCAATAGACCACTGCCTCAATCGCTCCCAAAATAACATGCATTACCTCATTTCCTCTGCATGGGTTGTAATCAAAAGTTACCTTTCTTTTCCTCAAAATGTACCTTTCTTTCATGATGGAAGATGCATTGTTCAGTCTTCAAATGTACACCAGAGGCTTAAAGTCCAAGATCCTAGGCCTGAAGCCTGAGGCCGATAAGTAACGGCCAAAATGGCAGACGTATGATTTGATTTTTTTTAATGTTAAAATTATGAGTGGACTTGGGGAAGCTAATCTCCACCCTGAACGGACAGGGCTTCAAAGCGACAGACTGGTGAAGAATATTATCGTGGATTCCCCTTTTTTCTTGTTTTTAAAGCATGGGGATAATTATTTGCTCTACATGCACAGTCTAATCAACAACATGCAGACTCCTTCCAGTGACAGGCAGTCCACCACAGAAGACATCTTTGTGCCGGTTTTTTGGTCATGAGTACAAGCTGTACTCTCCAGTTGTCGACTTCCCAGTCATATCCAGCAATTGGTGATAGATTCTGTGGAGGCTATAATGCCCTTATATGCTCATTTATAATGTAGAACCTTCAATTTTTTTGTTTTTCTTCTTTTCCGACAGAACAGCCAATACCTCACATCATCTTCCTTATAGTGCAAGCTTTCATCACTATTGTGTATCTTATAGACTTTATAAGAAGATTGTATATGCTTCTGCAGTGCTGGCACTCAATTATTATTCTTTTCCACACTCCCAGATTGGCCTGATGTCCTCGACCGTCAAACATTACATCAAGGGCTTTCTTTCTGCTGATTTCTGATAGTGAGCACATGGATTCACAACCTGTGATTGCATGGAATCCTGGCAAGGCCTTGCACAGATGTGGTCCGAGTTCCCCAGCCAGATCGATTATGCATCGGTATATACCTAACACAATTTGAGGATGATTGTTTGAGTATATCTGTGGTGAAGGTGAAATGATGAAGAAAGAGTAATT